>NC_141541.1:28580000-28942500 GCF_021556685.1 Rattus norvegicus | reverse complement strand
AAAACGCCGTCCAGATTAAATAAATCGATAACCCAGCAGGCAAACATGAAATCTTTCAGCTTCATATCTGGCTCTTATGACATTGTCATCCGAGCTCCAATAACCTTGGACTGACCCAACCCTACAACCATGCTGCCAGAGGCATGGATTGGCTTTTCTTGGGCCTGTGCTACTCAATGCCTGCAGCCTTCCTTGGTGGAAGTTCTGCCTTCAAGTATGCAAACATCACTGCAACATATTGAATGGCTTCATTGGATGTTTTCTGCAACCTCGGCACTACTCTTCATAACCTGGTAACTTCTACATTCTACGTGCCTGCTAAACCAGTACTGTATGGATCAGGCCAGGTTCTCTCTCCATCTTGAAATGTATCTGGACTTCTTTTTACCACAACTGCTGTGGCATCTGAGTGGTCACAAAGCTGTACTGGGGAATCATTTTCCTAGGGGACTAAGTCCCTAAGGGACTGCCCATGGTCCTCTATTCTATATCTGTTCTATTCTACGCGCTGCTCTAAACTCTCACTAAATCTGGCTAAAAGCAGTGAAGAGTAACCATATGCCATAGCCTTCTATTATGCTGTATTATTACATTATAACTTAGTCCAGCTTAAGATTTCAGAATATGAATATAACAGAGCTTGAGGCTTTGTTGGCATGTAGTATAAAAGGCTTGAGGACTGATTCCCAATAGAATTCTCCTTCCCCTCTGGCACCTCATGAGTGTTGCCTAAATGTACTGCTCCATTTCTGTCTGCATTCCTGCCTTCTGAACATCCAGCAGAATGGCCAGCAAGATCTGTTTATGTCATTTTAATGCTTCTCAAGCCTGCAGCTCCATGTCCTTCACAGTCCTCCTGCAAACAAGTTCAAAGTTTTATGATCTATAGATTTCTTACCCTAAAGATCGCAGAACCAATTTTTCTGTGTTACTTTTCTCACAACCATGACAAAGTAAGTTATAGAAATAACTTACAGGAACAATGATTTATTCTGATTCTGTTTTAGAGTACATCTGTCCACCATTATGGGGGGGGCATAGCAGTGGGAGTAGGTCAGAACAGTCATTGACAACAGGAGTACGTGATGCATTTACTTATAAGAGTGGGACCACTTGGGGCTGGGGATTTAGCTCAGTGGTAGAGCGCTTACCTAGGAAGCGCAAGGCCCTGGGTTTAGTCCCCAGCTCCGAAAAAAAAGAACCAAAAAAAAAAAAAGAGTGGGACCACTTTATAACCCCTGAAGGCCCAGGTTCACCTCTACCAGGTTTGCCTCATATGCCAAAGGTTTTGAATCCTGTTCCCCACCAAATGTTCAATATGTGAGCCTGTGATGGACATTTCAGGCCTGAATTAAAATACCATGCCACACCTATTGAATTCTTCCAGGTTAAGACAAAAACTGCTATAGATAACATATACATAAATGAGGCTGACTGTGCTCTCAATAAAACTTTATTCATAAAAACAAGCTGATACCTTGATTAGCTTGGAGATCAGAGTTTTAAACCCCTGGCACAGGCTTTAAGAAGGAAAATATAGAAACAGGAGGACCAATAGTACTGAAGTCATTTAAGAAAGAAATAGCATTAATTGCATTGAAGTTATATATGCCAACATATCTCTGCTTTGTGTTAGCTCTGAGAAATTGCACAGTGAGGTGTTGGTTTCAGATAAGTTGGGGAAAACTGCAAATGAATAGTATGCTTTTTCAGTGCATATGTATTAGTATGTTTGAATCAGATGTCAATATAGTATTTTTCACAAAAAAGTTTAGATATGCTGGAAAAATGGTTGGGAATATTACTCTGTAGTATCATTAATTTGTTTGGCTTGAATGTATGTTACATGAACTCATTGTAAATATGTCTGCTGGTTCATTAACCTTGGAAACAATGACTAAATTGTAGAAAAGCCTGAGAAATTAAGAAGGCTCCAGTGAGGTCAGCATACAGGGTGAGGCTGATCATCGATCATATCCAACATCTGTCTGTACTTACAGTCTTAGAGACAATAATTCAAAGAGGGCTGAATTAAAAGTCACTGGAATTTATAAAGTCTTTATTATTAAGAACCTAAGAATAGACAATAATTCTCCATGCTACAAGTGCTTGGCAGCTCTCATTGGAATGGAATCACTAGTTGCTAAGCTGAGGGCACAATTGTAGAGCATGAAATTGCATTTGCATATTAAGTTGTTCTCTTGAGCATTCCAGGAGTACAACTTTAAGAACTTGTGGAGTTGAGAGGAGACTTCCAGACACTCACTGGTGTCTCCAACATATGCTCTGGTATCGCCAAGCCTCTTCAGGGGAAAGTGACCACCTGCATTCTTCATTTCTTCTGCCCTTCAGCATGGAGAAGCAAGATGGTAGGTGTCAAAGTTGCAGACCTACTGGGAGTTTTGACGATCTGTTTCCTGTCGTTGGCTCATTAACCTCATCTGAACCTTAGAGTATTCACCTGACAAGGGTATTAGGACAGAAGTAGTAACTATCTGAAGATCCAGGTTAGTGCTCACCACTCATCAACTTGAACTTGATGAGAGAAACCCAGTCCAGTCCTGGTACATTCAATCCTTGTAAGTTGCCCTGAGTTGAATGGAAGAGGATAACTTTATAGCTTAATATCTGTGACACCTTTTTAGTCAGTGCCAGGATGTCTTTAACCTTTGAAGATATTCAATAGATGGGAGTTCAGGAGATGGTTCAGAGGTTAGAAGTATTTGCTACTGCAGACAACCTGGGTTTGTTTCCCAGCACCCACAGAGGAATGATCACATTCACCTTTAATTAAGTTATAGGGAACTTGATTCCCTATTTTGGCTTCCGATGGCACTACACATGTTTGGTGCACACAATGGCAAACAGGGACACATGCGTACACATGAATTTAAAAATTTAAAATTGAAAAGGATATCCAAGAGGCTTAAAGCTCTGGGAAGCTCTTCTGCTCTGTTCTTTAATGCAGGCGATGAGCGTCCAGTGGCCCAGTATGATAACATTTTCCTTTCTCCTGACTACACATGGTGAATGATAGCCACTCTACGCTTTCCCTCCTAGCACTCAGAACACACAGAGATTCCTTCTGTATCATTTCTTCTGTCATTTTTCTTAAACATATAAATGTTTAAATTAAATGCTCATGATACTCACTCAGGCCCTTGGTTGTGGGGAAAGTTGGATCTCAGAGAGTGGTCCCTTGCTGCAGCCTAAACCCTGAGTGAAGCTTCCTGCTTTACTTACATTGACTGATCTAATTATGAACATATTACTCAAGTGAGATGAGTGAACCATGTGGAGCATTTGGAAAACAGTGCTGTGCGGGGTTCTCTCCTATTCTTCTAAGAGAGCTTATATATTCTTTCTCTGTGACTATGGATACTAGTTTTCCAGAAGTCATTGATAAGAACTTGTTAGGGAATGAATTGGGTCTCTCCAAAGCTTTTGTGTTAAGTCCTCATATGATCTTCAAATACAGCAGCACTATGTTTAATTAAAGAGGTAATTACAGTGAAAAAAGCCCATGGGAGTCAGCTCCAGTTCAATAATCTTAGAGTCTGTACATGAAGAGCAGTGAGGACCTATCTGCACAGTGGGCAAAACAATGAGACTCAAAAAAGGAAGGACAGTAAAGGACACAGAAAAGCCTTGAGAGAACTGAACTTTACCAACAACTCCATTTTGACTTTTATCTTCTGGAAATATATCAAAAATTTCATCTTTTAAACCATTTGGACTATGCTATTCATTATAGGGTCCCCAGCAAACTAGCTGGCATCTTCTGACAAGAAAATCAGCAAGGCTGTGGGTGACATTCCTATCTCCTTACATGACCAAATTGCTGTAGTGAATCAAGCCCATGGCCCATTCAACTACATAACTTTCTATAGGGAAAGCAAATGGTATGTTTTATTCCTTGAGCTAGAACAGCATCAAGCCTACCGTGGACCCCTCAGCTCCTAGGGCCATTCGTCATAGTAGGTGCTTAGCGATGCTTATTAAGTGAATCAACTTAGGAATGGGTGCATTGTGGAGCAACTATGTAACTTGGAAAGCTGAGAGAAGTAGTAGGACAACAGGTAGACCAAGTCACACTTACTGCTCCATTAAATTAGCCATACTCCCTTTACTTAGGCCAGAGACCAAATATTTCTATTATCGCATGACAGCGTCAGTTCATGTAGGTAGCTTGCACTCCCTGCAGCCAAAGTTGCTCCCTTAGCAGATGTGTGAAAACACAAAGGTCACTGCAACTTTTACAATTTCAAATTTGCATTTCAGAAGCATGAGATTCTGAAACTGGCTAGATGGCTTTTGGCCTTTGGAAGATGATGGAGGCAGCATTTCCATTTTACAGAGGACAGGACAAAGGCTTATCAGCAAAGAGCCTTTTGGGAAGGGTGCTAACACTAAAACAAAGTCAAGAAACAAAAGAAAGAATCAATCCTTCTAGAGAAGAAAATGTTTTATCAGGAGAAGGGTTTGTTTCCTTTGCTTAAATTATTCTCAAAATAATAGGATGATAATTTTTTTCTGCTTGAAAAATTGTTTCTCATCATAGACACAACCTACTCTTTAAGTAGGGGAGGTTCATGTACTGTGCAAGCACTCCAACAAGTGTCTAAATAAAAGGTTTGCACAGGTATTCAGAGGTTAGACAAACAATTGGTGGAACAAACATGCTATATAATAGACTTTCTAGCATTAAATATGTAGAAAAGTGCACAGACACATCAGACAAAGAATATGCAATCCAGAAAGCTTCAGTTCAGGAAATGTGTTTAACTTTTAGGCACTGTCTGTTTTGCATTCTTTTATATTTTGGGAACACTTCAGCATTATGGAATAGGAGGCAAATGACAAGATAATGAGACATTAAATAAGTTGTGAAAAGGGAATTACTGAGACGCTGACATTAAAAAAAGACATTAGAAAATATAAAAAATGGATGTTTTGAAACTTGTCACTGGCAAAGCAAATTTTAAAATACTTAAGATACAAAAGAAAAGTATAAGTGACAATACAAGATGCAGGAATAGAGCATAGGCACTTGAATATTCAAAGATTTTTCAGCTACTCAAACCCCAAACTACTATTGTAGGCCCTTGAGAGCCATTTTGCCCATTTCTGTGAAAGTTTACCTGTTAGGCATGGTCAAAACAGGTCAAGGTTTGCTGGCCTGGCAGGATGTTTTGAGGGTACGCAGATTTCCTGGCCTGCTGATGCATGGGACGTAAGAGGAGATACACTTGAGGCTCAATTTGAGGGGCTGAATGTTGGTAGAAGGAACAGGGAGGACTCTGGATGGAAACAGACAGCCTATGTATATGTCAGTCATTGTTTCTGCTAACTTGTGATTTTGCTTCCCATGGTACTATGGGATATAAGAAGGCTATGAGAGATAAATTCAGGGTCGCTGTCTTCTCTAGACAGCCCTCCTGAATCTATTTGTGTCTTCTTTCTGCCTTTCCTAGCATTAATCCTCACTGTCCCCTCAGAGGACTGCTCAACTTGTGCCAGCAGACCCAACACACCTGTAGCATCACTGAGCCTTGAGTCCACTGACTAAACTGTGTTTGAAGGCATCAGAGCAGAGCCAAGCATTCTACTGAAATGGCACCCAGAGCTTTCTGTTGTCAACTTTCTTGTCTGCAGTGGCCCCTCAAACAGCACTATAACTTATCCTTATCCCTGTTAGGCTACAGTCCCTGCTTAGTATTGCCTCACAAAGAGACCTATTCACTGGGGTCAACATGAAAAGATTCCCAGCATTGACTGCACAGCAGACACTGAAATGTTTAGGCTCTCCCTAGGGACCCTTCCTGCTACTGCACCCATGCATGGGCTCCTGTAACACATACAGAAAAGCTTGTCTGTTTGTGGCCAAAGCAATTTCCATACAGTTCTTTACTCATAGCTGGAGTTGAGAGAGCTGCTATAGACTGTGTGCATCTTGTCCACATAGGAAACTGTTAGGACTCGTCTACTGGTGCCAGTGGGTTGGGCTTGCTGAAATCCTTATCATAGAAAATCATAGATTAACTCTGACATTTGATTTCAACCTTTCTTTGTGATCTGAGAGCAATTCCATGCAAATGAATTCCCACTAGGAGAGGTACATATTTAAATACCCTCAGCCAGATAGTCAATTTCTGTAGATCAGCGGATCCTCTATACCCTGAGTTTTGTACATCATCCCTTCAATTATGAGAACATTTCTTCAAACCTTGGTATCAGAAGTGGGGCTCATCAATTACAATTCATGGATGTAGATATTCTGCTCTCACATCATGATGGATCTTGAAATGGTACTATTAATTTACATTCTTAGCTGTGGTCAGAGTACAGGTCTACTCATACAGGAAGCCACTAAGAAACAAGCCTAAATGTCATGGTCTCTGTTGTAGACTATATGATTTGAATAGCATATGTTCTTTTCTGCCCATTTCAGTCATAGCTTAGGGACCAGAGACCCATCAAGAAACACAAAAGAGTCTTCCTAAATATGTGGAAACCCCCCACCTATGTACCTGTGAGGAAGTCTCCTGGCTGCTATTCCTGAAGTTGATGCCCACATTTATACCAGCCCCACAGAACAGTCGTAGAAATAAATCAATACACAAGACTCAGAGTACCTGACCATAGGCCGACCAACTGTGGTTCCCTCTGTTAACCTAGAACAAGCCATATTACTGGATCAAACTCTACTCGGTGATGATCTCAGAAGCAATCTTTTCAGCTCAGAACTTACTGAGAAAAGATTTTCGCAAGGGTTGAAAAGAGGGGCTTGTTCTTTTCAACACATTGCCAAAGCTGCACAGGCAACAAATGTTCCAACAAGTAGGATTTTACAAAAATGCATATAAAATCCCACAACCTTTATGAAGAGAAATGAATTGTCTAAAAATAAATTTAGAAAAAATTTTTAAAGAAAGTCAGTGAAATGCAAGGATATATATAGTTAGATAATTAAATGCAATTAGGAAATAATAAAAAAAACATGAGCATTTGAATAAAGAAATAGAAATCATAGGAAAGGTGTCAGTAGTTATAGCGGGTTGGTCTGGTGCTACTTGTATTTAAATCTTAAATATTGATTCCCAAGATCTGGCTGCCCCATTACAAATAGTTCCTCACATGCGCCCAGTGATGCAATGTAAACCTTGCTTCCCATTTTAACTGGCAATGAAAGGCTAAAGCCTATGATTGGGATGGAGAAGGAGAAGGGTGAGACCTAAGAATCAAGAAACAAGTTTCAAGAGAGTCCAAAGAGAGGATGAAGAAAGGACACGTGGAGTGGAGAAGGCCACCATGAGAGGAGATGAACCATGAGCATGTGGCCAAGAAAAACAGCGAGTAACAAGGGACATGTGACTGGGAAATGAGTTAGAATAGCTCTTAACCTGCCCGATCTAGACGTACAGGTTTGCTGGAATGCTTAATTCCTTATATATTTGGTGTCCAGTGACCCTGAGATTAAGAGTATTATGCTCTATTGAATGGGCTAGCTGGGCTAGAATGATTAATTTTTTTTTACAAGTGGCTATCCTAAAACTGAGGAAAAAAAATAAAATCTGACAGGTGTTTAAACAGCAACCTTAATCATATAGTAGGAAGAATCAACAGACTGGGTGACAGTAAGAGAAACTAAAAGGAAATCAAAACACTTTACAATACGAAGAGTGTCTAAGAAATCTACAGGCATGTAATAAATAAATAAACATGTAAATCATAGGACTGAATATTTGATGAAAAGGTCTCAGGAGTGGAAGAAAGAAATGATGGCTGTGTTGGCTAGTCTTATGTCAACTTGACACACAAATTGGTTATCCTAACGGAGGGAACCTCAGTTGAGAAAATGCCTCCATAAAATATGGACGCAAGGCATTTTTTTCTTTCTTTTTTTGTACAGAAATAGTTTATTGGATATTTCATGTGTTTACATTTCAAATATTCTCCCCTTTCCCAGTTTCCCCCTCTTCCATTCCCCCTCCTCCTGCCTCTATGAGGATGCTCCCCCTCCTACCCATCCACTCCGACCTCCCTGCCCTGGCATTCCCTTACACTGGGGAAAGAAGCCTTCACAGGACCAAGGGCTTATCCTCCCATTCGTGTCCAACAAGGCCATTCTCTGCTACATATGTGGCTGGAGTCGTAGGTCCCTCCATGTGTATTCACTGGTTGGTGGTTTAGTACCTCGGAGATCTGAGGGAAGGGGAGTCTGGTTGACTAATATTATTGTTTTTCTGATGGAGTTGTAAATCCCTTCAGCTCCTTCAGTCCTTTCCAGTTGGGGGGAGGGCACAGTCCATTATGGATGGCGTCGTCTGTGGTCTGTTGAGACCAGTAGAGACTAGCACAGCACTAACATAATAAATCCAAAACATTCACTTAATTAATAAGTGACAGAGTCCCTAATTTATGCCCTTGTTCTGACTTTGAGCTAGCAGAACATCACATGTACAGTATGGTACATTGACCAGTCCTATAGAATGGCTTTCTAGCTCCTTTCCCACTACCCCAAACCATGCCTCTTCTGGTGAGGGCGCACTGAAGCACTGTAAAATTCACTGTTGAATGTTCATCTCATAGTGTCATCTCTCACTCTCAGCCAACACAGATGATGAGAGCTGGGTCTGCCCAGCAAGCTCTGAATAGAATACCCATTGTTCCTTCTCCTTTGGCTGTTCTGTACTTCCAAAGTATCTTTGTTCCCAGTTTTCTATATGTTAATTGTTTTTCAAACTAGGAACTGGGGGAGGGGGAAGAATGCTGTAAAATGTACTTACCAGTGCTTCCAGCCTAGAGAGAAAGTCATTCCTCCACATTTAGCAGCCATTAAGCACCAATAGCTCATCACCATGTGCACATGAGGTGGCCCTTGTACTCGTGAAATCACAGAGGATAGGATTCCTTGCATAAGGCCTTCACAAAACCACACACTCTGGAATTCCAGCACAGATGGGGAAGATCTCAATAGGCCCCATCCAACCCACTCATAAGGCATTGGTGAGTTGCCCATGATCCCAACAACTTGCTGGGTTACTAAAAAGGGTGCTAAAGAAATGTCTTAGCACTTAAAAACACAGGCTGTTCCTCCAGAGGATCTCCATTCAAATCCCTGAATCCACAGGGCAGCTCACAGTTTTCTGTAACTCTAATTATAAGGTGTCCAACATCATCTTCTGTCTATACTGAAGCTACCAGGTACTCAAGTGGTACACAGACATGCATGCAGCAAACACTCAGAAACATTAAATAAAATAGTAAAAAAAATAGCAAAAGACATGAACTTAGAGAGTATTTTCGAGTCAGAAGTTGTTCCAGGGAGGATGAGAGAAGGACTAAGAAAGGGTGCGGAGTATTGAATATTGTTAAATTACATTATATATGTTATATAATTGTCAAAGAATGAAAAGTTTTCAAAATATGTGTTTATTGTAAATCTTAAAAATGAATTTAATTTTTTATTACTTTATTTATTTACTGTGTGTGTAGGCAAAGGGACAACTTGCAGGAATCAGTTTGCTCCTTCCACCATGCGTTGCCCAGTTACCAGTCTCGTTTCCTCAGGCTCGCTGACAGGCACACTTATCCTCTGAAGCATTTTACCAGCCCCCTCCAAATACTTCCCATCTATTCAAAAGACGGGTGCTTTAAAAAATACCCTTTGATTACAAACTGTTAAAATATCTTAGGAGTAAAAAACAAATAACTAAAACTGTCAACTGGTTATTGTCTTAAGAACATTTAGAAAATTAAAATGGTAACATCTCATTTAAAATGTATAGATTTAGAGGAAACTTCGCTTTCCAGTCTGTTAAGTGTTAATGGCTGATGATAAATGATACATAAATGAATTGCGTGTGGAATTCAAGTGAATGGCACCCCGAAGAAGGAAAGCTGCAACACCCTCACTCTCACTGCTCCGGGCAATTGCCTCACTTCCTCTGCCCACACATACTTTTGAAGAGTGACAAAGGTGGAGAGTTCGTAGGTTTGTTAGCAAATTGCTCTTCAGCTAATTTCCTTTGCCAGTATTTAAAGGTCTGGCCCTCGCAGAAGGAGATGATTTGAGTGTGTGCCAAAAATAATGTGCTTTTCTTCTCCCTTTTGTGGCACACTTAATGGTAGCAGCTCTCACCAGTGTTCCCTCCTTATTGCGTTTGAATAAAAGAGACAAGTAAGTCTAAAAGATGATAAATGACTAATAAATTTTAATTGGCACTTTAGCACATAAAATAAAAACAGTCATTAAGTTCATCCAGAAATTGTTAGAATAGCTGTGCTAAAATTTGCTGTGCCAAAATAGCAGCTGTTTTCCTTACAAGTTCAAGATTAAGCCTCAAGCCAAGATGCCAAGCAGATTCATTTTGACCTAGGTGGCCCAGAAGGCCATTTGCCAATTCGAAAGCAAGATGAGTGTCTTTCCTTGGTGTAATAAGTCCTCTTTTATACATCATCTTTAAATGTGTTAAATCAATGTTCACAAAGATTTCATTATGAGGATGTTCAACTAATTGCAGATAGTCTCAAAATGCGATGAAGTAATAAATAGCAATATAAGAGTTGCTCTGCATAGTAGTACAAGTATCCAACAGACTCTACAGAGTGTAGAGAGTGCCAAGTGAAGCTGACAAGGTAGGAGGTCAAAAGAGGCAGCATGGCTCTGTTAACATGAAATACATTTGGTTCTTGTCCTGATTCCTGGCATGCACCTTCTAAAGTTCTTTTGATTTGTAAAGAAATAAGTACCTTTTGAAATGTGGATAAATTATGATATGGCTGGTACTCCCTGATAGTTTTAGAAGCAGGACTGCTCACTAGAAGATAAAGGAAGAATTATTGAAGACCAGGATTATCCATTCTATCCCTCAAGCTCTGGGGAGGGATGAATAGCTGAGGGTTAAGTGATAAGGGATGGCTATTGATTCAAGTAACCATGTCTATGTAGTGGAGCCTTGTCGCAAGAATTTTGGCTTCTTTTAAAACAGAAATATTATAAGAATATGCTTTCATTTTAGTTCTAGGTGTGGGATACGGGGCTGGCTCTGACTGTTCCCAGCAGCTTACAATGTTTTCCCACATGCTCTAGCAAAGGTGTAGGTTTCCCACTGCAGATAGTTTCTGCAATTATGTGGGATTTGGAATTCTGAAGACGCTTCAGAAGGTATGTAAATGCTCAGTCCTGAGAGTTGGGCAGCTGTTGGTGGGTTGTTGGTTGTTGAATGGCTGCTCTTGTTTGTTAAGTAGTCACATACAAAAAAGAAACAAGAAACAAGAGGAAGAAGAAGATGATGATGATGAAGTAGATGAAGAAGAGAAGAAGAAGAAGAAGAAGAAGAAGAAGAAGAAGGAGAAGGAGAAGGAGAAGGAGAAGGAGAAGGAGAAGGAGAAGGAGAAGGAGAAGGAGAAGGAGAAGGAGAAGGAGAAGGAGAAGGAGAAGGAGAAGGAGAAGGAAGGAGAAGGAAGGAAAGGAGAAGGAGAAGGAGAAAGGAGAGGGAGAGGGAGAGGGAGAGGGGGAGGGAGAGGGGGAAGGGGGAAGGGGGGAGGGGAAGGGGGAGGAAGTTGTTATATAGCCTGATGGTGAAGATTAAATTTGCCTGAAGGAACTTGACACCCTGATCAGCAGGACGTGGTCTAACAATAATAACATCGCCCCTTTCCTCCACTATGCTGTTTTCTGTCTTATCTAGTGTTTGGGGGTTGAACAGGTGGGAAAAGGGTGGAAAAGAGATGAAAGAAAGAAGAACCCACCAAGTAGCCAAGGACCAGCTACAGACCCTGCTCAAAACCACACACACAGGTGCTAGGCAATAGATGCCTAAGCCTCTGGGATTCTTAAGTTGGGCTTCGGAAGAAGACAGAGAAGCTCTGCTCCCTCTCCCTTCACTTTTTCCTGTAAATCTTTTCTTCTAGCTGTTTATTTGGGTATCTTTAATGTTCCCTTGAATAAACCAGTTTACACATATGTTTTTCCTGTATTTTGTCAGCCTCTCTAGCAAATTCACAGGAAATTTAAGTCAGAACGGGAAGTTAGGGGTGTACATCTTTTTCAGAAACTCAAGAGAAACACATAGGCTTCAACAGGCACGTGAAATTGTGGAAAACAGTCCTCAGCCTGGGATCTCATCTCTCAGTTATGCCAATTTACATTGGTTTAGAAGATCGCCACTAAGGTATGCTGGGAAATCAAAGGCTTGATTTTAGTGGAAACAATTATCACACCTTTTGGGGACACAGATGTCTTCTTTGCTCACTGCTGTGTGAAAGCAAAGGAATGTTTCTGCACATTGTAACTCTGAGAGGAACCTGCACAAATGGGGAAGGAATGGATGGCCAGATATCCATTGCCTGGATGCCTTTGTTCTCGAAGAAGTAAAGAATCTATGCCACAACAGAGACCTGATAGACTTTTTCTCTCACTTCCTTAAGAAACAAAACCTCATTTTCTTTTGACCAATCAACTCACATTTGAAGTGAAATAAATAATAGCATTATTTAGTCTTTTCCATAGTTAGAGGTTGTAAGTAACTTTCAAAGAAAAGCCAATAAGTGGGAGTTCCAGGTAAAGGGAGGACAGATAATGCACAAGAATCCCTTCGCTCTTCCTTTTGTCTTCTGTTGACAGGGATTTGGACATGAATAGGCAGAACTTCTAGCAACTGTCTTAAGTCAATACCCTTCGATACTATGAACTAGCCTTGAGGATGATGTATGTAAAAATGTCTGGGTCCCTAATTAGAAGAAAACATAACAAGAGCCTTGGATTACCCAGATCTGTACTTCCTTACCAGAGGAAACATATATTAATCTACATAAATTTAAGCCACCATTCATTATCTGTGTCTTATGTATGTGTAGCTAAATCTAACTCCAACTGACTTACCAGCTAAGTAAATAAAAGAATAATTAGAAATGAGAACATTTGTCAAAGTTACTCAAAGCTACTGGTCTATGAGTAGGAGACTGACAGAGCAGATTTTAATGAAGAGCATCGATTGGCCTTACCCCACTACAATTGCTTGTACTTATTTCCCTCCTCAGAATTAGTGAATAATGGTTCTGAAAACAGTCCTTTAAATATTATGTCATTAATGATGTCACCTGATTTAATAATATAAGGGGAAAAATAGGTTGCCTTTTTTATCCAGTAACTGGGTTTATTAAAAGCTGCATGGTACAACAGCTTCCAGATCTCTCAGGGTAAGATTCCTTCCCCTTGGAGTAATGAAATGCCTTGGAAGAATTTATATTCATTGGGTTCTTGGTGGATGATCTATCTTCAGGTAGAGAAGAAGGATCTAGAGAAAGCCTATCCAGTGTTTTCTGGTTTTTAACTGTATTGAGTTCAAAACAATCAATATGAATCAGTCTAGGAATTTGGAAGCAGCATGTCCTGAACTCACTGCGGCATGTATTGCATGAGAAATCTCCACACTTACACTAAGATTCAAGACAAACCTGTGCCAAGTCCCAAGTAAAAGTGCAGGATGACTGAGGGGAGGCTTTGGTGGCATCCAGGCCTTTTAAAGAACTTGTTCTTCAGTAATGGCAGAAGTCATTCACAGCTAGTATCCCTAAGCAACAGGTGACTCTCCTTAGAATGGGTACTCATGTATACTACCCCTTTGAGTCATCACCAGAATCCTAAATGATGTCCTCATTTTTTGCATTGTATAACCAATTAAGATGGTTAGTTTACTGTTGTCTTGATTCAATCTCAGATCATATGGGAAGAGGAAACCTCACTTGAGAATCTCCTCCCTTTACCTGTAGTAGTTTCCTTCTGATTAATGGTTGATGTCGGAGGGTTCAGACCACTATGGGTGCTACCATTCCTGGCCATGTGGCCATGAGAAAGTATAAGAAAGCAAAATGTGCAAGTCATCAATAACAATCCATTAAGCTCTTTCCTCCATGGTTTCTGCCTCAGTTTCTGCCTCCAATTTCCTGCCTAGAGTTCTTGCTTGCCTTGGTTTCCTTCAGTGATGACCTCTGAACTAGATCTGTAAGCCAAATAAATCCCTTGCTCCCCATTGTTTTTTGTCATGATGTTTATTAAGACACCAAAATGCTAATTAGGAGGCAAATATTCATAAAAATGTTTACTTCTCCAATTGACATTCCTTGCAGTTTTAATCTAGTTGACTAACTCAAGATGCTGGCAAGTCAAAAATGTTCATGAAAGAATGAGGTTTTTTTTACAAGAGTTTTGAGAGGAATACATTCTTTGAAAGAATACTGTCTCCAGTTTTCTCTGCGTAAATTTGCAAATGAAAATGTTTCCAGGCCTGTGCTTCTCCAAGTTTTGAGGAAAAAAGGGGGAGGAGCAAATAAAATCATTTGCCTCTCTGTAAATCTTAGTGTGCTTCACTGAGAGGTGAAGTGAGAAGTGAGGTGAGACTTTTTTAATGTTTTATTTTCACTTATGTGTAGGGGTACCAGAAGGCCTTAAGTCTCCTGGAGCTTAAGTTACAAGAGGCCGTGTGCCACTTGCCTCAAGTAATGGGAATTGAACTAGGCAATTCTGTGAGAGCAGTAAGTTCTGTTAATGGTAGAGCCATCTCTCCAGCTCCTGAAATCAGGACAATTTCAAATGTGTGAAACTTGCCTTCTGTGGTATTGGCACTTCCCCACTGATCTCTAGGACAAATAGTAAGAGGTAAACAGGACTGAAAATGGTGTTCTTTCTAATCTCAAGGCTTTAATTCATAGAGAATGTCCCTGTCTAATGGGTTGGATACTCATAGGCACAGGGCATCATCTTGGTAGATGATGGAGAGCTTGGACTCTGATGCAGCAAGAGAAAACATGGATATAATTTTCTACCCCGTACTCCTTCATGCTTCCCTTTCCAGTGACTCTTAGAAGCCCCCTCTGTCTAGGAGGAGATGATGAATGTGAAGCATGACATGCATGTTTACAGAGGAAATGCAGAGAAATGTCTCCAGAAAAACCTGTTTCAACCAACAACACCAAGGTGGGAGGTACTGGCGGTGCAGGACGTCCTGTGTCCTGTCCTTCTTGAGTAGGTCTCCACCAGCCAAGCAATCCCGACACTTACTCTGCAGGCTGGAGATCCAGGCAGCTGCTGGGCTATAGATAATTTAGCTGAGTCATCGCACTTTCAATTTTTGAGATTTCTACATTTAGCACTTACATCCTTTGCCCCTAGTTACTCTTATGTTCTATCTTACATACTCCTACACATTTGTCAAATATGTTGGCACCATCCTCTCAATTTTGCAACATCCACTTCCATTATCCTGAAGTAGTTCATGCACCCATGGATCTACCTACGTACACTTCTGCATGCTGGGAAGGTACAGCCCACAGTGATTGAGAGATCACAATGGGAAGAAGGAGTACCTGAGTTTGCATTTCTTGTATCTCGTTACTGTGTGACCTAGGGCAAGCTCACTTGGCTTAATTTCCCTCACTATAAATGTAGGAGAGGGAGTGAAAAGGGTCAAGTAACCTCAAAACTGCCTGATAGAATCCTTAACTAATCATTATTTTATATAGAAATATAAGTAGGGAGATTTTAAGCCACTCAGGGTGACAATAGTCCCTACAAGAACCACAGACCAACAAAGTTCCCAGTAAAGTGTTACTAAGTGTAGTTTAAGTAATTTCTAAAACAATATAAACTACTGATGTAACCTTCAGTTGCCTTTCGGGGGTTGAAGATGGGCTCCTATTGATGAAGACACCACACATTTAAAACACAGAACTCAGATGATTCAAACTTTTTCTTATCTCCAAGTTAATTTCCTGCACTTTAGTTTCTATTGTTCCAGAAAGTACTATGAAAAGTGCCAAGGAAGGGAAGGAATTAAAAAGTCTTGTCCAAGTGCAACACGTATGAAACATGGTAATTACCAGCTTGGTAGGATGTACATAAAGGTGCAATAAGTGGTACTCACATGGCAGCAACAGTGATCCCTGAGCAGGAGAGAAATCATTCCTGGTACTGGAGACCGACCCAGCTTCCTGGGGCTAGTGAGGTATTGGTAGTCAGAAAGAATCTACTACTGTCACCGCTAGACCAGCACAATCCCTTGCTACATTCTGAGTCTCATCCTTATACTTGCTCAAGTATATCAATGGTAGCATTTATTTGCACCAAATAGAAGCAAATACAGAAAAATCATACTGAACATAATTCAGACACCAATTGATTGTGAGGAGTCTAGTCCCAACAATACATCCACACACAACTCTTGATTCTATGGCTCAGTGAAAATTTTGGAAAAGGGGAGCAAAAGATTGTTAATACTAGAATACTAGGAAGTGTGCTGTAAAACCTTCTGTCTTAGAAATAAGACTGGAGCTCTGCTCCCAGACCCGGTGAGAGAGAGACCCAACCGCCTGGTCAGGTGGGCACTCCTGAGGCTGCAGAGCAGAAGAGACCACCAACACTGCTCACCCCTGCCCACATCCCTGGCCCAAGAGGAAACTGTATAAGGCCTCTGGGCTCCCGTGGGGGAGCGGCAGGACCCCTGCCAGAGACACCTCCGGACCCTGAAGGAAACAGACCGGATAAACAGTTCTCTGCACCCAAATGCCGTGGGAGGGAGAGCTAAACCTTCAGAGAGGCAGACAAGCCTGGGAAACCAGAAGAGACTGCTCCCTGCACACACATCTCGGACGCCAGAGGAAAAAGCCAAAGACCATCTGGAACCCTGGTGCACTGAAGCTCCCGGAAGGGGCGGCACAGGTCTTCCTGGTTGCTGCTGCTGCAGAGAGCCCCTGGGCAGCACCCCACGAGCGAACCTGAGCCTCGGGACCACAGGTAAGACCAAATTTTCTGCTGCAAGAAAGCTGCCTGGTGAACTCAAGACACAGGCCCACAGGAACAGCTGAAGACCTGTAGAGAGGAAAAACTACACGCCCGAAAGCAGAACACTCTGTCCCCATAACTGACTGAAAGAGAGGAAAACAGGTCTACAGCACTCCTGACACACAGGCTTATAGGACAGTCTAGCCACTGTCAGAAATAGCAGAACAAAGTAACACTAGAGATAATCTGATGGCGAGAGGCAAGCACAGGAACCCAAGCAAGAGAAACCAAGACTACATGCCATCATCGGAGCCCAATTCTCCCACCAAAACAAACATGGAATATCCAAACACACCAGAAAAGCAAGATCTAGTTTCAAAATCATATTTGATCATGATGCTGGAGGACTTCAAGAAAGACATGAACACACTTAGGGAAACACAGGAAAACATTAATAAACAAGTAGAAGCCTACAGAGAGGAATCGCAAAAATCCCTGAAAGAATTCCAGGAAAACACAATCAAACAGTTGAAGGAATTAAAAATGGAAATAGAAGCAATCAAGAAAGAACACATGGAAACAACCCTGGATATAGAAAACCAAAAGAAGAGACAAGGAGCTGTAGATACAAGCTTCACCAACAGAATACAAGAGATGGAAGAGAGAATCTCAGGAGCAGAAGATTCCATAGAAATCATTGACTCAACTGTCAAAGATAATGTAAAGCAGAAAAAGCTACTGGTCCAAAACATACAGGAAATCCAGGACTCAATGAGAAGATCAAACCTAAGGATAATAGGTATAGAAGAGAGTGAAGACTCCCAGCTCAAAGGACCAGTAAATATCTTCAACAAAATCATAGAAGAAAACTTCCCTAACCTAAAAAAAGAGATACCCATAGACATACAAGAAGCCTACAGAACTCCAAACAGATTGGACCAGAAAAGAAACACCTCCCGTCACATAATTGTCAAAACACCAAACGCACAAAATAAAGAAAGAATATTAAAAGCAGTAAGGGAAAAAGGTCAAGTAACATATAAAGGGAGACCTATCAGAATCACACCAGACTTCTCGCCAGAAACTATGAAGGCCAGAAGATCCTGGACTGATGTCATACAGACCCTAAGAGAACACAAATGCCAGCCCAGGTTACTGTATCCAGCAAAACTCTCAATTAACATTGATGGAGAAACCAAGATATTCCATGACAAGACCAAATTTACACAATATCTTTCTACAAATCCAGCACTACAAAGGATAATAAATGGTAAAGCCCAACATAAGGAGGCAAGCTATACCCTAGAAGAAGCAAGAAACTAATCGTCTTGGCAACAAAACAAAGAGAATGAAAGCACACAAACATAAGCTCACATCCAAATATGAATATAACGGGAAGCAATAATCACTATTCCTTAATATCTCTCAATATCAATGGCCTCAACTCCCCAATAAAAAGACATAGATTAACAAACTGGATACGCAACGAGGACCCTGCATTCTGCTGCCTACAGGAAACACACCTCAGAGACAAAGACAGACACTACCTCAGAGTGAAAGGCTGGAAAACAACTTTCCAAGCAAATGGTCGGAAGAAGCAAGCTGGAGTAGCCATTCTAATATCAAATAAAATCAATTTCCAACTAAAAGTCATCAAAAAAGATAAGGAAGGACACTTCGTATTCATCAAAGGAAAAATCAACCAAGATGAACTCTCAATCCTAAATATCTATGCCCCAAATACAAGGGCACCTACATACGTAAAAGAAACCTTACTAAAGCTCAAAACACACATTGCACCTCACACAATAATAGTGGGAGATTCCAACACCCCACTCTCATCAATGGACAGATCATGGAAACAGAAATTAAACAGTGATGTAGACAGACTAAGAGAAGTCATGAGCCAAATGGACTTAACGGATATTTATAGAACATTCTATCCTAAAGCAAAAGGATATACCTTCTTCTCAGCTCCTCATGGTACTTTCTCCAAAATTGACCATATAATTGGTCAAAAAATGGGCCTCAACAGGTACAGAAAGATGGAAATAATCCCATGCGTGCTATCGAACCACCACGGCCTAAAACTGGTCTTCAATAACAATAAGGGAAGAATGCTCACATATACGTGGAAATTGAACAATGCTCTACTCAATGATAACCTGGTCAAGGAAGAAATAAAGAAAGAAATTAAAAACTTTTTAGAATTTAATGAAAATGAAGATACAACATACGCAAACTTATGGGACACAATGAAAGCTGTGCTAAGAGGAAAACTCATAGCGCTGAGTGCCTGCAGAAAGAAACAGGAAAGAGCATATATCAGCAGCTTGACAGCACACCTAAAAGCTCTAGAACAAAAAGAAGCAAATACACCCAGGAGGAGTAGAAGGCAGGAAATAATCAAACTCAGAGCTGAAATCAACCAAGTAGAAACAAAAAGGACCATAGAAAGAATCAACAGAACCAAAAGTTGGTTCTTTGAGAAAATCAACAAGATAGATAAACCCTTAGCCAGACTAACGAGAGGACACAGAGAGTGGGTCCAAATTAACAAAATCAGAAATGAAAAGGGAGACATAACTACAGATTCGGAGGAAATTCAAAAAATCATCAGATCTTACTATAAAAACCTATATTCAACAAAATTTGAAAATCTTCAGGAAATGGACAATTTCCTAGACAGATACCAGGTATCGAAGTTAAATCAGGAACAGATAAACCAGTTAAACAACCCCATAACTCCTAAGGAAATGGAAGCAATCATTAAAGGTCTCCCAACCAAAAAGAGCCCAGGTCCAGACGGGTTTACTGCAGAATTATATCAAACCTTCATAGAAGACCTCATACCAATATTATCCAAACTATTCCACAAAATTGAAACAGATGGAGCCCTACCGAATTCCTTCTACGAAGCCACAATTACTCTTATACCTAAACCACACAAAGACCCAACAAAGAAAGAGAACTTCAGACCAATTTCCCTTATGAATATCGACACAAAAATACTCAATAAAATTCTGGCAAACAGAATCCAAGAGCACATCAAAACAATCATCCACCATGATCAAGTAGGCTTCATCCCTGGCATGGAGGGATGGTTTAATATATGGAAAATCATCAACGTGATCCATTATATAAACAAACTGAAAGAACAAAACCACATGATCATTTCATTAGATGCTGAGAAAGCATTTGACAAAATTCAACACCACTTCATGATAAAAGTCCTGGAAAGAATAGGAATTCAAGGCCCATACCTAAACATAGTAAAAGCTATATACAGCAAACCAGTTGCTAACATTAAACTAAATGGAGAGAACCTTGAAGCAATCCCACTAAAATCAGGGACTAGACAAGGCTGCCCACTCTCTCCCTACTTATTCAATATAGTTCTTGAAGTTCTAGCCAGAGCAATCAGACAACAAAAGGAGATCAAGGGGATACAGATCGGAAAAGAAGAGGTCAAAATATCACTATTTGCAGATGACATGATAGTATATTTAAGTGATCCCAAAAGTTCCACCAGAGAACTACTAAAGCTGATAAACAACTTCAGCAAAGTGGCTGGGTATAAAATTAACTCAAATAAATCAGTTGCCTTCCTCTATACAAAAGAGAAACAAGCCGAGAAAGAAATTAGGGAAACGACACCCTTCATAATAGACCCAAATAATATAAAGTACCTCGGTGTGACTTTAACCAAGCAAGTAAAAGATCTGTACAATAAGAACTTCAAGACACTGAGGAAAGAAATTGAAGAAGACCTCAGAAGATGGAAAGATCTCCCATGCTCATGGATTGGCAGGATTAATATAGTAAAAATGGCCATTTTACCAAAAGCAATCTACAGATTCAATGCAATCCCCATCAAAATACCAATCCAATTCTTCAAAGAGTTAGACAGAACAATTTGCAAATTCATCTGGAATAACAAAAAACCCAGGATAGCTAAAGCTATCCTCAACAATAAAAGGACTTCAGGGGGAATCACTATCCCTGAACTCAAGCAGTATTACAGAGCAATAGTGATAAAAACTGCATGGTATTGGTACAGAGACAGACAGATAGACCAATGGAATAGAATTGAAGACCCAGAAATGAACCCACACACCTATGGTCACTTGATTTTTGACAAAGGAGCCAAAACCATCCAATGGAAAAAAGATAGCATTTTCAGCAAATGGTGCTGGTTCAACTGGAGGGCAACATGTAGAAGAATGCAGATCGATCCATGCTTATCACCCTGTACAAAGCTTAAGTCCAAGTGGATCAAGGACCTCCACATCAAACCAGACACACTCAAACTAATAGAAGAAAAACTAGGGAAGCATCTGGAACACATGGGCACTGGAAAAAATTTCCTGAACAAAACACCAATGGCTTATGCTCTAAGATCAAGAATCGACAAATGGGATCTCATAAAACTGCAAAGCTTCTGTAAGGCAAAGGACACTGTGGTTAGGACAAAACGGCAACCAACAGATTGGGAAAAGATCTTTACCAATCCTACAACAGATAGAGGCCTTATATCCAAAATATACAAAGAACTCAAGAAGTTAGACCGCAGGGAAACAAATAACCCTATTAAAAAATGGGGTTCAGAGCTAAACAAAGAATTCACAGCTGAGGAATGCCGAATGGCTGAGAAACACCTAAAGAAATGTTCAACATCTTTAGTCATAAGGGAAATGCAAATCAAAACAACCCTGAGATTTCACCTCACACCAGTGCGATTGGCTAAGATCAAAAACTCAGGTGACAGCAGATGCTGGCGAGGATGTGGAGAAAGAGGAACACTCCTCCATTGTTGGTGGGATTGCAGACTGGTAAAACCATTCTGGAAATCAGTCTGGAGGTTCCTCAGAAAATTGGACATTGAACTGCCTGAGGATCCAGCTATACCTCTCTTGGGCATATACCCAAAAGATGCCTCAACATATAAAAGAGACACGTGCTCCACTATGTTCATCGCAGCCTTATTTATAATAGCCAGAAAATGGAAAGAACCCAGATGCCCTTCAACAGAGGAATGGATACAGAAAATGTGGTACATCTACACAATGGAATATTACTCAGCTATCAAAAACAACGAGTTTATGAAATTCGTAGGCAAATGGTTGGAACTGGAAAATATCATCCTGAGTGAGCTAACCCAATCACAGAAAGACATACATGGTATGCACTCATTGATAAGTGGCTATTAGCCCAAATGCTTGAATTACCCTAGATCCCTAGAACAAACGAAACTCAAGACGGATGATCAAAATGTGAATGCTTCACTCCTTCTTTAAATGAGGAAAAAGAATACCCTTAGGGAAGGGAGAGGCAAAGATTAAAACAGAGACTGAAGGAACACCCATTCAGAGCCTGCCCCACATGTGGCCCATACATATACAGCCACCCAATTAGACAAGATGGATGAAGCAAAGAAGTGCAGACCGACAGGAGCCGGATGTAGATCGCTCCTGAGAGACACAGCCAGAATACAGCAAATATAGAGGCGAATGCCAGCAGCAAACCACTGAACTGAGAATAGGTCCCCTATTGAAGGAATCAGAGAAAGAACTGGAAGAGCTTGAAGGGGCTCGAGACCCCAAAAGTACAATAATGCCAAGCAACCAGAGCTTCCAGGGACTAAGCCACTACCTAAAGACTATACATGGACTGACCCTGGACTCTGACCCCATAGGTAGCAATGAATATCCTAGTAAGAGCACCAGTGGAAGGGGAAGCCCTGGGTCCTGCTAAGACTGAACCCCCAGTGAACTAGTCTATGGGGGGAGGGCGGCAATGGGGGGAGGGTTGGGAGGGGAACACCCATAAGGAAGGGGAGGGGGGAGGGGGATGTTTGCCCGGAAACCGGGAAAGGGAATAACACTTGAAATGTATATAAGAAATACTCAAGTTAATAAAAAAAAAAAAAAAAAGAAATAAGACTGGAATGATGGCAATATCAACGGACTTGTTGATGTGGAAGAAGGACAATTTTGTGAGGTTCCAGGCATCCCTAGACTAAGAATACTGTCTTCTAAAAGAAGCAGAATTAGCCTTAGACAAGGATAAGTCCCCATAGCTTACAACACGGACACATCAGCCTTGAAACCATATATACGCCACCAACAAAAATCAACTCAACAGGCTATAAACATACACACAGACAGACACACCCTCACATATGCAACAATAATAATTAAAGAAAGAGAGGTGATGAACTTGAAGAGGGAATAGGGAGGGGTTCATGGTACAGTGGCTGGGAGGGGTTGGAAGGAGGAGGAAACAGATGCATTCATATTTCAATTTAAATATTACAACACAAGGCTAGATCACAGTAGGGCATAGGACTACTTTGAGGACTTCCTAGAATCTAGAATATACTTTTGTAGAGTCTAATTTCCTCTGTAGTGTCTTTGTTTGATCCTGCCATATTCTGCCACAGCACCTTAGCACCTACTTCACAGATCTCATTCAATCCCATCACCACACCATATTCATCTGGAAACCTTGCTTCCATAGCACAGCCTTACTTTCTTCTAGTTCTGGTGTCTTCACTAAACCCACCTCATCTCTGTGTGGGGCTTCCTTTCCCCTGGCGTTTCACTGCTTCCACCTTACTGTTTAGCCTGGCGTTTGTGACACAGTTCAATACTATTATTATGACTTTATACAAGGTTAGTCACCTGCCCTTACCATGGTAGCCTGGTCTCGTGCTGCCAATAAGACCTACTCCCAGAACAACTGAGTAGCTCGTTTCCTGCACTTGGGTGGTTTTCATCAATCCCTTGATTGGAAGAACAGCACATTACATTATTTAAATCATCTAGACTACAGTGCTTGTGTTATGGCAACCCCTGGTTAGTTTTATTGTCAACACAATGTAAACGAGTCACCCAAGGAAAGCCTCAACTGAGGAACTGCCTAGCTCAGACTGACCCATGGGCACATCTTAGAATGGGATAATCTTGATTATTAATACATGCAGGAGAGTCCATTCCGTGTGTGTGTGTGTGTGTGTGTGTGTGTGTGTGTGTGTGTGTGGCGGGGGGGGGGATCCCCTGGGAAGGTGGCTCTGAACTTTGTAAGAAAGTTGGCTAAGCATGAGCAAAAAGCTTCCCTTGTAGTTTCTACTTCATGTTCATGGTTGAGTTCCTACTCTGACTTTCCTCAAAGGTAGACTGTATTACCTAGTAAAGGAGAAGTGGCCAGAACAGTATCTGTGGTGGTTCGAGTAGCCTAGACGCTCAGGCATTTGGTCACTTGGTCCCCAGTTGCAGTTGCATTTTGGGAGACTATGGGACTGCACTTGGGGAAGTGGAGGCTTTACTGAAGGAGTTACTTCACTGGGGATGAGCTTTGAGTATTCAAATTATTGCCCAATGTCTTAGTGTTTCTATTGCTGCAAAGAAATACCATGAACATGGCAACTCTTATAAAGGAAAGCATTTAATTGAGGTTGGTTTATAGTTCAGAGGTTTAATCCATTGTAATCATGGCTGGGAGCATAGCAACATGCAGACAGAAATATTGCTGTAGAAGGAGCTGAGAATTCTATATCTGGATGGATCTACAGGCAACAGGAAAAGAGACGCACACAGCTTGCCTTGAGCAGTTGAAACTTCAAAGCACTCCCCAGTCCCAGTGACACACTTCTTTTGACAAAGCCACATTTACTCCAACAAGGTCACACCTCCTAATAGTGCCAACCCCTGGTGGCAAAGCATTCAAATTGTGAGTTTATGGAGGTCATTACTATTCAAAGAACCACATCTGACTCCCACTCCTATTCTGCATTTGTGCTGTGATCGAAGACATCATCAGCTTCCTGCTCGCACCATTGTGTATGCTTCTTGCCACCATGATGAACAGTTACTCCTCTGAAACCATCAGCCCAAATAAGCTTTGCTCCTTTAAGTTGCCTTGGTCATGGTATTTTCTCACAGGAACAGAGGAGTAACTATAGCAGTCCTTTAAATTAAAGTCTTCCACTGGTTGCCAAGAGGAAATCACCTGTAAAGGACAGTTGTACTTAGGCAAGCTTGTTCTTTGCAGGGACTTTCTAACATCAGCACTTTTGAGTGAGGTTAAGCCAGAGGTCCCTGACTCTACCTTTGATTTTCAGGTATAGTGTCTTAGTGTTCTCTCATTTGTGTAGAAAAACCCAACACACACACACACACACACACACACACACACTCACATGCACCACACACACACACACACACACACACACACACACACACACACACACACACACACACACACATGAGCTGATCTGAGTTTTTCTCTTTAACCTAGATGACCCCATGATCATCATGAAGGCTTCCATTCGTGTCAGTAGGAAACGTCCCTCTCTATTTGATTTCTACCATTAGAGTGACTGAGGCACGAAGTATTTCAGGTTTATTTTTAAAAGTCACAAGTAAAAACTGTGGAGAAGTCTTACTGTGGTATTGTCAATGTAGACAAAACATTTTTAAGTCCTCAAAGTCTGTGTGAACCTTTGAAAATATTAAAACCTCCATCCCTGTCCTCCATTCACAAGCTCAACCTTACAGCTTAATATTGGTTCCAGTGAACTGTAGACTAGATTCAGACTTTGTGAAACAGTCTTTTATAATGACACAACCGTTTCAAATTCTTAACTATGTATATTAACAAATTACCCTCAGGCCAGTGTAGCCCTTGAGAAAAACTGGGTCTGAATGCCTTAGGCATGGTGCTCACTGCAGTCAATTGGGCTGCCACTGAGTCCATCTCACACATTTCCATTGCCTGCTCTACTCCTAAAGTCATCTGAGAGAGAAATCTTTGCTCTACTTAGTTGGGAAATGTTTCGCAAATAAACTACATAGAAAATAATTCTGAATGTATATGCGATAAATTGTTTCAAGAATAATATAGTTGTGAATTATGAGCAAAGTGGTTGATAAGTAGATCAGGCTTGGAATTAGAAGCCCTCTTGCCTTTTTATAAGCTCCTCGAAAGCAAATATCAAAACAAAGAGAGGGGTACAAGATTTTCTTAAGAGTACAAGAACTCAATATATAAACATTTAATGTAACCCTACAGTTGTCTTCTAGTTTGTTTCTGTCTATTATCTTGGTCTTTTGGTGTTACTATTACAAAATACCTGAGGCTGCATAATTTGTAAGAGATAGAGACTCATTTACTCACAGTCTAAAAATTGTAAAGTCTAAATTCAGGTGATAACATCTGATCATAGCCTTCTTGATGTATCATAGTGAGTGACAGAAAATGAAAGGGGGAGGGAGGAGAGAGAGAGAGAGAGAGAGAGAGAGAGAGAGAGAGAGAGAGAGAGAGAGAGAGAGAGAGAAACACTAAACCCTTTACTCTTTTGACAGAAAATCTTCTTCCATGATGACATCACTAATCTGTATGTGCAGGTGAAGCCAACGAGAGCCAGTCACCTCTGGAAGGGTCCACATTGATGCCATTTGGTGTTAGTTAACACTGTGGCCAGGCAAACACCACAGCATGCCTCTCAGCCCTCATAACTGATTGTTTTTATTGTATGTGTAATATGTTCGTTTTTTTCCTGCAAACTTCTGTCTTTGTGTTTGTAGGGGTAAGGCATGGTATGTGTCCTCCTACGGCAAGTTTGCCTGCAGCTGTGAACTTGTGCAGTTGACACAGGCAATGTTTGTCAACAATAGGTATTCTGATTCCAAGATTAAGAAATAGGGGAAAAGAAATGAATAGTAATCTAAGTAAGTCCAGCACCCAGGAGTGCAAATCACATTATGTCTAGGAAAATAAAGGGTTTGGGGTTTCCAGTCTCAGGCATCCCAGCCTTCTTGAGTGGTGAGTTGCAGAGCTCATCTCATACTCGGAATCTTATGCCGGTCTCTGTTGTGTAGCAGCAGACCTACAGCTCTGGGGCCTTTTGTGAGCCTCCTGTGATATGGCATCACTGAGGATTATCCCAGTGCACACTCTGTTTTGCCTTTAACCCTGCAATATTAACTATCTTAATCATTTTTCTTATTCTCTGTGATTTGGACCTTGAATGTCTCCAAAAGCCCACGTGCTGGTATAAGGTTAATTTTTAACCTGTGAGGTAATAAGGTATTTAAGAATTAGAGCCTAATTCCTAAAGAAGCCAAATGTTAGACCACTTGGTGTGTGCCCTTGAAGAGGACATTGGTACTCCATTTCTTTCTTGGTTTCTGTTCTGGTTTTCAGGATGTTGGGGGCTCATCTGTCACATGTTCCCAACATAATTTTCTGTCTCATCAAATGTCCCAAAAGAAACACAGCCCCCTCACAATGGATCAAAGCATATGAGATCATAAGCCAAAGTAAATATCTCCTTTTTATAAGATAACTGTATATTGTCACTATAATGGAAAGCAAACCAATAGCGATCCACTATTGGATCTACTCTGCTTTTTTTCTCTAAATTTAAGGTAATATCTTTTCTGAAAAGATTATAGCTGATAATTTTAAAAATATACTTGATGATCTTGTTATTTTGGTATGGCTACTTAGCCTATATACAATGTTGATATAGTCAATCTTACCTGGGCTAATAATTCTAATATTTTTATCTTCTTTCTTAACTAACTTCCTTTAGATTAAGTATATATAATAGATATGTGCTAGGTAAAAATTTATAGACTTTTACATTATTAAGAACAGCATTTTACAATTCTTTTGGATTAAAAATTATTTTTTTAAAATTTTGTATTAGATATATTTCTTTACTGACATCTCAAACGTTATTCCCCTTCCCAGTTTCCTGTCCATAAGCCCCCATTCCTTCCCCTCCCCCCCTCCCCCATACGAGTATTCCCCCTATACATCCCCTTATTGCCCCCCTCCCATATTCCCCTGTACTGGGAGTCCAACATTGGCAGGACCAAGGGCTTCCTTTTCCACTGGTGCCCCAACGAGGCTATTCTCTGCTACATATGCAGTTGGAGTCCTGGGTCAGTCCATGTATAGTCTTTTGGTAGTGGTTTAGTCCCTGGAAGCTCTGGTTGGTTGGCATTGTTGTTCTTAGGGAGTTGCAAGCCCCTTCAGCTCTTTCAATCCTTTCTCTAATTCTGTTTACCTCAAGCCTGAGCTCTCTACAATAATGATACATGCCTTGTAAAAGAGTTCAAACATTGTTCTAATTAGCATAGGTTTATAGTATTGGTTATAAACTAACAAGTTCAAATTGTTTGAAATAAGACCACATAATATGTTCATAGCTGGAACCATGAAGCTCACAATTTAAAATAATTCAGAATGGTTTATTTTCTGGCCAGGAGAATTTTAAAGCAAAATGTGAATTCATATGTTTGCCAATATGTTTCTCATTATAACTGGCTATGGTGTTATTTCTTTAGACAGAAACTTATTTTCTCTTTATAAGGAAGCCTGATAGCTGTTGTTTTTGAAAACAGAGGATCAAAACAGTCTTCTTTGGTATGAGTAAAAAATAAGGCAAAAATAAAATTCAAATTAAACAAAGAAAACATAGAAATTTGATATAAGATCATAGCAGTTTAGAAATAAAAGAAATTTTAAAAATGTCCAGATAGGATTCACAGTTGGAACAACATAGAATTGAGACATTCTGGTAGCAGCTGACAGTTGTAAGGCCACAGCATATACAATGTTAAGATATTTACTTTTTAATGATGTCATTATGTTTCTTAAAATGCTCACTGAAGTCTTTTCACGCTAAAAATTCATGTTTCTGCCGGTAATGTTCAAGAAAACAAAAGAAGAGATGGGTGTTTAGTTAGGCTTGCACACAATAAAGTCACATGAACTAATGAGAAATGAGATGTCAGTGAGAACGAGGGATCATGGAAGACAGGAGGAATCGTGGGAAAAAGGAGAGATCATGGGAGACATTAGGGAAAATGGGAGATGTGAGGGATCAGGAGAGACAGGAGGGATCATGGGAGACGGGAAGGATCAAAGGAGACAGGCAGCCAGAGACAAAAATTATAGGGGCTTAGTGTTACAGAAACTTGGAGGAGCCACAGCAGAATGAAATCATATCTATATAGATTTTAAGAGTGGGGTTCCTCAGGGGTGCCTGCATTTGTTTATAAATGCTCTCCATTCTCATGTCTTCTCGTCTTTGCCACCAAAGGCTCTGAGGCCATGGCACCTTGTGTATGGGGTCCTTTCAATAGCTTTTGTAAGACATCCCATTTTAGAACTCCGAGACTCAATCTTAGACTTCTGGGAATATTTCACTTGTTCAAAATTATTCTCCACTTGAAATATTTCTAAAAATATCAAAACATAAAAGTATTCCCTAAGACACCATGATTGATTAATTCCAGGCATTAAGAACAACAGTTGGTGAGTAGAATCACATAAAACAAAATAGCATATGCTTAGCAAAGGGCATTATCACTTGAGGGAAGACGTAGTCTACTGAATTGGAAATTCACTAGCTGTGCATCTCAGAGAGTTAACAGTTAGAGTATACAAACAGTTATTTTTGAATAACTTCAAGGAAAAACAACCCAACTGAAAATGGGGGATGGAAATAAACAAAGTTCTCAAAAGAAAAGCAAATGTGCTAGCTTGAATAAAATATCCCCACAAGTCTTGGGCATTTGAACACTTGCTTCCCCTTTGGTGGTTGTTTGGGGAGAATGGGGAAGTGTGGCCCTCCTGGAGTAAATATATCACTTGTGAGGGGTGGCAGGGTGTTGAGGTTGAGAAGACTCATGTCAGTTAAAATGCACTCTTTTCCTTCCGGTGTGGTTTGAGATGTGAGCTATCGACTGGTAGTTGGATGAGGAAAGTGAATATGGATAAACCATATTGTATGATTTTTTTTTCAAAAAATAATTGAAATGTTATTTTAGAAATACAATGTACAACAATTTTCTTTAAGACATTTCTTAAATTGGGGCTCAAAGTCAAAATCCCAAGAAGTCCACTGCCATTACTGCAGCTGTGGAACTCTGTAGCACAAGATGAGCATATTTGAAATGAGTTGAGCATCCCCTGATGGAGATTTACCATCTTTTCTGTCAACACGTACAACACTTTTTTCCCACAATTTGATCCAAATTAAACTACTTTAAATCAACCTTGCTAGCATATCCTTCAGATCCATGTCTGGTTCTTCATGGTCCTTTTCTGAGCCTCATTTGGCGCTCCCTCTGTCCTGTAGATCCGTGCTTCCTCCCCTGAGCCTCTTTTGATTCTCTCTCTCTCTCTCTCTCTCTCTCTCTCTCTCTCTCTCTCTCTCTCTCTCTCTCTCTCTCTCTCTCCCTCCCTCCCTCCCTCCCTCCCTCCCTCCCTCCCTCCTTCCCTCCCTCCCTTCCTCCTTCCCTCCTCTCCCTCCCTGGTTTATGGAGCAGTGTTCCTCCCTCATTGTTTTCTTCCTCTCCTGTTGAAACAGTTGCTCTACCATTGTGGCCGGACCTTTCTTTCAAAGTGGAGTTTTTTTTTTTCCCTCAGCATATTTCTTCCTCCTCCTTCCAGGTCCATTATGTTCACACTTCTGAACTGGACATGACATTTCCCACACCCGTATTACAGCTTCCAGAACCTGAGTATCAGCTCATTTTCATGCTACCCCAACCAGCGGTGTTTCACATCTTTGTATTGTGAAAGTCATGTCCATAGACTTTAATCTGCGAAGGACTGGAGATGTCACATTTTATCATTAAACATAGGTCATGTCATTGTGGTTGATTTTCTAGGATGTTTTCCTCATACCTTTAAGTGGGATGATAAGATAAAAATGACCTTAGATTGCTAGGCAGGCTTTGTGTACAGGACGGATGAAGCCCTACAGATCTTTTGTGAGGACAGAGAATGGCATTTTCATATTGGTAGCATAAGAAGTTGTTTTCATAATGGAATCTTATGGACATCTGAATGTGCTAAACATGTTAGGGGAAATATCCAAACATGGCTTTTATATCCCCATAGAAATTATTACCAGACTTGCTAACACCAGAGGAATTTCACATCCAGCTTTCTTCTCTCCCGCTGGTACTGTATAGCTACTTACCTGTGATGGCCAATTGAGTCACAAAGAAGGTCATTCTGGACTTTCTTTTTCTTCTCCATGTGGAGAACAGCACGACCGAGTTTCCCACAATAGTGAAGACAAACAGGACCCACAGGGTTATCAGCTGCTCTGTCTGCAATACACAGGGTAGCTTGAAACAGAGCAGGTAAAGGACCAGGACGCTTCCTAGGACAGATGACACAGTCACTTGCGCTTGGCACTGGAATGTGTTCTAATGGGTTCTAACCCCCAACCAGCAACCGCCCAGGGAAGCTTGACTCCTTTACCTAAGCAGCGGTGAAACTGATGCAAACAAAAATTCTTCTTTGGCCTGGGAGTAATTTTAAGTCTGTGTAACATATCAGGGTGTACAAAAGAACACTACAGTCATAAAGATATGGGTAAAATGCTAAGATATAAAAAGATAGACAACAGAATGAAACCCAGTTTGATGAAATATTGTGCGGCTATGAAAGGTGAAGTGGTGAAGACTTAGTAGAGATACTAAAAAATACATGTATTATAATATTTAAGTGGGAAATATGATCAAATTGTATATTGGGGATGATTACAACTTTGCAAAATTACACATGTAGAGAAAGAAATAATGTGCACTAAAATGTTAACAGTGACTATTTTAGGTACTGTGATTATGGGTTAGCTCTCTCTCTTCCTTTAACAAATTTCATGAGATGGTAATATTAAAGTTCTGCTGAATAATGTATAATTAATAAAGAGCGGGGATGCCATTCACTTAAAATGCCAAGTCCCTCACAAGACGTTTCTCATGATCACTTCAAAAGGAGATTTTTTTTTATCTGCTTGACATCCACAGCACAGAATAAACAAAGGTACTGGAACAGGCTAGACTCCAGGTGAGAGACGGCAGAAGGCTTGCGAGGAAAGAACAGAACGCGTGCTAAGAGGAATCCAGCAAAAACCTGAAATGAAAGCCAAATCAGCCCAAGAGGTCTAGGCGAGATCATCTTAAGAGCAGAGCAGACCAGGACTTCAGCACAAGAACAGAAGAATCCCAAATGCTGATTAAATTTTGTGTTAGTTAACCAGGTTCTGCAGTGCTGCTTTCTGGGGGAAACACTAGACTAAGAGGTCAAAGGCAGGTACTTTTATACATGTGATTAGCACCTATTGTCACTCGCTTTTAAGTGACAGGCATTTGCCTCCACAGTGTGGGCAGCCCTCATTCAGTGAGTGGACTTCCCATGGGACTGAGTATTAACCCCTTTTAAAGATGAAAATATCAGTTTGTAATTGTATTTAATTTATCTAACATATCAAACATCATAGTTTGGCTTAGCCAACCTTAACTGTGTTCAGAACAGTTAAATTAAGTCACAGTTTGGCACTATTATCTAACATAAAATCTATTTTATAAAAAAGTGTTAAATGGCATATGGGATTGGTTGAAAATGGCCACAAACAACTGCCTTCTTTCATGGCTGTGCAGCTCACTGAGCGCTATGCTCTTCGTTCTGACCCAGTATCCCAGAAGAAGATCAGACTGCATGCTGCTATCCCAGGAAAAAAAATCCAAGCTCAAAATTTAAAGAACCGTTTATGGAGATGGGCATTTGGCTCAGTGGTCAAGGACTGGCTTAGTCCTGACGGAGCTATGGTGGGTTGAAACCCTAGCACCACAGAAAAAGCAGTGTTTAGATTGGGTTCATGGTCTTTCACATGACTCTAAAGCAAAGAAAAAAATAATCTCAAGACTTGAAGCATCATTGAGGTAGGGACCACAGGGCTGGGGATTTAGCTCAGTGGGCTGGGGATTTAGCTCAGTGGTAGAGCGCTTACCTAGGAAGCATCAAGGCCCTGGGTTCGGTCCCCAGCTCCGAAAAAAAAAAGAGATAGGGACCACACATTCTTGTCATAACCCGTTCATTGTAGAACCATGGCTGGTACTCTCTGGGCCTGCTGAGCTCACCGGTAACACTATTTACTGCTTGACATAGAAATGAATCTAAGTTACAGGATAACTGAAGAATAAATTATTTTTTAACAAACCAGAACAATGCAGACCATATGCTTTTTGGCTTCCTTTCCGTTTTAATCAACTCCCCATTCCAAGGTAAACATCATTAAAATGTTATTTACTGTTAATTGGCACACAAAGGATTAGGGTCATTATGGCATTTTCAAGCAAGAGCTTTTTGTAGAGTCCCCTTCTCCCTTCTTTTGCACTTCCTTGACCCCACTTCTGCCTTTCAGTCCCCAGGCACTTGCTTTCCACAGGCATGTCCATGTGTTCTACTGCCCTCCCACGGCCTGCTCCCTAAATAGCTCTTCTTGCTCTGATGAGGATGCCTTTATGGTTTCATAGCCAATGCCCATTCTCACATAGAATCAAATCTTATTAAAAAGACATGCTTCACCACATGGAGAAGAATCTGTGATATGTGCATTTCTGTGTCTGTCCGGGACACCTCATTTTGTATAAGTCTTCCCATATTCATATGTTGCCCTGAAATTTTCACAATTTTGTTTTGTTTCGGGTTTTATAAACCATACTTTATGTATAGCAAAGCAATTTATATATCATGTTAAACTGTACTAGAACGTTATGTAATTCTCTTTCATTTCATTTATTTATTTATTTATCTAACAATTTAACCTTTATTTAAAGGATTTATAAATAAAAAAATTACACATTGAGATTAGGTAGACCCAAAGCCCATACATTTCGATAAAATTCTATACAGCTAGACTAGCTAGCATTGAGGTTTCACACTGGATTTTACATTCTCATTAAAATAATATGTAATAATCTTAGTTTTGATTTCTTGTTTGTCTGCTTGTTTGCTTGTTTTGTTTTGAGAAAGGTTGTCACTGTATATCTCAGCCTGGCCTAGAATTCAATATGAAGCTCATGCTGGTCTTCACTGCTAGAGATCTGCCTCCCTCCACCTAAAGTGTGCTGGGGCTAAAGGCACACACCACCACTTCCAGACTTATGGGAATACAACTTTAATCAGAAGAAAACAGAAAATTCTTTTGGGTTACAACACCCTCTCCCCTGAACAAGTTTTTTTTAATTACTTTTCTTAAGTGGGTCAATGCAAAAAGTGTATTCAGTGACTAGTCGTGTCTGGTTCTATTCTAGCAACTGTCCATTATAAAGAACCATATTGAAAGCCCAGCTTTATAGCAACTACTTCATCAAAGGGATAACACATGTTACATTTTTTAATAGTGCAAAAAAGGTTCTTGCTACTTCAATACACAGCTGGTAGAAGCCATGACAAAATTAGATCTAGAAAAAAAATAGGTTTCTTTTTTCTTTCATGAATCATGTCTCTTTGTTGATTTCTTTTCTAAATTTTTAGACTTCACTCATATGTGTATATATATATGTGTATATATATATATATATATATATAGGCAACTATAGTTCTAGTCAAATATAATTTTGATTATAGTGTATATCCTGCCAATGCTTTGAAAATACACATGGAATAAACAAATACATAATGTTAGTTTTATGTATTAGCTTTTTTATTTTCTAGAGTCAACATACTGTACAATGTACTTTTTTTAATGAGCAGGAGAAATGTCTAAATGATACTTTCACACTATAAAATAAATTATTTCACTCAGAAATGGATTGATAGGATGAGAAAGATGGTCCAGCTACCTGGGAAATTAACTTTGATTCCTATGTCATACATGGTGGAAGAAAAGAACTGACTCCAAAAAGCTGTTTGTAATCTCCACACATGTGCTGTGACATCTTTGTATACAAACATTCACATAAATACATACACATGTCAAATACATATATGCATACATGCATACATACATACAAGCATACATACATTAGTCTAATAAAAGAGTTTAGTAGACTCCCAACACTCAGGTAAAAGCTAATCACAGTGGTACATTTCTATAATCTTAGCTTTTGAGAGAACATTTCTTGCTCAACCTGGAGATAAACATTTGATATCAGCTTATCCTGTAGCTGAAGACACCACATACTTGAGTCATAGCACTTATTTGGAAACTCTACCTTACTGAATAGATTTCATGGTTCTGGAAAGTTCTGTGCACATGATGGGGGAGAAATATCATCACTCTCATTAAGTTCTGAACACTGCAAACCAGAACAACCATTGGCCAGATAAGACAGTCCCACTGTTGAAGAGAAAGAAGAGAAACTACCACTATGGAAGTAACCAGTCACATTTTTATTAATCTAAGGCCATTCCATGAGATGGAACCCATACCTGTCACCGTCAACAAGGTGACAAGAGATAAGCCAAAGGCCATAAGGAAGAACCCAACATGGACACAGTATAAAATGACTCCTAATGATTTATTGCTAGACTCAGAGTAGAGTATCTTCAGCAGTGCAGAGAATAAGAGATTGTGGAGTTCTCAGACCTAAATGAGACCTCTGTAATATACTCTATTCTTCCAAAGCTCAGAGATCTTCTCAGAAGGGGGGACAGAAAGATTGCAAGAGCCAGATGGTAGGTAACATCAAGGGGACAGTGTTTTTCTAGACACAGCAGGGCAGCTGCATACATGAACATTAGCAGTTGTACCAGTATTAAAAAAAACCCTATGGAAATTCAAGCTAGATAAAATTCCAGCATGCAAAGGGGCTGTGGAAATGAAACCCCACCACTATTTGACGAGCTATCAGCATTTGATAGCTGTCAGAAGAGGAAGAATCAGTTTTCTTTAATGATATTATTTCTGTAGGTTATTCACATGCCAGAGCAGGCTTCATTCCCAAAGCCTAATCAGACAACACAAACTAGACTCAATGGGGTTGAGAAGAAAGCCCAAAGTTATATTAGAAGTGTGGGGAGGGTAGAGAGGTTGGTTATAGGTAGAGTTGAATATGTTCAAAGTACATTGTATGAAATTCTAAACAAATTAATAAAATGTTTAAAAATGTAAGGTGAGACAGATAATAATGTCTACCTGTGGCATAGAAAACACAAGTACATGCAGATGCACACACACACACACACACAAACATACATATTCACACTCATGCACATGTACATACACACATGTGCACCCACATGCACATACATGCACACACATGTAAAAATGAACTGTTGAGATGCTTATAAGGCTGTGGGAATGGAGTGCACTGGGAAATGAGTTGAGCGAAGTCAAATTGCTTTACTCACTACTTCCTTTTGATCAATACAGAAGTGGAGGTCCCCTTGATTGCCATATGAAAGCCTAGCCTTCATGCCAGGCTATAGAGATGAAAAAAGTCCTTAGGATATGCCACAAGAATATCGTTCCCAGAAGTCCAAGATAAATCCAGCACTTTCATAAACCCTAGAAAGCGTCAGGCAGTAAGTCAGTATTCCATCCTGGATTAACAGATGGAGGCCTTACTTCTGGTTAGATCACAGCCTTGGCACCATCACTTTGTGAAAGTAAATGAGGACAGGCACTGTGGTAGTCAAGGGGTAAAGGGAAGCCGAAATTCATGGAAGAACCAAATGACTGATCTTTGCTAATTTGGAAGGTACAGGTAACTGGTAATTTACTTCCAATGTGCTTGTCCTTTCTCATTTAGAGGATCACATTCTTCCTAACTGTTAAGTCACAGATCTTGTCGTTTGTCCTTTGCTCACCAGAGAGGTTATAAGTCTGGATGACTTGTTACTTTAAAAGTAGTCTTCTTATGAGTGAATCGAGAAAGTCCAGGGAGGTTACATTATTATCCTGAAAAGGACGGTTTTGGCTGTAATGGGGAAATTCAGTTTTGTTAGCTAATTGGTGCTCAGAGATAGACAAACAACTCCTTGGCAGAAGCTGATACGGCCAGGGGTTCTCCCGTGCATCATACTGACATTCCTATTCAGCAGGCGGTATTCATGTAGTGGGGCATGAACAATGGATTTCATCAGGCAGAACTTCTCTTTAAACACCATAGATCAACTTGGAGAATGATAGATTTGATTTGGCTTAGATGGTACATTTGTTGGGCTAACTAATACTGATACATGAGAGGGCCAAGGAGATGACAAAGTGTTTATATCCTGAATATAGTCTGTTTATATTATACTGTCAGGAAATATAGTGACACATTGAGGTGCTGAGGTTTAGGAAAGGTTGAAGGAGTCCTTGGGCAAGTGATATGCCTTGTAAAGTCAGAGGGGGCTACAGGGCACTCTTGCTCAGCTTCTGGAAGTAGTTAAAGAGATAGATGAGTCCTTACCCTGTTAGGACACCAGTGTGGGCTGTCTTTTTGCCAGGGTTTTCTGTAGTTACCTCCCTGCCCTATGTGTTCTGAAAAAGCTAAGTTACCAGAGACATTCACAATCTCTTAGAAAGAATTGTGAACTGTGATTATGGCCACAAGAAGTTATGTGTGTTGAAGGCCTTTGAAAAGTATTTTTCAAAGTGTGGGCTATGACTTAGGTAATTTCATAATACAGTTTGCTTAGGATGAACCTAGTATGGATATTTGCCAAGTAGTTATCTATACATATGTATGATATATATATACATATATTTGTATATATGAATATCACATATATACCTATGCATATGTACACACATACATAATATATGTATGTATTATATGTATATATGTGAGACGTGTGTGTGTGTGTGTGTGTGTGTGTGTGTGTGTGTGTGTGTGTATGACTTGTATTTCAAATGATTTACCCTGGTAATCATCATCACTTAGCACTCTGTCTCTAGACTCTAGAATTAGGCTATTTATGATCTGATGATGTGAGGCCTCTGGAGATCCTTCAGGAACTGCATTCACTGAACATTTGAACACATTAATTTCAACCCTAGTCTAAGGAGGCGGGTGGGTCAACAGTAGCCACCTCCATTATCCCACCCAGACACTGTAGATGTACCAACTCTTTGGGAAGGTCACCCTACATGTCTTGACTACTGTTGAGAAACCGAGAAAATGATACTCTTTATTGCCTATACTGCAGCTCTTCACAGATGTGGAAAAGGGCATAACTCATAAGGCCTTGCACACTTCAACATTCCTGGTATTTACATGAACTTGCTCTGCACATTTGTTGACATACCATAAAAGGTTACTTGAGGTCAAGATGAACTGCTGTTGACCATGTCTAACATTGTATGGCAGGTAAGGCTGTCCGCTCATCGCTGTGTTCACCATAACAGGGAGAGTACACATTGTATCACTCAGATATGACCTTGCCAGACAAATCTTATCCTCCAGGAGTGAGGAGGTAAAGGAAGGCTGGACTTCCCTGTCCTGACAAAAGATAAGTAGATCCACTTCTCATTCGGGTTCTATAATGAAGGGGATGGCACAGAAACTTAGTCTGTAAGAGATGCCAATGGTTTCAAGATACAGGGCCAAGAAATGAAACAGAAAACCAGGAGCTCAGGGCTGTACAGAAGAGCTACTTGAGTCAACAATCTAAGGGCCTGGGTTGCAGCACCAGCAAGAGGCTGGGCTAAGAACTATCGTGCAAACATGTCATGTTTACTACTGCAATTATATTTGAAGAAGCTAATGAGAGCACCTTGAGGTATCTCTCATAATAATCCAAGTTCCAGCAATACATGTAATCAAAATGATAAGATATGCAAACAAAGCGAAGGCACTAAAAAAAATCATCATGTTTAACTGATGTGTCAGAATCAAACATTTTACAGAATATAACCTTGTTCTTTCTTATATCACACTGCATCAAACCAAGAACTTCCTGGAATTTGACATATGCCCCTTATTTAATCTTCCTAGCAACCATAGAAAGGTTTTTTTTTTTGTTGTTGTTGTTCTTGGGTTTATAGGTGAGATCATTGAAAAACAAACCCATGTTGTCAAATGAACTCAGTCTGAGTTAGCTTGCTTGTCCTGTCATGTAGACTATAATAGCAGAAAATCAGTTCATCTGACCTATTTAGTAGCTCTCTGCCTTCTAATATTATACTGACTATTATACTGACTCTCTATTGGGGGTTTATTAAGCTTCAGGTATGTTTTAAACCATAAATCTACAAACATCTATTACATGCCTCCAATCTCCATAATATCCATTCCTAGGTGTCAATGATTCAAATCAAAGAAGTAGTAGAATTCCACAATATTGCAGAATTACCAATTACGTTGTGTGTAGGGGATGATTCTGAAGCTAGTGTCCTGTTCCTCAATTGGTTCTTGATCTGTCAGTAAAAAAAGCTGGGGGGGGGGCAATTGCTGGACGAAAGGTACATGGGGGACTTCTGGGTCCCAGGAGGAAAGGTCAGATGCAAGGAAGGAGAGGAGGAGGGTTTTTGTTTTTGTTTTGTTTTGTTTTGTTTTTGCCACGCTTTAGAAGGAGAAGAAGCCACCATCCATGTGAGGTCCCAGGAGGAGCCTGGGCCTATGGCCACTGCTATAGGTGGGTGGTCAGGGATGTTTGACAGGGCCTAGGTGGGGCTAGCAACTGAATATTAGGGCAGGTGGGAGAGTCAGAGTAAATTCATAAGAGCACACTTCTCCAATCGTGAGATTGCAACGCCCAGAAATTGTGTCCGAAGGCAAATGAAATTGAACAACTGTGTGTCAGTGTCTCTATCTGAGGATTTGAGGGTAGCTGGGTAGGGGCTGGCAGCACAGTTACTTCCTGGAGAAAAGATGGTGGCGTAAAACTACACGCAACACTTGTGCATCAGCTCTCCACATTGTGGGGGCTGGAAACGAGCATGTCCTCCTTTTTTTTTTTTAATTGAAAAACAGTAAAAGTTTATATTCCACTTTCCTAAATATACAATGTTCTAGAATAAGACATTTTCTAGTCAATATCTAGCCTGCTTGACAGTTTTTTTTTTTTATTAACTTGAGTATTTCTTATATACATTTCGAGTGTTATTCCCTTTCCCGGTTTCCGGGCAAACATCCCCCTCCCCCCCTCCCCTTCCTTATGGGTGTTCCCCTCCCAACCCTCCCCCCATTGCCGCCCTCCCCCCATAGACTAGTTCACTGGGGGTTCAGTCTTAGCAGGACCCAGGGCTTCCCCTTCCACTGGTGCTCTTACTAGGATATTCATTGCTACCTATGAGGTCAGAGAACAGGGTCAGTCCATGTATAGTCTTTAGGTAGTGGCTTAGTCCCTGGAAGCTCTGGTTGCTTGGCATTGTTGTTCATAAGGGGTCTCGAGCCCCTTCAAGCTCTTCCAGTTCTTTCTCTGATTCCTTCAATAGGGGACCTATTCTCAGTTCAGTGGTTTGCTGCTGGCATTCGCCTCTGTATTTGCTGTATTCTGGCTGTGTCTCTCAGGAGCGATCTACATCCGGCTCCTGTCGGTCTGCACTTCTTTGCTTCATCCATCTTGTCTAATTGGGTGGCTGTATATGTATGGGCCATATGTGGGGCAGGCTCTGAATGGGTGTTCCTTAAGTCTCTGTTTTAATCTTTGCCTCTCCCTTCCCTGCCAAGGGTATTCTTTTTCCTCATTTAAAGAAGGAGTGAAGCATTCACATTTTGATCATCCGTCTTGAGTTTCGTTTGTTCTAGGGATCTAGGGTAATTCGAGCATTTGGGCTAATAGCCACTTATCAATGAGTGCATACCATGTATGTCTTTCTGTGATTGGGTTAGCTCACTCAGGATGATATTTTCCAGTTCCAACCATTTGCCTATGAATTTCATAAACTCGTTGTTTTTGATAGCTGAGTAATATTCCATTGTGTAGATGTACCACATTTTCTGTATCCATTCCTCTGTTGAAGGGCATCTGGGTTCTTTCCAGTTTCTGGCTATTATAAATAAGGCTGCGATGAACATAGTGGAGCACGTGTCTCTTTTATATGTTGAGGCATCTTTTGGGTATATGCCCAAGAGAGGTATAGCTGGATCCTCAGGCAGTTCAATGTCCAATTTTCTGAGGAACCTCCAGACTGATTTCCAGAATGGTTTTACCAGTCTGCAATTCCCACCAACAATGGAGGAGTGTTCCTCTTTCTCCACATCCTCGCCAGCATCTGCTGTCACCTGAGTTTTTGATCTTAGCCAATCGCACTGGTGTGAGGTGAAATCTCAGGGTTGTTTTGATTTGCATTTCCCTTATGACTAAAGATGTTGAACATTTCTTTAGGTGTTTCTCAGCCATTCGGCATTCCTCAGCTGTGAATTCTTTGTTTAGCTCTGAACCCCATTTTTAATAGGGTTATTTGTTTCCCTGCGGTCTAACTTCTTGAGTTCTTTGTATATTTTGGATATAAGGCCTCTATCTGTTGTAGGATTGGTAAAGATCTTTTCCCAATCTGTTGGTTGCCGTTTTGTCCTAACCACAGTGTCCTTTGCCTTACAGAAGCTTTGCAGTTTTATGAGATCCCATTTGTCGATTCTTGATCTTAGAGCATAAGCCATTGGTGTTTTGTTCAGGAAATTTTTTCCAGTGCCCATGTGTTCCAGATGTTTCCCTAGTTTTTCTTCTATTAGTTTGAGTGTGTCTGGTTTGATGTGGAGGTCCTTGATCCACTTGGACTTAAGCTTTGTACAGGGTGATAAGCATGGATCGATCTGCATTCTTCTACATGTTGCCCTCCAGTTGAACCAGCACCATTTGCTGAAAATGCTATCTTTTTTCCATTGGATGGTTTTGGCTCCTTTGTCAAAAATCAAGTGACCATAGGTGTGTGGGTTCATTTCTGGGTCTTCAATTCTATTCCATTGGTCTATCTGTCTGTCTCTGTACCAATACCATGCAGTTTTTATCACTATTGCTCTGTAATACTGCTTGAGTTCAGGGATAGTGATTCCCCCTGAAGTCCTTTTATTGTTGAGGATAGCTTTAGCTATCCTGGGTTTTTTGTTATTCCAGATGAATTTGCAAATTGTTCTGTCTAACTCTTTGAAGAATTGGATTGGTATTTTGATGGGGATTGCATTGAATCTGTAGATTGCTTTTGGTAAAATGGCCATTTTTACTATATTAATCCTGCCAATCCATGAGCATGGGAGATCTTTCCATCTTCTGAGGTCTTCTTCAATTTCTTTCCTCAGTGTCTTGAAGTTCTTATTGTACAGATCTTTTACTTGCTTGGTTAAAGTCACACCGAGGTACTTTATATTATTTGGGTCTATTATGAAGGGTGTCGTTTCCCTAATTTCTTTCTCGGCTTGTTTCTCTTTTGTATAGAGGAAGGCAACTGATTTATTTGAGTTAATTTTATACCCAGCCACTTTGCTGAAGTTGTTTATCAGCTTTAGTAGTTCTCTGGCGGAACTTTTGGGATCACTTAAATATACTATCATGTCATCTGCAAATAGTGATATTTTGACCTCTTCTTTTCCGATCTGTATCCCTTTGATCTCCTTTTGTTGTCTGATTGCTCTGGCTAGAACTTCAAGAACTATATTGAATAAGTAGGGAGAGAGTGGGCAGCCTTGTCTAGTCCCTGATTTTAGTGGGATTGCTTCAAGTTTCTCTCCATTTAGTTTAATGTTAGCAACTGGTTTGCTGTATATGGCTTTTACTATGTTTAGGTATGGGCCTTGAATTCCTATTCTTTCCAGGACTTTTATCATGAAGGGGTGTTGAATTTTGTCAAATGCTTTCTCAGCATCTAATGAAATGATCATGTGGTTCTGTTCTTTCAGTTTGTTTATATAATGGATCACGTTGATGGTTTTCCGTATATTAAACCATCCCTGCATGCCTGGGATGAAGCCTACTTGTTCATGGTGGATGATTGTTTTGATGTGCTCTTGGATTCGGTTTGCCAGAATTTTGTTGAGTATTTTTGCGTTGATATTCATAAGGGAAATTGGTCTGAAGTTCTCTTTCTTTGTTGTGTCTTTGTGTGGTTTAGGTATAAGAGTAATTGTGTCTTCGTAGAAGGAATTCGGTAGGGCTCCATCTGTTTCAATTTTGTGGAATAGTTTGGATAATATTGGTATGAGGTCTTCTATGAAGGTTTGATAGAATTCTGCACTAAACCCGTCTGGACCTGGGCTCTTTTTGGTTGGGAGACCTTAAATGACTGCTTCTATTTCCTTAGGAGTTATGGGGTTGTTTAACTGGTTTATCTGTTCCTGATTTAACTTCGATACCTGGTATCTGTCTAGGAAATTGTCCATTTCCTGAAGATTTTCAAATTTTGTTGAATATAGGTTTTTATAGTAAGATCTGATGATTTTTTGAATTTCCTCTGAATCTGTAGTTATGTCTCCCTTTTCATTTCTGATTTTGTTAATTTGGACGCACTCTCTGTGTCCTGTCGTTAGTTTGGCTAAGGGTTTATCTATCTTGTTGATTTTCTCAAAGAACCAACTTTTGGTTCTGTTGATTCTTTTTTTTTTTTTTTTTTTTTTTTTTTTTTTTTTTGGTTTTTTTTTTTTATTTTTTTTTATTAACTTGAGTATTTCTTATATACATTTCAAGTGTTATTCCCTTTCCCGGTTTCCGGGCAAACATCCCCCTCCCCCCTCCCCTTCCTTATGGGTGTTCCCCTCCCAACCCTCCCACCATTGCCGCCCTCCCCCCATAGACTAGTTCACTGGGGGTTCAGTCTTAGCAGGACCCAGGGCTTCCCCTTCCATTGGTGCTCTTACTAGGATATTCATTGCTACCTATGGGGTCAGAGTCCAGGGTCAGTCCATGTATAGTCTTTAGGTAGTGGCTTAGTCCCTGGAAGCTCTGGTTGCTTGGCATTGTTGTACTTTTGGGGTCTCGAGCCCCTTCAAGCTCTTCCAGTTCTTTCTCTGATTCCTTCAATAGGGGACCTATTCTCAGTTCAGTGGTTTGCTGCTGGCATTCGCCTCTGTATTTGCTGTATTCTGGCTGTGTCTCTCAGGAGCGATCTACATCCGGCTCCTGTCGGTCTGCACTTCTTTGCTTCATCCATCTAGTCCAATTGGGTGGCTGTATATGTATGGGCCAAATGTGGGACAGGCTCTGAATGGGTGTTCCTTCAGTCTCTGTTTTAATCTTTGCCTCTCCCTTCCCTGCCAAGGGTATTCTTTTTCCTCATTTAAAGAAGGAGTGAAGCATTCACATTTTGATCATCCGTCTTGAGTTTCGTTTGTTCTAGGGATCTAGGGTAATTCAAGCATTTGGGCTAATAGCCACTTATCAATGAGTGCATACCATGTATGTCTTTCTGTGATTGGGTTAGTTCACTCAGGATGATATTTTCCAGTTCCAACCATTTGCCTACGAATTTCATAAACTCGTTGTTTTTGATAGCTGAGTAGTATTCCATTGTGTAGATGTACCACATTTTCTGTATCCATTCCTCTGTTGAAGGGCATCTGGGTTCTTTCCATTTTCTGGCTATTATAAATAAGGCTGCGATGAACATAGTGGAGCACGTGTCTCTTTTATATGTTGAGGCATCTTTTGGGTATATGCCCAAGAGAGGTATAGCTGGATCCTCAGGCAGTTCAATGTCCAATTTTCTGAGGAACCTCCAGACTGATTTCCAGAATGGTTTTACCAGTCTGCAATCCCACCAACAATGGAGGAGTGTTCCTCTTTCTCCACAACCTCGCCAGCATCTGCTGTCACCTGAGTTTTTGATCTTAGCCATTCTCACTGGTGTGAGGTGAAATCTCAGGGTTGTTTTGATTTGCATTTCCCTTATGACTAAAGATGTTGAACATTTCTTTAGGTGTTTCTCAGCCATTCGGCATTCCTCAGCTGTGAATTCTTTGTTTAGCTCTGAACCCCATTTTTTAATAGGGTTATTTGTTTCCCTGCGGTCTAACTTCTTGAGTTCTTTGTATATTTTGGATATAAGGCCTCTATCTGTTGTAGGGTTGGTAAAGATCTTTTCCCAATCTGTTGGTTGCCGTTTTGTCCTAACCACAGTGTCCTTTGCCTTACAGAAGCTTTGCAGTTTTATGAGATCCCATTTGTCAATTCTTGATCTTAGAGCATAAGCCATTGGTGTTTTGTTCAGGAAATTTTTTCCAGTGCCCATGTGTTCCAGATGCTTCCCTAGTTTTTCTTCTATTAGTTTGAGTGTGTCTGGTTTGATGTGGAGGTCCTTGATCCACTTGGACTTAAGCTTTGTACAGGGTGATAAGCATGGATCGATCTGCATTCTTCTACATGTTGCCCTCCAGTTGAACCAGCACCATTTGCTGAAAATGCTATCTTTTTTCCATTGGATGGTTTTGGCTCCTTTGTCAAAAATCAAGTGACCATAGGTGTGTGGGTTCATTTCTGGGTCTTCAATTCTATTCCATTGGTCTATCTGTCTGTCTCTGTACCAATACCATGCAGTTTTTATCACTATTGCTCTGTAATACTGCTTGAGTTCAGGGATAGTGATTCCCCCTGAAGTCCTTTTATTGTTGAGGATAGCTTTAGCTATCCTGGGTTTTTTGTTATTCCAGATGAATTTGCAAATTGTTCTGTCTAACTCTTTGAAGAATTGGATTGGTATTTTGATGGGGATTGCATTGAATCTGTAGATTGCTTTTGGTAAAATGGCCATTTTTACTATATTAATCCTGCCAATCCATGAGCATGGGAGATCTTTCCATCTTCTGAGGTCTTCTTCAATTTCTTTCTTCAGTGTCTTGAAGTTCTTATTGTACAGATCTTTTACTTGCTTGGTTAAAGTCACACCGAGGTACTTTATATTATTTGGGTCTATTATGAAGGGTGTCGTTTCCCTAATTTCTTTCTCGGCTTGTTTCTCTTTTGTATAGAGGAAGGCAACTGATTTATTTGAGTTAATTTTATACCCAGCCACTTTGCTGAAGTTGTTTATCAGCTTTAGTAGTTCTCTGGTGGAACTTTTGGGATCACTTAAATATACTATCATATCATCTGCAAATAGTGATATTTTGACCTCTTCTTTTCCGATCTGTATCCCTTTGATCTCCTTTTGTTGTCTGATTGCTCTGGCTAGAACTTCAAGAACTATATTGAATAAGTAGGGAGAGAGTGGGCAGCCTTGTCTAGTCCCTGATTTTAGTGGGATTGCTTCAAGTTTCTCTCCATTTAGTTTAATGTTAGCAACTGGTTTGCTGTATATGGCTTTTACTATGTTTAGGTATGGGCCTTGAATTCCTATTCTTTCCAGGACTTTTATCATGAAGGGGTGTTGAATTTTGTCAAATGCTTTCTCAGCATCTAATGAAATGATCATGTGGTTCTGTTCTTTCAGTTTGTTTATATAATGGATCACGTTGATGGTTTTCCGTATATTAAACCATCCCTGCATGCCTGGGATGAAGCCTACTTGATCATGGTGGATGATTGTTTTGATGTGCTCTTGAATTCGGTTTGCCAGAATTTTATTGAGTATTTTTGCGTCGATATTCATAAGGGAAATTGGTCTGAAGTTCTCTTTCTTTGTTGTGTCTTTGTGTGGTTTAGGTATAAGAGTAATTGTAGATTCGTAGAAGGAATTCGGTAGGGCTCCATCTGTTTCAATTTTGTGGAATAGTTTGGATAATATTGGTATGAGGTCTTCTATGAAGGTTTGATAGAATTCTGCACTAAACCCATCTGGACCTGGGCTCTTTTTGGTTGGGAGACCTTTAATGACTGCTTCTATTTCCTTAGGAGTTATGGGGTTGTTTAACTGGTTTATCTGTTCCTGATTTAACTTTGATACCTGGTATCTGTCTAGGAAATTGTCCATTTCCTGAAGATTTTCAAATTTTGTTGAATATAGGTTTTTATAGTAAGATCTGATGATTTTTTGAATTTCCTCTGAATCTGTAGTTATGTCTCCCTTTTCATTTCTGATTTTGTTAATTTGGACGCACTCTCTGTGTCCTCTCGTTAGTCTGGCTAAGGGTTTATCTATCTTGTTGATTTTCTCAAAGAACCAACTTTTGGTCCTGTTGATTCTTTCTATGGTCCTTTTTGTTTCTACTTGGTTGATTTCAGCTCTGAGTTTGATTATTTCCTGCCTTCTATTCCTCCTGGGTGTATTTGCTTCTTTTTGTTCTAGAGCTTTTAGGTGTGCTGTCAAGCTGCTGACATATGCTCTTTCCTGTTTCTTTCTGCAGGCACTCAGCGCTATGAGTTTTCCTCTTAGCACAGCTTTCATTGTGTCCCATAAGTTTGAGTATGTTGTATCTTCATTTTCATTAAATTCTAAAAAGTTTTTAATTTCTTTCTTTATTTCTTCCTTGACCAGGTTATCATTGAGTAGAGCATTGTTCAATTTCCACGTATATGTGGGCGTTCTTCCCTTATTGTTATTGAAGACCAGTTTTAGGCCGTGGTGGTCCGATAGCACGCATGGGATTATTTCTATCTTTCTGTACCTGTTGAGGCCCGTTTTTTGACCAATTATATGGTCAATTTTGGAGAAAGTACCATGAGGAGCTGAGAAGAAGGTATATCCTTTTGCTTTAGGATAGAATGTTCTATAAATATCCGTTAAGTCCATTTGGCTCATGACTTCTCTTAGTCTGTCTACATCTCTGTTTAATTTCTGTTTCCATGATCTGTCCATTGATGAGAGTGGGGTGTTGAAATCTCCCACTATTATTGTGTGAGGTGCAATGTGTGTTTTGAGCTTTAGTAAGGTTTCTTTTACGTATGTAGGTGCCCTTGTATTTGGGGCATAGATATTTAGGATTGAGAGTTCATCTTGGTGGATTTTTCCTTTGATGAATATGAAGTGTCCTTCCTTATCTTTTTTGATGAATTTTAGTTGGAAATTGATTTTATTTGATATTAGAATGGCTACTCCAGCTTGCTTCTTCTGACCATTTGCTTGGAAAGTTGTTTTCCAGCCTTTCACTCTGAGGTAGTGTCTGTCTTTGTCTCTGAGGTGTGTTTCCTGTAGGCAGCAGAATGCAGGGTCCTCGTTGCGTATCCAGTTTGTTAATCTATGTCTTTTTATTGGGGAGTTGAGGCCATTGATATTGAGAGATATTAAGGAATAGTGATTATTGTTTCCCGTTATATTCATATTTGGATGTGAGGTTATGTTTGTGTGCTTTCATTCTCTTTGTTTTGTTGCCAAGACGATTAGTTTCTTGCTTCTTCTAGGGTATAGCTTGCCTCCTTATGTTGGGCTTTACCATTTATTATCCTTTGTAGTGCTGGATTTGTAGAAAGATATTGTGTAAATTTGGTTTTGTCATGGAATATCTTGGTTTCTCCATCAATGTTAATTGAGAGTTTTGCTGGATACAGTAACCTGGGCTGGCATTTGTGTTCTCTTAGGGTCTGTATGACATCAGTCCAGGATCTTCTGGCCTTCATAGTTTCTGGCGAGAAGTCTGGTGTGATTCTGATAGGTCTCCCTTTATTTGTTACTTGACCTTTTTCCCTTACTGCTTTTAATATTCTTTCTTTATTTTGTGCGTTTGGTGTTTTGACAATTATGTGACGGGAGGTGTTTCTTTTCTGGTCCAATCTATTTGGAGTTCTGTAGGCTTCTTGTATGCCTATGGGTATCTCTTTTTTTAGTTTAGGGAAGTTTTCTTCTATGATTTTGTTGAAGATATTTACTGGTCCTTTGAGCTGGGCGTCTTCACTCTCTTCTATACCTATTATCCTTAGGTTTGATCTTCTCATTGAGTCCTGGATTTCCTGTATGTTTTGGACCAGTAGCTTTTTCCGCTTTACATTATCTTTGACAGTTGAGTCAATGATTTCTATGGAATCTTCTGCTCCTGAGATTCTCTCTTCCATCTCTTGTATTCTGTTGGTGAAGCTTGTATCTACAGCTCCTTGTCTCTTCTTTTGGTTTTCTATATCCAGGGTTGTTTCCATGTGTTCTTTCTTGATTGCTTCTATTTCCATTTTTAATTCCTTCAACTGATTGATTGTGTTTTCCTGGAATTCTTTCAGGGATTTTTGCGATTCCTCTCTGTAGGCTTCTACTTGTTTATTAATGTTTTCCTGTGTTTCCCTAAGTGTGTTCATGTCTTTCTTGAAGTCCTCCAGCATCATGATCAAATATGATTTTGAAACTAGATCTTGCTTTTCTGGTGTGTTTGGATATTCCATGTTTGTTTTGGTGGGAGAATTGGGCTCCGATGATGGCATGTAGTCTTGGTTTCTGTTGCTTGGGTTCCTGCGCTTGCCTCTCGCCATCAGATTATCTCTAGTGTTACTTTGTTCTGCTATTTCTGACAGTGGCTAGACTGTCCTATAAGCCTGTGTGTCAGGAGTGCTGTAGACCTGTTTTCCTCTCTTTCAGTCAGTTATGGGGACAGAGTGTTCTGCTTTCGGGCGTGTAGTTTTTCCTCTCTACAGGTCTTCAGCTGTTCCTGTGGGCCTGTGTCTTGAGTTCACCAAGCAGCTTTCTTGCAGCAGACAAGTTGGTCTTACCTGTGGTCCCGAGGCTCAAGTTTGCTCGCGGGGTGCTGCCCAGGGGCTCTCTGCAGCGGCAGCAACCAGGAATACCTGTGCCGCCCCTTCCGGGAGCTTCAGTGCACCAGGGTTCCAGATGGTCTTTGGCTTTTTCCTCTGGCGTCCGAGATGTGTGTGCAGGGAGCAGTCTCTTCTGGTTTCCCAGGCTTGTCTGCCTCTCTGAAGGTTTAGCTCTCCCTCCCACGGGATTTGGGTGCAGAGAACTGTTTATCCAGTCTGTTTCTTTCAGGTTCCGGCGGTGTCTCAGGCAGGTGTCCTGCCGCTCCTGGGCCCTCCCCCACGGGAGCCCAGAGGCCTTATACAGTTTCCTCTTGGGCCAGGGATGTGGGCAGGGGTGAGCAGTGTTGGTGGTCTCTTCCGCTATGCAGCCTCAGGAGTGCCCACCTGACCAGGCAGTTGGGTCTCTCTCTCACCGGGTCTGGGAGCAGAGAGCTGCTGTGGGCTGGGATCTGCGGGTGTGGGACTTCCGGTAAACACAGAACGTGCCCGGTTCTAGAGGAATTCTGCTTCCGTGTGTCCCAAGCTCACCAGGCAGCTTTCTTGCAGCAGAAAATTTGGTCTTACCTGTGGTCCCGAGGCTCAGGTTCGCTCATGGGGTGAGCATGTCCTCCTAAAGAATGTCCTCATAAAGACAGGAGCTCTCTTTCATCGATACTTTCCAGTTCTGTGAGTGACAAACATTTATATTTTATGATCTTCCTGTCCACATACCTCCTTCCTCCCCAGACTGGTATTTCAGACATGGCTTTTTATGTGGTTGCTGGAGATTTAAACCCAGCGCCTCATGCTTGTGAAGCAAACACTTTACCATCCAAACCATCTCTGCAGTCCCACCATGTATTTTCTTTGTGCTTCATGTTTCTGCCTGTTTTAAATTGCTGTAGCAAATGCCCGGTGCTAAATAGCATATAAAGTAGTTCACTTACCCCAAGCATTGGTGATTCAAGAGCACAATACTTAATTTGTATCTGTTTGACTCAGGAGAGGGCTCCTGGCTACATTACAAATTGGCAGATAGCATCATGGTGGGAGAGAGAGCATATGGTAAGAAAAGAAGCAACCATGATTCATGAGCCAGGATGCAGGCGTCAATTCACTCTAATTCCTTCCAGTCATCACTAGAATTAAGCTATTGTAGCTACAGTGTCGGCCATAATGTTCTACTTCATTAAGATTCAGCCACCACAACTTCACTACTCTGGAGACCAAATTTACATATTAAACTTTGGGGGATACATTCAAGACATATCTAAATTGTAGCACCTTGCCTTTTTGGTTTATAATGAAGGGTCAACCCTGTTGAATGGTGGTATGGTTTTAATGTAATATAGTATTACTCTATGACTACATTTCAATTTATACTTAGCTTTTGTGCGTATGTTGGGAGTACTCACTTATGTACATCTCTCTATGTGTGTGTGCACATTTGTGTATTTGTGTGTGTGTGTGAACATGTGTGCATGTGTGTGTATGATGTGTGCATTCACTTGTGTGGACACTCAAAACTGATGCTGGGTACATTCTTTGATGACTCTCCATTTTCCTTTTAAAACGAATCACTCTTACACTGAACCTGGAGCTCTTCAGTCTGTCCTCTGTCTCCACCTCTTAATTGGTAGGATTGCAGGCAACTACCAAATTTGTCCTGGTTTTTACATGATTCTTGAGGCTTACAAGCAGGTACTTTACCCACTGGGCCATCTCCCCAGCCCTCTGGTTCATTTATTCCATGAAATCAATAGACACAAAGCTTGCAGTGGAAAGTGCTGTTCTGTTTGCCTCTTGCAGGTATGTGATTATGTTATGGAGACGTGTGGTATGAGGGACCATATAGTCCATTGACTAGATGATACCCAAGTACAACTCCAGTCTTCTGAAATGTTTTATCACTTGCTGTATTTGAAATTTTCTTTTGGAAATGGTATATTTTATTCACTTTCCCCCAACTGATAAATGGTGCTTTATATGACAGCAATCTACTCTCTATATTTCTTTTTTCCTTTATCTATTTCTTGAAGCTACCCAACTTGGAAAGTGTTTACTTTGCATCCCCTCACAAGTCCCCAAGTTATGCTGAAATGATTTGTGAGTTTTACTCTTCCTGTGTTCAATAAATTTTAACACACCTTCCTAACGATCATTTCTGGCACATGTATTAAAATGTCATAAACCAAGGATTATTTAGCTATTACGCATGTCTTTTAAGATCATCCTTCTGTTTTGCTTAATTTCTGGCTGCAGTGTTCTTAGCTTCACTTAGGAAGTTTGTGGCAGGCTATGAACCCTTTGTGGCAGCAGGAATTCTCTTGCACAGCAGCTGCTTCTGGGGGATGACACTGTGTTCTGTTTATAACCATTAATCATGCATTACAAACATGGACTGCAGAGCAGTCTTCCTTCTGGGGTTTTCTTGTCCTTGCAGCAACTCATTTTTTTTTAACTTAGATGTTTGGTTTCTTCAATATTTTTGAGATTTAGACAAACTTATTTGGGTTAGGTCTTCTTTCACTGTGAATCTTTTTGACATTTTTTTTATATTAAAAGGATCAACTTTTCAAATTCAGGTAAATTGAATTCTATCATGGTTTTCCTGGGCATGTATCCTCTGACCTCTGCCATGGCTAGGATATTATGTGGACCTTCTAGGTTTCGGCGTCTCTCCTCTGCCTGTATCCACACTATTTAGCTTTCTGTCCTTTACTGTAAATTTTATGAGATTTTATTGACTGTTCATCTATCTTACTTATCAAGTTACCTTTTCAGTCTAGATTTTTGAAGTAATGGCATTTTCATGTTAAAACAATATTTTTCTGAACTCATCCATGCCCTCTTTTTAATGCAACGTCCATTCAAGTCTACTGAGAGTATGGGTGAGTTTCTAAGACTCCCATCTCTTTCAGGAAATAAGTTTTGTAGAGAGAAGCATTTTGATTCCTCAAGCAATTTCCTTTCATGAGATTTATTTGATTCTCTTCATAACCGTCTTTTTTCTCAGTCTGTATAGTGTTCGGGTGGAGTGATTTCTTTCTACACTTGCCTGGACGCTCTTTGATCTCTGTTAATCCCTTTCAACCTCATGTGAAGGAGGAAGAGGAAGGTAGATTGCTTGTGATGTTTTCTCCTATCCGTGATGAGTGAACTGAGAACAGTTCCTGGAAGGAGATAAAGATAGGATGAGGAATCAGGTCTGTCTTCACCACACACTCCATTTCCACCAGAGCAATCTATGGCTCTGCGGAAGCATTAGTTAGTCAGGTCTCCATGTCCTGTTACCTGGAAGAGGGTGTTAGTCACAGTGTCCCACAGTAACATTTGCAGCATTCCTAACAGAAATCTACCCCTGGGAAACTGCCCAGCCTCCAGTGTGGAGCCCTGGTGACTCCTCAGGAATGCTAATTTCAAGTCAGTCTTGTACACAGAATTATCTACATAGACGTCAGGAGTTTTTTAATTTCTTCATCAGGTGAGGAGCTAACTTCCTCCCCCCACCATCCTCCTCCTCCTCCTCCCCTTCCTCATCTTTCTCCTCCTCTTCCTCCTCCTCCTCCTCCTCCTCTTCCTCCTTCTCCTCTTCCTCCTCTCTTCTCCTGTGTTCTTGTTTATATGGAGTGAATTTGGGATCTTGACGGTGCCAGTGAACTTTCTAGTGCTCAGCACATCGACAGCCCCCATTTTTCCTTTTAGTTCGATACAGGGAATCAGTGAGTTTCCTCAGATGAACTTAACTCATTGTGGAACACAGATGGGTCTTGAAATTGCCAGCAGCCTTTTTAATTTCCACGTAGCTGAGATCAGAAGCCTATGCCTTCCACTTCGGCTCATTATTTTCTATTGTTGGTATAGAATATCTTTTAATTATATTTATAGTCTAGTGGTCTTTCACAGGCAAGTTAAACAGTCAGAGGACTCAGGTTCTCCACACTGAAACTCAACGTTGTCCTTTCAGTTTAATTTGAAGGCACAAAGAGCCCTGAAAGCAAATCCAGGTTTCTTCTCCTTGGGGTTTGATGGGCAGATTCTGGGCAAATAATCCACTCAGGTCCTCCCCATCTCAGGAACCTTCCAGATGGAGAAAGTCATTTTATTGATTTCTGGGGTCTTCCTAAAAGTTTACTTTATTAATTTATTTTTGAGTTTATGCAACATCTATTAATTGTCCACTGTGTATTGGACATAATCAAATATTTATGTTACAAGGGATAATAAAACAAACATCAGGTGTGTTCAATTAAGTTTAATCTTGTCTCATTAAATATAACTTTGAACACACTGGACTACTGGCTAATTTTTCACACATGCACACAGGCACAGGAGCGCGCACACACACACACACACACACACCAAGGTAATCTGAGGATTGGAGAGTTACGTTTCAGGATCTGAGGAAAGGGAGATGCAGGAGTAGCAGTTCCCACAGAGCTGAGTGGTGTAATGGAGCCTGATTGAGTTCAGAGGCTTTGGTTCGTGTCCAGGTGAGATACATTATAGGGGAGAAGCTCTTTGACTTTGGATTTCTTATTGCCAGAATAGTTAGAAAAATAAAATCCACCTCGGACTAACAATGATGAAGGTGGAGGGATCTAGATTAGCTTCGTATGCAGTGTCATAGGAAGGATTACGTCCTTTCTTCAGCTTCTGGATAGTTCTGAGGGTGGCAGACCTTTGCACACAGTGTTCAAATTTTCCATGTTCACCCTGTTATCTGTACCAATCTGATGTCCTGTCATCTATGTTTATTAGCATTTATTAGGGCCTGCGACCCTATGTCTACCTCATCCTGGTGGTGGTCAGTACTATGCTTGACCTTCACAGAATATAGTTGAGGACTAAATGCCCCCTAGTGGTCACATGAAGCAAAATTCCAGTCAGGGGCCTTGATCGGGTTGAAACCATACTAGACTTTGTAATTTTTCTTTTTAAATTTATTTTACATGTATTATTATTATTATTATTATTATTATTATTATTACCTATTTTTGCATCTGTACGCCTTTTTGTGAGAGCATGTGCACACTCGTGCTTGCTATGGTGTGTATGTTGAGATAAACAGACAACTGTGGAAGTCAGTTCTCTTTTTCTACCATGTGAGTTCCTGGATGGAACATGGTTCTTTTTCCTACTGAGGCCCATCTATGGCCTGAATTTAGAATTTTCCATGCCTAAATGCAGAGTGCTCTCAGTTCTGTGCTTGATGACTTCTAACTGATCGGCTTTGAAACGGAGGCTAACTGGCTGACGTGATAATGTCAGCTGCCTTGGTGGGAGCCTCAGAGTACTGCGGCTCAGCTCTGAAGAGATGAATCACAGGAGTCCATGATGAATGTCCTGTCAGCCAGAGCTGACACAGGACTGATAGCCTGTGTGTGTGTGTGTGTGTGTGTGTGTGTGTGTGTGTGACAGTGAGTCTAGATCCCCTTGTATGGCTGTGATGGCTAGTTGGATGTAAATTTAACACAAGCTGTTGTAATTTTGGAAAAGGGGGCCTCAGTTGAGGAAACTCCTCTGCTGATTTCTTGATTGATGCTCGATATGTACTCTGCCACTTATGGTATCATTGGGTCCTGGTGAACCTAGGCCAGCTGAGCAAAGCAAGGAAAGCAAGCCAGCAAGCAGCACTCCACCATGACTTACCCATCAGTTCTTGTCTCCAGTTCCTGCCCTTCTTGAGTTCCTGCCCTGCTTTCCTCACTGACAGATGAGTGAAGTAAATAAGCCCTTTCACCCCCAATTTGCTTTTTGGCCATGGTCTTTTATCACAACAATAAAAACCCAAAGACAATGGCCCACAGAAAATGTTAACAAACATGTTAGATGGATAAATGGATGACAAATGAAGAGAGGTTCGTTTGTGATGGGAAGTATCTCGGGAGGTGGAAACCATTTATTCTCCTTGACTCAGGATGTGTCAGACTTGTCTGGGGTGGAAGTCGTGACTTAGCTAGATGGAGTTGGCACTGTCTTTCCCATAGAAGTCCCGCCATGTGGAAAACAAACCTTGAAGTATATTTACCAGTTGTAAAGTGGGTGGCTTCTCTGGCTCATCACGTGGCTACCATAGTGCACATGTAGCAATATGTGTTCACTGTTGATCACAGAGCAGGCTCAGGGCATACGGGGGAAGCCTTCCATGTTGACTACACTCCCATCAGAACTTGGCTGCTGTAATATCCCTGCGCTCAATCTTGCCAGTAAGCAAATGTGGAAGAAACAAGTGAGTCTCTTGGCTTGCAAACCCTGTAGCCTGGATCCTGATGTGGCTTCACACACAGAATAGCTCATGCTGTACCTGCCCACTGGAGGGATTTCTTTTACACCTTGGACAGAGACAGTAACATTGCCTCACACTGTGCTTTATGCCTTCAAGTTGAGGACAATCTTCATCTTCATTCTGATCGAAACATTGCTCAAAGCTTGGCTTGGAAGCTGGGTTGGAGTAAGCGAAGGTCAATGCTAGTTACACAGTTTTGACACTGGAGCCATGTGTGGCTGCCGCATGACAGGAATCACAAATCACAAATCACAAGTGACAGAAATATTCAGCCACATCATCTGCCCTGCGTGAGGTTAGAGAACTGTCAGCACCCTCAAATTTTCATGGTATGTTTTGTGGATGCTGTTACTTATGTGATGTTGAAAACTGATATTTCAAACACAGGAAGGAGTAAATATCCGATACTTTTCAAGTCAGGAAATGAAATGGCAGAAAACGGTTCAATGATAAATTCATAAAGCCTTGGTTCTCAGTGGGCAGCAAAAACTTTCCTTCTGCTGAGAACTGTGTGGCTTTTCACCCAAATAATGAGTCCTAATTGAAGCTCTGTTGATTTTTTTAGGTTAGCTGGGAACACCAAAAGCAAAAATATGAATTCTTAATTTTATTGAGAATATAAGTTATCCACATATCTAAATGGACATTTCAGTGAGACAGGCAGAGGCAGATTGCAAAGCTTTGATTCCTGAAGATGCTTAATCAGACATGGGGAGTTCGCCTTTCTACTAAGCCCTGGAGATGTCTGGACAGTTACTGGACAGTTAGCAATGTCTCACTCAATTCTTTGCTCTATCTTCCCTTATCCCGTATTACTTTACAAGCTCTGCCGAGTGGTCAATAGCCTGCTGGCTGACATGGGGACCCAGAGGTAGGACTGCCCTTGTTCAGTGGGCTACCTTCATTCTTCCCTAAAGCCATCTTCTGAGTATGGATTTTTTGATATTTATTTATTTATTTATTCATTTATTTATTTATTTATATTTATTTATATTTATATTTAAGATGACTGACATCTCCCCAGCTGTGATACTTTTGCAATTACAATCAGAATACTGAAATCCCAATTGCTTGCCTGTGTTCACCATCTCCAGCTGTCTTACCTAGAGTGAGCTAGGATTTCTACCTTGTATTATCTAGCTCATTTTCATATGCGTACACTGTGAGGGGGAAAATTTAAAATAGTATACAGGTATGAATAAGTGGGTACTTAATTCACATTTTCTTCTTTTGGAGGCTTTTCATAACTCTTTAGACATGTAGAACAGAGATAGAGACAGCATCTCTGAAATATCTGATCTGTCTGGAGATGGGCAAAGCAAGATGGTGGAAGACTTTCTGCCCAAAGAATGGACATCTGGCTGGGATACAGTTTGAGGCTAAAACTTGTCCTGTATAGTATAGCAGAGCTGTGGCTCAGCCTATCCAGAGTAGTTGTGGACTAAGAGTCATTCTATGAACTTTTGAGGAGTGAACCAGGGGAGGGATTTACCTGGAGAAGAGTCTGCGCCAATACACAATTGTACAGAAAGTCCCGATCACCATCAGCTGCAGTCGCAGCCAGGCCTCACTCCTTAACTTGGCATACATGCCTACAGAGACTGGGAGCCGCATTAAGATTGCTGTTTTCCAAAAGTACAGTGGGGAGGATGGGAACAGCTGTCAACTCTCCAAAACCAAGTTCCTTTTCTTCATGGACACTGAGTTAGCTGCTTTCATGAAGAACCAGAAGGACCCCGGCATCCTTGACCACACGATGAAGAAGCTGGACCTCAACAGTGATGGCAGCTAGATTTCCAAGGGTTACTCAACCTTATTGACAGCTTAGCTATAGTGTGCTGTGAATCCTTCCTCTGGCTTTCCCAGAAACGTATCTAACCCTCTCCATTCCCTTCCAGCCACCAGGTTATCACCTCCTCTACCCCGCCACCCCATTCATCCCAGCACCGAGTCCTCTACACTGACCTAAACACGTGCAGCCCACGCCTGCTAAGGAAAATAAAACAATGTCATTTTTTTTAAATGTAAAAAAAAAAAGGATACCTGTCTTAGAAATGGTTTGCAGGGTTATATGGGAATCTAAACCACAGAGTTCATAGTCAAATGGTGAGGGCAAAGATTATTTTAAAAAATGGCTATCAGAGAAATGTTTATGAATGAGCTGTTGTAGTATCCCAAATGAGGAACTTGAGGTGACACGGTTATGGTTGGTGAGAACTTTCATTCTAAAAATACAGACTCATAAGATGAGCTGAGTCTGAGACATGGAAAATAGTCAAGCAAAGAATGACAGGAGGGAAGATAGGCTGATCAAAGGGTGCTTTTTGAGGAGAGATCTTGGCTGTCCACACATGTGTATGATGGGCACCAAGCAGACAAGATTGATAATGAGGAACCAGAGCTGAACTGTGAAAAGAAACTCTTAAAATAGAACATGGTCTGTCCTGGGTATTGTCCTAACCTAGAATTCTTGGAGAAAAGACTGCCCATCAAGATCTTCTTCAGTGGCAACACCATCTTAACAGGTGGCAGAATCAGATGTGTGTTTCTTCCCAGCAACTCCAGATAACCATGTAAAATGTGTTTCTTAGTTTAGTGTCTAGGACATGTTCGACGACTGCATGCATATTTCTAGTCTGTGCAGGGAGGATTAGTCAACTGGTTTGGAGTGTTTAATCAGCAGTGCTGGAAGCCTTAGACTAAGCATAATTGGATGTGTTAGTTTCCCATCCCCTATTGCTTTCAGTCAGTAAGGACTTGGAGCGTGGAGCTATGTTAACAGTATTATGAGATTTAGTGGCCTGGTTGCCAGGAAACTCTACATTGAACTAGCAACAGAAATACCAATGTTCCTCATGCACCTCAACAGTGGCTCTTGTGACTCTTTCTTGGCACAGAAGAGGATGTCCTTATTAACCACAAATGAGGTAGATTGGAAGCTTTGAAACAATTAAATTCTGAGGTTCCATTTGAATTCCCACAACGCATCAAGCCACAGCTGTTAGAAATCATCTGAAACCCTATTGTGCTTTGAGTCTATGGAGTAATTAATATTTGCTGAATAAACAAACCAAGTGTCTGCTATGTACGAAGAACTAGGATTAACATTTAAATTGCTATTTAATCTCTAGACTCTTGAGATAATAAAAACTAACATTTGGATAAATCAGATCCAAATCTCTACAATCAAGTAGAAGTCAAGCTATTCTGTCCTTCACAGCCCACATGGAATTGATTTCAGTATTTTTCCTAGTACAATCTACCTGTGCTTAACTCGCCTTAATAAAATGGTGTAATCATAGCTTATAGCCCTTGCCCATCCCCCTGTGTACTTTACCTCATCCCTAAACTACTTATAATACTCAGTGCAATGCAAATTCTGTGTAAATGATTGTTATACTGTACTTCTTGGAGAGTAATGACAAGAAAACAGGTCTGTATGTGTTCAGACCAGACCTTTTGTTACTAATTTTCAGTGTTTGGATGTGGGTGCAGAATCCGCAGATATGGAGGGCCAACTGTAATTACTGTAAAATAAAGTTAAAAGATAGTATTCCTCCTGATGATATATGCAATTGATAAAACTAGAGTAGTAGGGATGTGTTGTTTCCCTTCCCCAACCCCAGAAGGTGGTGTCTGAGGGATTCTCAAGGATAGACAATCTCACCTCAGACTCTGATATTTTCAGTTTATTCGGGAGGCTGGAAATCAAACAGCTAAAACCAACAAAGCATAAAACATGGTTTGCTGACATGTGGAAGGCAGAGGCAGATGCAAAGGCCAGAATATAAGGCTAAAAGCCCTGAAAAAGTAGAAGAGAGTAGGAGGCAAGAACATACAGGAGAATGTAGGGATAGCATCCAAAATCACAAAGACTGGAAGCTCCATTTTCACAGAAGGATTCAGGGACAGCATCCAAAATCACAAAGTCCAAAAGCACCATTCTTCATGCAGCTAAGTTCTATGACAGTTGATCAAATTGTGATGGGCTAATGAGTTAGTGTGCACCCAATTCTCACAACTGGTCCTAGTTTCCATCTGACCTCTCGTTTTCCTGCCTCCACTCCTAGGTCCCTCATGAACAATGTGAGTCTGGAAAGGTGACAGATACACCTCATTCAACATCAAGTCAGTCACTGCATCTACATCCTGAGATCTATGGATTCAGCTGTGTGTGGCTCTACCTGCCACTCTCATCTAAGTCTGGGATTTCAGAGGATCTCTGGTTACTGCAGTAGAAGCCAGTGCTCTAGACCAAGTTATTCCTCTAGCCTGTCAACTGTTGTAATCAACTTAAATACAAGCTGTTGGATACTCCTGGGAGGAATTTCTGTCTCTGTCTGTCTCCGTCTGTCTGTCTCTCTGTGTGTCTCTGTCATTTTGTCTCCCTTTCTTTCTTATCATGCACACATTTAATAGTAAAGCCATCATTAGCAATATAATTTAGAAAACTTGGCGAGACATATGTGCTGTGATACAGTGTAGTGTTATAGACTCTAAGAAGCTGGTGAGAAAGTATCTATTCATCGGAATCTTGGTGGCAGGCATTCTTAGTGTCTGCTGCACAGAATGGAAGAAGTAAGTTACTGTGAGGCAGGGCAGAAGAGCATCAGAATACCCAGGATAAGGAGATGGGAAGAAGGGATAAAATTACAAAGAAACAACTGTAAGGCCTTTGCTTTTTCTAAGGTCTGAAGCCAAGAGTTTTAAAGTATACAGTTCAAATTCAAGATCATGATTTGCACAGGGTACATTGAAGGAATGGCGTGATGGATGGGGATGTCATGGACTCCACTCTCAACATGTGAGGCAAGAAGACTATTCTAAATGTGTGGGGCCCTTCTGGTGGCAATCCACATCCAAGGACATGCACAGAAGAAACCTTGCATTTTGCCTGCTTGCCCCTGCTCTCACTGGCAAATTAATTTATCCCATTGTGGACGCTAATATTAAATCCAAGTCAACAATTCTCTAGAAATTCCCCCAGGCTTCCAGCACCAGATTGGACACCTGGGACATCCAGCCATTTGAATGAAGTAACTACTATATCCTTGGCCTCTCCAGTGTGAAGCAGCCATTTTTGGACTATTGGACTACTCATACCGAAGCCAATTTAATAAATGATGTAGACTGATATAGAAATAGATATAGATATAGAAATAGATATAGAAATATATAGAGAGATAGATATAGATATAGAAATAGATATAGAAATAGATATAGAAATATAGATATAGATATAGATATAGATATAGATATAGATATAGATATAGATATAGATATAGATATAGATATAGATAGATATAGATATAGAAAAATGGGGATATATGTGTCATCCTCTCAGTCCCTATCCCTTTGGAGAACTGTGACTAATGCTACCCCTATTTGACAGACGTTGTTATCACAAAGGCATCTGTATTTAGAAGACATTTAGAATCTTTCTGAAGGTAAGAGGATCGCTGTTAATTAAATGTTAATGTTCTTTGCTCTTGTTAACTTGGCTTCATGGTTATGACTGAAATTTTATTATTCAAGCTAGTAATACTTTTTTCCTATATTCTAGCCTTGCATTTGATATATTTACTCATATTTTTCATTTTCTCCCAAACAACTTTGTTTTTTAAAAACCTTCACCATGTTATATTTGTCAAATAACTATCATATATACTATGAATCATAAAACTCAATATGTATTTTTAAATGTATATTTTCTTAGTTTTTATTTTCTTTTTAAAGTTTTATAAGCCGGGGTAGTCTTTGTTATACTCAATATTTATTCTATTGATTTTGTAAAAATTCAATTCCATAAATGTACCTTTTCTTAGAAAATCCTTTAATTAGAGACATCATGTACCTGCCCAACTCCCCCTAACTTTACTGACAAAAATAATCATTCCTTTCTCTATTTTGGCAATTTTGTATTATTAAATTCACATATGCCTCAAGATTTCCTTTTCAGGATAAAACGTTTTTCATTATTGATCTCAGGCCTGTTGTACTGACTTTGTGCTGCTAAGTGATGTTTCCTGGTAACTTCTGAGGGAGTTGCTGTCCCCCTTTGCTATTCCTGCTCAGTCTCTGAGCTTTTCCTCTGAGTTCTTTCCTACTCTTCAGATTATCCCTGTGCTATAGGCTCCTCTGTTGTGTGTGGTTCAACCTTATGATACACTGAGCAGGTGGAGAAGTTTTGAAGGAGCCCGAGGGTGGGGGATGGCCTGGAACAATGTCATGTCTATTGCATTTGATAACATTTGGATTACCTTGTTACTAAAAGGCAATTTTTCTCTTCATTCCCTCGTCCTTTAGTCTTCTAAATTTCTTCCCCTCCTTTTCCCTCTCTTCTCCTGATCTAGGAGTCTATGTTGGGTTGATCATCCATTACTAGCTCCCTGAGAGACTTCAGTCATCAGAGATCTCTTATTACTGTGTTACAGTGTGTGGCTGACATAGAAAATAGACATTAAAACATGGTGGTTTGGGCTTGCATGTTAACACAGCCTAACTTAGCTTAAATATGATTAATGAAGAAACGAATCAAATGGTCAATAGACAGGACAACTTGCTTTGCAGAATTAGCAATCTAGAAACTATTTTTAAGTTGTATTATTGTGCTAATAGTTTCTGTTTTTGAATATCCTTTGCATATTTACTCAATTTAAGCAAAAAACTCACCAAAATATACTGGATGTGTTAGAAAGTAAATCAAATTTATTCTTGGCCAAAAAGCATCTTTTTTTGTATCGATTCTTTGTTTTGCTCAAGGCTAGAGTCTATAGGAGCAGATGATCACAGGAAAACTACATTTGAGCACACACAATGTTCTGTTCAATTATTTATTAACTTGTGGAATGGGTGAGCAAACACTGGTTCAATATCTGTATATGAATGGAATTCCCAAGTTATTGAGCAAGACTCTGGAGCTACAGAATCAATTTATTCAGTTTTTATGCATGTAATCAGTTGATTAAGGAAAAGGTTTTAATGTCACGAATGGAGATTAAAGTAAAGGCTAAGAATTAACCAAACATGCAAAGTGTAAACAGAATGTCATGAGTTGGGTGGTGAGGCCACTAGGGGACACTGGCAAAGAGCTGCTTGAGAGAGAGGAAGGATGAACCTCCTTGGCTTCCTCGGATTCTGTCAAGGTTATACTCAATTCTTACTCCTGCTCTACCAACCATTCCTTTCTAAAGGAGACGGTTCTTCTACAACAGAATTGAAGAGGGGAGGGGTTCCATGTAGTTTCTCTGTTTCCACAGTGGGCAAAATAGTGCTGTTGAAGGGGTGGAAAGTTAGAAACGTTACAGAACCTGAGAAGCGGAGAACTTGGATGGCTATATGGAGAATTTGGGAGGGTGGAGAGCCTGAAAATCTTCAAGTACTGAGATGCACAGGTGCGAAAGGTGGAGAAAATGATAAGCCAGGTATCCAGATGTAAGGATCGGAGAAACTGCTCATCCTCGTGACTCATCCAAGATAGCCTCCTCTTTCTTTTCCCTATAACACACCTAGTCCTTCCCCGAGTGCAGGGCATTATTTCAGGGTTGGAAAACTTGGCTAAAACGCCCTGTAAGGTACTCAGGAGTGCGCAGCATGAGACTGGCTGTCCTCAGAAACAGGAAAGCTGAATTTTTTTTTTTTTTGGTAGATTTCAGCTTGAGATTTTGGGAGGCTTTAAAAAATCTTGGAGAGCTATAATAGAAAAGTGAAGCACTGTTATGCTTGCTGTCCTCCATAAAATTATTTAAGTAAATTTTTTAAATACCTGAAATGAGGATCATCTAAAAATTTAAAGTCTTTTCCTCGCTCTGGGGGATGAGTCTTTTTCTTCTTCCTCAGATACATACAAATTATGCTGAACCTTTTGTAATCTAGGTAACAGGATTAAGGAGCTGGACAGAGCCAGCTTCTTCTGTACTACCCAATTGTGAAAAACCCCAAATGACTCTTTGGCTCTCTGCTTCATTTGCAATCCAACATCTCCATTTCACTTGGCTTTTATGGCAATGAAGTTTTTAGCTTAAAAGTAAATAATGCCCATTTATATTAAAACACACAAAAATGATTTTGCTTTCCCTCATACAGCTAAAAACCTGAAGGCAGGAAGCTGCTGCCCTTGATCTCTGGGGTTCTTTAGTTTTCCTCTTTTGGTTTCAGAATGGCTGGTTCAGCTGCACACATTGTATTTGAGCTCAAGGTAGAAAGATTAAGGGAAAGCAAAAGGCCAGTTCCCTTTCTATTTTTTTCAGGTTAAAAAAAGAAAACCTTGAGAGAGGCAGACAAGCCTGGGAAACCAGAAGAGACTGCTCCCTGCACACACATCTCGGACGCCAGAGGAAAAAGCCAAAGACCATCTGGAACCCTGGTGCACTGAAGCTCCCGGAAGGGGCGGCACAGGTCTTCCTGGTTGCTGCCGCTGCAGAGAGCCCCTGGGCAGCACCCCACGAGCGAACCTGAGCCTCGGGACCACAGGTAAGACCAAATTTTCTGCTGCAAGAAAGCTGCCTGGTGAACTCAAGACACAGGCCCACAGGAACAGCTGAAGACCTGTAGAGAGGAAAAACTACACGCCCGAAAGCAGAACACTCTGTCCCCATAACTGGCTGAAAGAGAGGAAAACAGGTCTACAGCACTCCTGACACACAGGCTTATAGGACAGTCTAGCCACTGTCAGAAATAGCAGAACAAAGTAACACTAGAGATAATCTGATGGCGAGAGGCAAGCGCAGGAACCCAAGCAACAGAAACCAAGACTACATGCCATCATCGGAGCCCAATTCTCCCACCAAAACAAACATGGAATATTCAAACACACCAGAAAAGCAAGATCTAGTTTCAAAATCATATTTGATCATGATGCTGGAGGACTTCAAGAAAGACATGAACACACTTAGGGAAACACAGGAAAACATTAATAAACAAGTAGAAGCCTACAGAGAGGAATCGCAAAAATCCCTGAAAGAATTCCAGGAAAACACAATCAAACAGTTGAAGGAATTAAAAATGGAAATAGAAGCAATCAAGAAAGAACACATGGAAACAACCCTGGATATAGAAAACCAAAAGAAGAGACAAGGAGCTGTAGATACAAGCTTCACCAACAGAATACAAGAGATGGAAGAGAGAATCTCAGGAGCAGAAGATTCCATAGAAATCATTGACTCAACTGTCAAAGATAATGTAAAGCGGAAAAAGCTACTGGTCCAAAACATACAGGAAATCCAGGACTCAATGAGAAGATCAAACCTAAGGATAATAGGTATAGAAGAGAGTGAAGACTCCCAGCTCAAAGGACCAGTAAATATCTTCAACAAAATCATAGAAGAAAACTTCCCTAACCTAAAAAAAGAGATACCCATAGACATACAAGAAGCCTACAGAACTCCAAATAGATTGGACCAGAAAAGAAACACCTCCCGTCACATAATTGTCAAAACACCAAACACACAAAATAAAGAAAGAATATTAAAAGCAGTAAGGGAAAAAGGTCAAGTAACATATAAAGGGAGACCTATCAGAATCACACCAGACTTCTCGCCAGAAACTATGAAGGCCAGAAGATCCTGGACTGATGTCATACAGACCCTAAGGGAACACAAATGCCAGCCCAGGTTACTGTATCCAGCAAAACTCTCAATTAACATTGATGGAGAAACCAAGATATTCCATGACAAGACCAAATTTACACAATATCTTTCTACAAATCCAGCACTACAAAGGATAATAAATGGTAAAGCCCAACATAAGGAGGCAAGCTATACCCTAGAAGAAGCAAGAAACTAATCGTCTTGGCAACAAAACAAAGAGAATGAAAGCACACAAACATAAGCTCACATCCAAATATGAATATAACGGGAAGCAATAATCACTATTCCTTAATATCTCTCAATATCAATGGCCTCAACTCCCCAATAAAAAGACATAGATTAACAAACTGGATACGCAACGAGGACCCTGCATTCTGCTGCCTACAGGAAACACACCTCAGAGACAAAGACAGACACTACCTCAGAGTGAAAGGCTGGAAAACAACTTTCCAAGCAAATGGTCAGAAGAAGCAAGCTGGAGTAGCCATTCTAATATCAAATAAAATCAATTTCCAACTAAAAGTCATCAAAAAAGATAAGGAAGGACACTTCGTATTCATCAAAGGAAAAATCAACCAAGATGAACTCTCAATCCTAAATATCTATGCCCCAAATACAAGGGCACCTACATACGTAAAAGAAACCTTACTAAAGCTCAAAACACACATTGCACCTCACACAATAATAGTGGGAGATTCCAACACCCCACTCTCATCAATGGACAGATCATGGAAACAGAAATTAAACAGTGATGTAGACAGACTAAGAGAAGTCATGAGCCAAATGGACTTAACGGATATTTATAGAACATTCTATCCTAAAGCAAAAGGATATACCTTCTTCTCAGCTCCTCATGGTACTTTCTCCAAAATTGACCATATAATTGGTCAAAAAACGGGCCTCAACAGGTACAGAAAGATGGAAATAATCCCATGCGTGCTATCGGACCACCACGGCCTAAAACTGGTCTTCAATAACAATAAGGGAAGAATGCCCACATATACGTGGAAATTGAACAATGCTCTACTCAATGATAACCTGGTCAAGGAAGAAATAAAGAAAGAAATTAAAAACTTTTTAGAATTTAATGAAAATGAAGATACAACATACGCAAACTTATGGGACACAATGAAAGCTGTGCTAAGAGGAAAACTCATAGCGCTGAGTGCCTGCAGAAAGAAACAGGAAAGAGCATATATCAGCAGCTTGACAGCACACCTAAAAGCTCTAGAACAAAAAGAAGCAAATACACCCAGGAGGAGTAGAAGGCAGGAAATAATCAAACTCAGAGCTGAAATCAACCAAGTAGAAACAAAAAGGACCATAGAAAGAATCAACAGAACCAAAAGTTGGTTCTTTGAGAAAATCAACAAGATAGATAAACCCTTAGCCAGACTAACGAGAGGACACAGAGAGTGCGTCCAAATTAACAAAATCAGAAATGAAAAGGGAGACATAACTACAGATTCAGAGGAAATTCAAAAAATCATCAGATCTTACTATAAAAACCTATATTCAACAAAATTTGAAAATCTTCAGGAAATGGACAATTTCCTAGACAGATACCAGGTATCGAAGTTAAATCAGGAACAGATAAACCAGTTAAACAACCCCATAACTCCTAAGGAAATAGAAGCAGTCATTAAAGGTCTCCCAACCAAAAAGAGCCCAGGTACAGACGGGTTTAGTGCAGAATTCTATCAAACCTTCATAGAAGACCTCATACCAATATTATCCAAACTATTCCACAAAATTGAAACAGATGGAGCCCTACCGAATTCCTTCTACGAAGCCACAATTACTCTTATACCTAAACCACACAAAGACACAACAAAGAAAGAGAACTTCAGACCAATTTCCCTTATGAATATCGACGCAAAAATACTCAATAAAATTCTGGCAAACCGAATTCAAGAGCACATCAAAACAATCATCCACCATGATCAAGTAGGCTTCATCCCAGGCATGCAGGGATGGTTTAATATATGGAAAACCATCAACGTGATCCATTATATAAACAAACTGAAAGAACAGAACCACATGATCATTTCATTAGATGCTGAGAAAGCATTTGACAAAATTCAACACCCCTTCATGATAAAAGTCCTGGAAAGAATAGGAATTCAAGGCCCATACCTAAACATAGTAAAATCCATATACAGCAAACCAATTGCTAACATTAAACTAAATGGAGAGAAACTTGAAGCAATCCCACTAAAATCAGGGACTAGACAAGGCTGCCCACTCTCTCCCTACTTATTCAATATAGTTCTTGAAGTTCTAGCCAGAGCAATCAGACAACAAAAGGAGAGCAAAGGGATACAGATGGGAAAAGAAGAGGTCAAAATATCACTATTTGCAGATGACATGATAGTATATTTAAGTGATCCCAAAAGTTCCACCAGAGAACTACTAAAGCTGATAAACCACTTCAGCAAAGTGGCTGGGTATACAATTAACTCAAATAAATCAGTTTCCTTCCTCTATACAAAAGAGAAACAAGCCGAGAAAGAAATTAGGGAAACGACACCCTTCATAATAGACCCAAATAATATAAAGTACCTCGGTGTGACTTTAACCAAGCAAGTAAAAGATCTGTACAATAAGAACTTCAAGACACTGAGGAAAGAAATTGAAGAAGACCTCAGAAGATGGAAAGATCTCCCATGCTCATGGATTGGCAGGATTAATATAGTAAAAATGGCCATTTTACCAAAAGCAATCTACAGATTCAATGCAATCCCCATCAAAATACCAATCCAATTCTTCAAAGAGTTAGACAGAACAATTTGCAAATTCATCTGGAATAACAAAAAACCCAGGATAGCTAAAGCTATCCTCAACAATAAAAGGACTTCAGGGGGAATCACTATCCCTGAACTCAAGCAGTATTACAGAGCAATAGTGATAAAAACTGCATGGTATTGGTACAGGGACAGACAGATAGACCAATGGAATAGAATTGAAGACCCAGAAATGAACCCACACACCTATGGTCACTTGATTTTTGACAAAGGAGCCAAAACCATCCAATGGAAAAAAGATAGCATTTTCAGCAAATGGTGCTGGTTCAACTGGAGGGCAACATGTAGAAGAATGCAGATCGATCCATGCTTATCACCCTGTACAAAGCTTAAGTCCAAGTGGATCAAGGACCTCCACATCAAACCAGACACACTCAAACTAATAGAAGAAAAACTAGGGAAGCATCTGGAACACATGGGCACTGGAAAAAATTTCCTGAACAAAACACCAATGGCTTATGCTCTAAGATCAAGAATCGACAAATGGGATCTCATAAAACTGCAAAGCTTCTGTAAGGCAAAGGACACTGTGGTTAGGACAAAACGGCAACCAACAGATTGGGAAAAGATCTTTACCAATCCTACAACAGATAGAGGCCTTATATCCAAAATATACAAAGAACTCAAGAAGTTAGACCGCAGGGAAACAAATAACCCTATTAAAAAATGGGGTTCAGAGCTAAACAAAGAATTCACAGCTGAGGAATGCCGAATGGCTGAGAAACACCTAAAGAAATGTTCAACATCTTTAGTCATAAGGGAAATGCAAATCAAAACAACCCTGAGATTTCACCTCACACCAGTGCGATTGGCTAAGATCAAAAACTCAGGTGACAGCAGATGCTGGCGAGGATGTGGAGAAAGAGGAACACTCCTCCATTGTTGGTGGGATTGCAGACTGGTAAAACCATTCTGGAAATCAGTCTGGAGGTTCCTCAGAAAATTGGACATTGAACTGCCTGAGGATCCAGCTATACCTCTCTTGGGCATATACCCAAAAGATGCCTCAACATATAAAAGAGACACGTGCTCCACTATGTTTATCGCAGCCTTATTTATAATAGCCTGAAGCTGGAAAGAACCCAGATGCCCTTCAACAGAGGAATGGATACAGAAAATGTGGTACATCTACACAATGGAATATTACTCAGCTATCAAAAACAACGAGTTTATGAAATTCGTAGGCAAATGGTTGGAACTGGAAAATATCATCCTGAGTGAGCTAACCCAATCACAGAAAGACATACATGGTATGCACTCATTGATAAGTGGCTATTAGCCCAAATGCTTGAATTACCCTAGATCCCTAGAACAAACGAAACTCAAGACGGATGATCAAAATGTGAATGCTTCACTCCTTCTTTAAATGAGGAAAAAGAATACCCTTGGCAGGGAAGGGAGAGGCAAAGATTAAAACAGAGACTGAACGAACACCCATTCAGAGCCTGCCCCACATGTGGCCCATACATATACAGCCATCCAATTAGACAAGATGGATGAAGCAAAGAAGTGCAGACCGACAGGAGCCGGATGTAGATCGCTCCTGAGAGACACAGCCAGAATACAGCAAATACAGAGGCGAATGCCAGCAGCAAACCACTGAACTGAGAATAGGTCCCCTATTGAAGGAATCAGAGAAAGAACTGGAAGAGCTTGAAGGGGCTCGAGACCCCAAAAGTACAACAATGCCAAGCAACCAGAGCTTCCAGGGACTAAGCCACTACCTAAAGAGTATACATGGACTGACCCTGGACTCTGACCTCATAGGTAGCAATGAATATCCTAGTAAGAGCACCAGTGGAAGGGGAAGCCCTGGGTCCTGCCAAGACTGAACCCCCAGTGAACTAGTCTATGGGGGGAGGGCGGCAATGGGGGGAGGGTTGGGAGGGGAACACCCATAAGGAAGGGGAGGGGGGAGGGGGATGTTTGCCCGGAAACCGGGAAAGGGAATAACACTCGAAATGTATATAAGAAATACTCAAGTTAATAAAAAAAAAAAAAAAAGAAAACCTTTATTTGACACCTCAGAGACTTTTCCAACCACTTTTCTCACGTCAAGGCACCATTAATGGTACAGAAAATTCAGATGAGTATTCAGGGGAAATGTCAAGGAATGAGTTGAAGCTGACTCCAGGGCCACTGAAGAGCTGTTTCCAGGAGCTCGTTTCTTCCTAGGTTCCTTCTCCGGGCTCTTGTCTTGTATTCTTCTCAACGCGATTCATGTGTCCCACATGTTCACAGAACCACCATCCTTTTTTGTCCTCACTGCACATTCTATTGTAAAGATTTCGAGGAAATGTACATGCAAAAGGCTTCCTGCAAAGCATGCTGGGAAGGACCCTTGGCGAACCTCAGAACTCACCCAGGAATTCTTTGTCAAGTGACCTTCAGCACAGTGCTGAGTCCATGAAAGGATTCACTCTCCTCTCGAAGACCCCCAGGCACAGCTGTTCAGAGGGGGGACACAGTCAGGGACAACTGACAGTCTTGTCTTGAGCATCACTTCCAGAAGCTGACACAGGACAAGCACAATATGCAATGTCACGTACATGTCTTGAGGAGAAGAAAACCAATGAACCCGAGAGAACAATAAAAACTGTTCTTGTTAAGGAGATACAAGGAGATGTTGGAAGAGGGGCTATTTGAACAACACCCTGTGGCCCTGTGACACGTATTGTGGGCCACACCTACTGTATAGTTCCTTCCATTGTTAGCTCTGTGTTAATGTTTCTTTTTGGGTCCCTCTGGAGCCTGAGCCATGCTTTCCTTACACAGTCACTCAGAATTTGTGACTTTAAATAAAGCAAAGTCTGTGAAAATTACTCATGGTATTATATTTTTATTGAGGTGTAATTTATGCAAAGGCAAAGTCACCCTCTTAATGTACAGCTCGGTAAGTTTTGATATGTGTACAACCACTGAATTCAAAACATAGAACAATTCTATCATGCAGGAATGTTCCCTGAGCTTCTATCCTACCCCTAGCCATGACAACTATTTGTTTTCTGTTATTGAAAGTTTGTGTGAAACCAATGCCTTCCTCAACTACCACAAAGGAAGTTTCTCCTTGTAGTTGATAAGAATGAACACAGAGACCCACAAATGTGTAGACAGTGAGATACGTCAGGGTACTCAGTCCTAAATGGGACGTTTTCATCAAAACTCCTCTCCCCAAGGCTCAGGGACTTATACAGAAGAGGAGGCAGAAAGATCATAAGCATCAGAGATGATGGATGACTCTGAGAAAACAGTGTCTTCCAGACACAAGACTGAAACACATATGAAGTCACAGGTGAGGCGACACACAGAAGTCCTGCACAGGCTCAAGTCAAATGGAGTCCGAGCCCTTCCCTTTCTCGAATGGGAAGTAGATCTGGGCTCCCACCCCTAATCAAGAAGCTTGTAATTGATACCTGCTGGCAAAGGGGAAATCAGTTTTAATGCCACTCAGTATATCAATCACACTCTGGGGCAGGCCCACACTCCTGGAATCATCCCACGACACTCCCCTCCCAATGCCTGTGGCTTCTTACTCTCCAATCTCAGACTCCCAGTGAGTGGCTGAGCATGCAGCTCTCATATCTGCATGCGTTTTCCCTGAATCTCAGTGTTATCCTGATTACATGCTCCAAAGTACGGTCTTAAGGTCTTAACTGTTAACATGTTTTTCTAGTAAAACATCAAAGAGTTCTTCTCATTTTGGAGAAAATACAAGATTGTTAGCATAGGAACCACCTAGCTTCCTAGGTAGAACATTGGCTTTCTCTGAACTTCTTCTTCACCATTGCTTATGATCCCGATGAGCACCTTGCTTTGCTTTATCTAATTGACAGCATCTTCTTTCAAACTGACAAGGGAAGTGGTCATCACTTGTGCCTGTCTCCCCAGGTAGACAGAGCTGCCTGAGGGTCAGGTGTCTGTTTCATCCAACTGTCTACCTCCAGTGCCTAGCATAACACCCAGTTAAGCATGTCTAGGATTCTTAATTTAGTAGAGCAAAAGGCACTCACCAAAATGGGAAGGAAATAACATAGCCCAAAAGATTGGTTTCTGCCATACTACCCTTTGACTTAATTTTAGATATGATATTTATTTAAAGTTTTATATTAACTTGAATAAGAATGAGGCATACTTTCTCCTTTCATGTGTGTTAGGAAAGAGCTATGAATCACTTTTAATAACATTTCCTGAGTTTCTGCATTTGTTTACCTGCCTCTTAGTGCACTAATAACTCCTCTTTGGCTCTCTAGTGCTTGCACAAGGTGCAGTCTACAGAAAGCATCAAATTTTACAGACAGTGAGTGCTTTCACAGTGCTGGGAGAGTGATGTTGACGGACTCTTCCCAGAAGAGCAAAAGGTCAGCGGAGCCTAGAGTTCTATCAGAAGATAAAGGTTGGGGGAGACACCTGGTACGTTCAGTACAAAAAGCAAGAAGAGGAACCCAGAAGGTGGCTGGGGAAATGTGAAAGGCCAGGAAGACCTGGGTCATATTCTGCATGAGGAAGTAAAGCTAAGTAGCCTACATGAAGTTGTGTAGGAAGCATATTTCCCATGCCCATCATGAAGGGATTTCTGACCCACTAAGATCACTGTGAAATCCTGAGTCATATCAGCCTTAAAGCAGCAGGAGATGAGGACCATCTTCCGTGGAAGCTATGTAAAAATACAGCTACAACTTGGCATGCTTTTCACTGTGATATCAAAGAAAAGAACCTGAGGTGTATTAGACCTCTGAGATTCTAGGCTTGATGTCCCGTTTCTGCAGCATGTACTTCAAATCTGATATCAGTTGGGAATTCTTTTTCTTTTGATTTTATGATATTTCATTTGTTTGGGAGTCTCTTTGCCTTCAACTTCTCTCAGTCTTCATTTTCACATGTGGTTAGAAAAAGTAAATGCTATTTTAACATCTCTAGGAGCCAAGAAGAAGTTTGAATGCTGTAAAAGGACATTGTTTTACAAATTGAAAAATGCCAAGAAAGCTGAGAGATTCATCACATTTCAGGAAGGCATCCATATTGCTTAGGTGGGGAAACAAGAACTGGGATTATCTCTTATACTTTTATTACGACCTGGGGTAATTTTTCTATATGTAGCCTAGAAAAAAAATCTCATTTCTTCCTACAGTAGAGACATATGCACTTTTTGAGCAAGATAGAACTTCTCATCTCAGCAAAGAACCCTTGATGGAGTGACTGTTAAGCTATTAACACAATGAAAAAAGTAAGAAATGGCATATTTCCTACATATCTTTATCTTTTCCCAAAATTTTGATAGCTTAACTAAAATTAAAACAGAGAGAAAAAGAGTGATGTATGCTATCAGACAGCAGTGAGCATCATCTCTGAACACACACTTGGTGGTACCGGTCACCACCAAGCTCCAGGTTTCCCAGGGCCTCCAAGCTTCTTCCCTCAGATAATAGGGTGGTATCAGGAAATAGCATAAGGATTACATTCTGACACTTTAATTGCTAAAATTGAACACTGTTTAAGCCACTTGACGCTTTTTCAAAACTTCAAGCATTCTATCCCTTAAGTTTCTCAACAGAGGATCATCTGCTAAAGCTTTAGTCAGATGGGGAAACCAAGGCTGGAGGAGGGATGAACAGACCAGTTACACAGCCACTAAGAACTCATGAATTGAGTCTCTGAGAAGTCAGCTACAGGGCCTGTGCTCTCAGCTTCTTTGCTCTTGAAACTGAATGAAGGAGAAAATATGGGAATGTCACTGGACTTAGTGATGAGTCAGTTACCTACCCTCGCAGTGAGATGACTGAAACACAGAGAAACTAAAGAAAAACACCAACGTGACCTTCTCATTCATTTGAGTCTGTAGCCGTAGTTTGAAAACTACCACCCACTATAAAAACAGAAAGTTACTTCCAAGATGCTGGGATGATGCTTTGAAGTATCAATGGATGTGCTTCTTCCAAAGACAGCCCATGTACTTCTTTCCCTTGGTATATAACCCTGATTGTACCAGTACAGAATATTCTAGAAACAACTCAGTAATGAGCATCTGAATATGTCACGAGGAGTACTGTAAACAGTTTGAAGAGAAGTGACTTTCCACTGCAAAAGAATGTCTTCAAAGTCCCATCCTAACTGGAAATCTATTTACAATTGATACTGCCTAAAATGTGAAAATCTATTTACATCAATGAAATGTCACTGGTATAGTGATTTGAATGAGAATGACCCCCATAGGCTCATCGATTTGAGTACTTGGTCATCAGGGAGTGGCCAGTGGCCCTATTTGAAAAGATTAGGTAGTGTGACCTTCTTGGAGGAATTATGTCAATGGGGCATATGTGGGGCAGTGGACCATGCCACCAGACAGAAGAACTAACAAGGTTGTAGCAAAAGTTCAGAACCCCATTTAACTCAAAATTGAGAACAGCAGGAGTTAAAACTTGTTCCTAAGCAGGTTCCTGTCTTGGAGCATTTGATCACTACAAGGCACTAGAAGGATCATGACAATCAGTTATGTAGGGACAATATCTGAATGCCATCCCCATGCAAATGGAGGGCCCCTAACGTCTCAGACTGAGCCAATGGGAAGATCTACCCCTAGATCCCATCCCACCCCAAAAATGTTTATAAGGTCCCTGTGCACCAGGAATAACATGCACCAGTTATGTCACCAAAGATTATCTGAGAGTGTCTGTCTTACTGAGTTCTAATACTCTAGGGAAGAGTTTTCTCTCCCAAAGCATTCATCTCTGGACCTCAACTTTGCCCAACAAGCAGGGTATCCGCTTGAGTGCAGCCACTTCCTGCTTACTGGCTCTGGATCCTAGTTGCCTGCTGTATTTCACTGCCTGCCACCAACTCTGGGCAGTGCCAGCTACAGAAGAGGCTTGGCAGTCCATCTTGCTCCCTTCAGAGAGCAGTTTTCATCATTCTGATCATGCCCAAGACCTGCAAAACCTTTGGTTCCTGCTAGCCTGGCTAAGGATTCCCAGCTAGCTTCTCTCTCATATGCACACCAGCAGGGATGAGCTTTGGGGTTTCAAAAGCTCCAGTTACTCCCACTGTCTGTCTGCTGCCTGTGGATCTGGATATAAAAGTCTCAGCTGCTTCACAACTTGCTTGCCTGCATGCCACCATCTTCCTTGGCATGCCTCCTATAATGATGACAATGGACTAAATACCTGAACTTGTAACCAAGCCCCAATTAAATTCTTACTTTTATGAAGTTGCCAAGATTATGTTGTTTCTTCACAGCCACAGCACATTGACCAATACAGTTGGGCCTATCAACCATACTTCCGGGCAGCCTCAGGAGTAGTTGGCCAACACAAAACTGACTCCATGATTTTTTAAAGGACTGGTTTTTGTTTTATTTTACTTCATTCGTTTTTGTTTTGTTTTGTTGTTTTTATTTACTTTGATTTTCAGTTTTGTGCATAGGGTGGGGAAGGAGGGTAACAGGCAGTTGGGTATGTAAGGAGGTGTGGAGAGTCTAGACTAGAATTGTTGGGGATAAAAAACATGATCAAAATATATTGTAAGAAAAAGAGTAAATAAAATAATATAGAATAAATTTCAATAAATAAATTTAAAAGCTTGGTACACACAGACACATACACACACACAGAGGAGAGAGAGAGAGAGAGAGAGAGAGAGAGAGAGAGAGAGAGAGACAGACAGACAGACAGACAGACAGACAGACACTGTGTTTTAATCATTTAGATCAGAGAGTCTCAGCCATAAATATGGAAGAACACCACAAGAAGTAATTATCCCATCACAGGAAGGATGCTGGAGAGGCAGGAGTGTTAGATGGTATAGGGTATGAGATATGAGGAAACATGAGGCAGAAGTAATTGCATTGCTCTTCCTTGTTGGAGAGAAAACTGGATGACAACACATGCCTAGCATGTGAGGAGACCACATGATAAAAGGATAAACCGGGCTCTAGAGTCCCTAGATGCCATGATAATATACAGTTAACATGCCTGTGTTGGGAAAGAAGGGAACAGAGACAGAACCACTGTTTCCTGCAGCACAGAGCTGTCTAGAGATGATGTCAAATTTCCATTCTCCATAAGGTTGTGGAGATTTAGCCAGCAAAGAGAAAAGGAAAAGGAGAGACTCAGGGACCAGGAACCTGAAGGAACTGTCACAAAGGGACACAGCCCCTTCTCTAGAGTCAGAGCCAGACAGAGGCCCAGAAAAAAATGGATGTTCCTGAGGGTCAATAAAATGCTTCCTTTCAGTTATTGCCCTTTTGCCCTAATGCTAACCTGGTAGGATGAGGCCCCAACCACTGCCGTGCTTCCCATACATATGTGGAGGTTGTCCAGGAAGAGAGATAATTTCCTAAAGCCTGTGCCTGAGCAAATCCTTCCTGGACTGAAAATCTCTCCAATGACTAAGTTTACTCTGAATTAGTCAAGATTATGCCACTTGATATTCTACTTATTAATAATGCAAAAAAAATTAGCAGAAGGCAAGCTCTTCATGCACTAGTAAATAGCTGGTCAAATTGTATGCCATCCTCATGAAGTTATCAACAATGCTTATGTCTAACAGGACTGACTGCATGCATGAGTGCGTCTACCCAGAGTGGAGGCTTGGCCCACTGGTGTATTAGGTCTGCATGGAAGAAGCAAGTAGGAAGGGACAGAACATTAATAGACATTTGCCTGAGTAGTGCTAAGTAAGACTTGCCTTTAGGGACAGCCATAGTGTTAGACTGGAGAACTCAAGTGGGCATACTGAGAAAAACCAATTAGAAGAGAATTTAAATGTACATGATGGGCTTTAGCGCAGGCAATGAAGATGCCAGGGCTTATAGGTTATGCAATAGGTAAAGAGGGGGCTTTCAGAGGAGCAGACAAGTCAGCAGGAGGTATTGAACTGACAGCTACTGAAGTTGGAAATGCTGGCAAAGGGCAGGCAGATAGGGTCTTAGAAGGAAGCTGTCTGACTCAACAGAGCTTGCACTGCTACAGAGGCTTAAGTACAGTTTTGGCTGCATTGTATTGATAATCGGGGTAGGTCTGCTACAGTTTACTTTTGTTAGAACAAGGGGAAAAGTCATGTTTAGAAAACTGCCAGCAGGACAACAAGGCAGAGAGGGTGGGCACACACAGTGAGCATCTGTGTCCCATTCACTCGTGGGAGCAATCATTTACAGGCAAACAATAGTTAGACTAATTGCCTATCATTTCAGTATGCACTGAAGAAGGCTTGATTGGAAGCTCATGATTAGGTAATGTTTAACAGTCTTAGTTCACATCACCCTCTCCCCACTTACCTATGAGTAATAACACTGGGTTTGAATTGCATTATTTTATAATTTAGCTAATTTAATGATTCAGATATATCTCCCTCCCACTTTCTTTAAATTAGATTTCTCATCACTCACCAAGTTCCAGAAACAATGTTAACAAACTCACCTGTGAGATGAAAGGATTTTGTGTGAAGGCTTTTGCCTTTGTCTCGTTTTTGGACAGAACTATGTATGCTCTAATGAGTAAGGTACTTGAAAACTGGTGGGCTCTCAAAGCCCAGATAATCTCTCAACACTACAGCTTCTCAACCACAGGAGGTTAAGTGGATGCGACATGTGAGGGAAAGGGAACTACAAGCTGAAACACACTAAGACTGAAGTTCACCCAAGGCCCTGTTTGAAAAGTCTCAGACTACAAGTGCTTGTCTACACGTACAGCTATTGGGGAGGTCCAAGGTATAGGTGGGTGGAGGGCAGGCACATACCTGACAGCCCTTTTGAGTTTGGGAGGAGTCTGACATGTTGTCGGGAGGGTGAAACAGTGAGGGCTGAAGTTAAAATGGGGCAGGGGGTTAGAAATGGATGAAATTAAAAGGTTCTAAGTTTGAGGTAAAAAGAGTCAGAAAGCCAGACACAAAAATGTTATATCTTTTGCCGACATGGTTTTGGGTCAGAGAAGAAAAGGAATGGTCAGCAGCTCCAGAAGTGTGGTCTGAGAAGGTTGAAATGATGGGAGTCTCTGATTGAGTGGGTGGAATTTCCCAGGACTTATCCTGACACCGAATCAGACCTGTAATTGACAGAATCTCAGTCATGGGGATCCAAGACTGACTTTAGTCCCACTGGCTTTGAAATGAAGCAGGTGCTGGGTGAATGTGTTCTTTCGCTTTGGTGAGTTCACTTGGAAGAGATAGGATGAGGATGGACTGGCAGAAAGAATGGCCTGTCACCAGGTTTCCTCACTTCTTCCAAGGAGAAAGGGAATGTTGTATTGCCCATTCCAACGAATACTGAGGATGAGAGAAGAATGTTATACATTAAAAAAATGCTCCAACTGTTTATCAAATGTGTCTAGCAAAATGCTGGGTCCAGGATAGCATGTGCCACCAATATAAGGAACTCAGAATCTGTAGCAATTCACCCAACAAATACCACAGCAGGAGTCCTAGACAGCTTTGTGAAGTAATAAGACGACACGTAGTCCAAGAACCCCAGGAACTCAAGGGGGTTTGTGAGAGGTACTTGGGAGAAGCAACCCCTGCTGAACCTTAAGGACCAGGCAGAATTAAATAAACCCAGACAAGACGGAAGCCAAGGGCTTAGTCCATGAGTGTGGGAATGACATGGAGTCGCACAGCTTAGCTCTTGGCACAAAGTTGAACAAGTGCCTGTATCGTAACTACTGTTGTTGGAATTTCCCCACGTTAACTCCTCCCAAAGTTTATTTATTTTCTTTCATTGCTCTCCAATTTATGTTTCTCTCACTGCTTTCTGCAAAGGCACTATGAATTAAAGGGACATATTTAGGGAGTAGTAAATAGGGCACACTTTTGGCATTTCACGTTAGAATTATGTAGCATAAAATGAACCACAACTAAGAAGGGTTTGACTCACAGGCAGGCTTCTGTTTGAACAGCGTAACAGAACTGCTTGTGCTCAAAGGCAGCTACAGAATAAAGTTCTTTTAAGGTTGAAGCTAGGTTGCCAAGGCTTCCCTCCTCATTTTTGTGTACCTGAAAATTTCTGCTTTAGTCAATGAATAAATTCCCCACAAATGAAGCAGAACAGTGAACCACTCTCAGTTCAATGGGTATAATTCCTTTCTGCTTCTCTCTGTGCACTGGCCACTAGCCTAACTACAGGAATGAAACGGAGGGTGCAATTATCCAGTGTCTAGGGACAATGACATCTTTGGGACAGAGTGGGCAAATAATAGTGGAGAGACACAGTGCAAGGATTTGTTTGTGTGTTCAAAACATTTCCTCAGGTGGGATTGAAGATGGCAACTAAGCCTTCCGCAGAAAATGTTTATTGCCCGAGCCTCAGAATAGCTTTATTGATGATTATTGCCTCTTTGGGAAGGGGGCAGTCTCCTCAGTATGCTTGCTGTCACGTTTCATATACATCAAAGGCAACTTGGCAGTGGCAGAGGTTCCTGGGCAGAGCCCAAGGTTCCTGGGCACAGGAAGCCTGCTGAGATCCACCCTGGAGTGTGGGCTGGTTTCAGAAAAGGCAGTGTTCAAACAGTAGTCAGTGGTAATGAACTTGAGCTTCAGAACAGCTGTGCTGAATGTACGTGTGTGTGTGTGTGTGTGTGTGTGTGTGTGTGTGTGTGTGTATGTGTGTGTGTGCATGCGTGTGTGCGTGCATACCCAGGTTAGGTGAGTCTGAGGGTCTAGGTCCCCTCAAGCCAGCAGTAATTCACTCTGGGACTCAGCACTAAAGGAAAAAGCTGTCTGTCTCCCTGGAAAGCTCGCAGCTGAAAGTTTCATCCCCAGCTCTGGAAAAAAAAAAATGAAAGTTTCATTCTAAGAGTTGGGAGCGAGAGGTGAACCAGAGAGTAGAGGGCAGATATCACAGTAACCATAGGTTTAACTGTAAAGCCAAATCATCTCAGGAATACCAGAAAATTATTAACAATAGCAGCAAACACACAGTAGTGACTACGGTTTATCTGAAAGAATTCTCCGTTGGACATGAAAGTCAGGCAGAGGACCTGTGACTTAGGAGGATGACTTAAAGGAGCCACATTAGGCAGGCCAGGTGTGAAATGGGCCCCATCACCCAGGGTTTTCATGTGCAAAATAGCAAGCTCATATTTTCTAGTTGCCTGGTTTGTTCTTGTCTACTGGATCTTTCCAGAAAACATGGGGCAATACTAGCTTAATGAGAGAGTTATGGTCCTCACCAAATTCAGATCCATTTTATTATTTATTCTAGGCAGCAACCTGTGCAAACACTACCAGCGACAACTCAACAAAGAATGTGTTTCTTACTAATGTTCCCTGAGGAGGCACAGAAAAGGCAGAAGGGTCCTTCCTGCCTTCTACTCTCTCTTGCTGTCAGTCACTAGGGATGTGGCTTTCCAATCCTCTGATGTTTCAAACACAAAAACCAAACTTAACAAAAACAAAACAAACAAACAAACAAACAAAAAACCCCACAATAGTTCAGTGATCATGCACCGAGAAAAAATGTCTAATGAAAAACTTGCTATTTTTGCTAGAAACACATCCTTCACACACTACTCTAGGGTTAACTACTGTGCTCTCTGCCAGTGGAACGTAGAGTGAAATATCGCATTGGTAAGTGTTACTGACAAGTGGCAAGTTTGCACAGAAACGGAAAAAACATATCACATCTGCATTCTTAAGAAACCACAGTAGTACTGAGCTTTGAAAACTATGAAGTCTAATTAAACTTATAAAGTTGGGGGATTCCCCCCTTCCTTAGTTAAAAAGGACAAGAAAGGAAGGAAGGGAGGGAGGGAGGGAGGAAGGGAAAGAGGAAAGAAGGGAGAGGAGAAGGAAGGAAGGAGGGGAGGAAGGAAGGAAGGAAAAAAGAAAAAGAAGAAAAAGAAAAATGAGAACCATTTCTAGCAGCAGCTAAGACTCTTTCAGCTCTCTCCAGTCCCACCTGTTCCAGAATTTAAAGCCAGGGCACTTACCTTAAAGGACGAGTAGAAGGAGCCCCACTCCTCAGCCTCCAGCGCTTCAGTGAAAGTCACAATTTCAGTGCAAGCTACAGGGGAAGAATCTAGCATCGGCACAGTCTGGTTGGCATGAAAGCTGCCCTCTGTGAGGTTGGCCGGCATGGCTCAGGCAGGGTCAAGTCTTATGTCTCTGCACCTGCAGCCTGGTGAGAGAGTTCAGTTAGCCAGGGCAGCAGCAGCTGATCGATTGTTCACTGCCTCTTCTGCCTCTCAAGGCTTCTGGCTATTGCTCACCAGAACGGAGGCACAGAGCCCTCCCTGAGCCCACCTCATTGAAGAGTTCTGCCTGACAACAAGGAAGATCCACGTGCTGCTCTCTCCTGCGCAGTTATGATCCTGCAGCCAGCACAGCCCTCACCATCCCACAGACCTGCCCAGTGTGGCCTCATCCTAAGGGGATGCTCCAAGACCACGCTCATGTTTCCGTGGATGAGCTTCCCTGTCCAGTGTGCTTCCCTAACTTAGTGTGATAGACCTTTATCTCTCTTCCAGTTTCCACTAAGGAGTAATTGGGATATTTAGCTGGTCCATTAATTCAGGTCATGTTTGTGCTTCTGAAATCAGAGTTATGAGTTTGTTTCAGCTGAGATCGCTTTTGTCTGACATAGAATTCTCATTCAGCCATTCAGTTAGCTGTGTTACACTTTGATTTACTAAATGTAAGCAAACAGTACTCATGATGCTACTGAGGACTCACTTGGAGGCAGGGGTCTGTGTTTGTCTCATAATATGACTAGGGGTTTCCTATGACAACTTGTCTCCCCCAGGGTGGTCACCTCAGCTCCTTCCCAGAATGCTCAGGATTTACTGTAGAACAGACTGATGTGCATTCAGTCTTAAATACCCTCTAGGACCTGAAGTTGACATAACCTAAGCCACAAGCCTGATTCCTTACACTCAATCTGTGAGCCAGTGTAGACCAGCTTTTGCTTTATTGCCCCTGGTAACTGCTATCAGGAAGGGGTATGTCCCAGGAAGTAATCCTGGGGAAGTCTTATTGTGACTTATCCAGCAGCACAAAGTAGTCAGTGGACTGGACAGGGGAAGACATTAAGTCCACAAGTGAAGGGTTTCGACATGACAGAGCTGAGTAAGTGTGCATTCCTAGAGAAAGGGTCAACAATTACACAAGGACTCAAAGACAAAATAAACATTTCCCTCTGCACGAGGTCCTTCTGGCAAACCACCATGGGAAGATGCTCAACCACATTATTAGCAAAGTAAAACAATTTAAGTAGAACTTTAACCTATGAGCACAGACAGGAGATGACAATCCCTACATGTTGACAAGATCAAAGGGAACTAAAAATGGGTGCATACTACAACGGGGATGGAGGGAGGGATAGCTGAGGGAAAGGGGCTGGGGGTATGGGGAGAAGGGAACATGATCTGGTATTGGGTGGGGGAAATGGACTGAAGCCCTGAAGGCCAGAAGACAGAATGGAAACAGGGGACCTCAGGAGGAAGGGGTTGGGAGGACCCTCAAGAATGTACCAGAGACCTGAGAAGTGAGAGACTCTCAGGACTCAAAGGGGGGACCCTAGATGAAAGGCCCTAGAGTGGGGAGAGGGAACTTATTGAATCCACTTCCAGCAGAAAGACAGGGCATCAAGTGAGGGCATCTCACAGCCTAAGCCCTGACCCATAATTCTTCCTGTCTGAAAGAAATGCAGGGATTGAAACAGAGAAGACCCAAGGAAAAAAAGGTCCAACGACAGGCCCAAAGTAGGATCCAGCTCAAGGGGAAGCCCCACAACTTAACACCATTACTAAGGCTATGGGGTGTTTACAAAAAAGGACCTACCATGACTGCTCTCCAAAAGATCCAACAAGCAGCTGAGTCAGATGCAGATATTTGTGCCCAACCGATGCACAGAAGCTGCTGACCCTTGTGGCTGAATTAAGGGAAAGCTATAAGAAGCTGAGGAGGAGGGCCAGCAGTCTCAATTAGACCCCCGAGATCTCTTAGAACTTGATCACCAACCAGGCAGCATACACCAGCTGAGATGAGGCCTCCAACACATATACAGCAGAGGACTCCCGGGTCAGGGTTCAGTCAGGGAAGATGCATCTAACCCTCAAGAGACTGGAGGACCCAGGAAATTTAGAGGTTTGGTGGGGTGGATGGGGTGGGGACATTTTTATTGAGACGGGGGTTGGGGGAGTGCAGGGGGGTAGGAAGGAGGTATGGAATCTGGAACTCTCAGGGGTGGACTAGGAGAGGAATAAAATCTGGAGTGTAAAAATAAATAAATAAATAAATAAATAAATAAATAAATAAATAAAATTTAAAAATGGGTGCCTGTTTTAATTCTGATGCAACTTAGTTGGCATGGTAACTTCAGAGATCAGGATGTCATGAAGTTGGAATCATACTTGGGTGATGATCCCTTTTATTGGGTTATTTAAATGTGCTGACTTTGGGGTATTCATTATGTTACACTTTTAAAACATGCGTTTTTATGCTTCAACACTATTTATTTTTTATTAAACATAGATTTTTCCACACTATTGTATTTTGATCATGTTTTCTCCTCCTCCAGCTTTTCCCAGCTTCTCTTTACCTCCCTCACAAATCCACACCCTTTTTATTCTCTCTCTCTCTCTCTCTCTCTCTCTCTCTCTCTCTCACATTAAAAAACAGACATCTGAGGAAAAGGATCAACAAACAAGCCATAATGGAACAAAACAAACAAACAAACAAACAAGGAGAAAAAAAAGAGCCAGAGAAAAAGCAAAAGAAACATTCAGAAACAGAGAATACACATTTACACATACAGAAATCCTATGAAAATACAAAACTAGAAACTGTAACATATAAACGAAGGACTTTTAATGTTAATGCACAGACAAAACATTATGATGTATAGGTCTAAAAAATAAATAAAAAACCTTCCCAAATACCTCTGAGTTCATGCAGTGTTAGCCATCTACTGATGGGCATGGAGCTTACCAGCAAGTGTAGCTTGCATGCCTAGTGTGAGATTCCATTAGAGAAATGTGGGCCCAACAGTGGAGCTATGGAACCTGAAGAGACTACCTCAGGTAGATAGACAAGACCCCCAGCAGAGGGATGGGCCATAAACTCACCTTCAAATTTTTCAAACTAAAATTGTTCCTGTCTAAAAAGAAATGCAGGGACAAAAATGGAACAGAGACTGAATGAATGGCAAACCAGTGACCAGCCTAACTCGGGATGTATCTCATGGTCGGGAACGAAACCCTGACGCTATTACTGATGCTATATTGTGCTTGCAGACAGGAGTCTGGCATAGCTGTCCTCTGAGAGGCTCTACCAGCAGCTGACTGAGAGAGATGCAGATACTCACAGACAAGCATTGAACTGAGGTCAGGGACCCCTATGGAAGAGTTAGAGGAAAGATTAAAGAACTGCAGGGATTGGCAATCCCATAGGAAGACCAACAGCATCAACTAACCTGGACCCCTGGGAACTCCCAGAGACTGATCCACCAACCGAAGACCGTATATAGGCTGCTCTAAGGCCTGTGGTACATATGTAGCAGAGGATTGGCTTGTCTGGCCTTAGTGGGAGAGGATGTACCGGTAGAGACTTGATGCCTCAGGAGGGGAGATGTGGAAGCATCCTCTCAGAGGCAAAGGGAGGGAGTATGGAAGAACAACTCTGGGAAGGGGGATTGGGAGGGTGGGAACATTTGGGATATAAATAAAAATAATAAAAAATTAGTGAGAAATGTCTAAGAGAGAGGTGAAACTGGCTAGGTCATAGAAAATGGGACTAGTAGGAGAGAAAATGGCAGTTATCATTGACAGAAGGTAGATGGTGAAGGGCTTTTCTGCCTGTCCAGGGTAGACTAGACTATTACTTGACCTTTGACTTCCCCAAAAAAATACTTGTCTACATGTGCAAGGAGACATTTGAAAATGGCCCTTTGTAACACTTTTAAGAAGCATATGGGTAGTACCCTAAACTTTCACAGAAGCATTGTGACATTTAAAAGTAGAAACTACCCACAGGACTGTCAGCTCAGTGAAAAAATTTTTGATGTAGTTATTCAATGAAGTATTATATAGCAATGGGAATGATTGACATTGTAGTTTAAATTCACAAGCACAGTAGCAAGAAAAGTGATGCATCCATGTGTTTAGCTGCATATGTACACGAACACAGTAGAACACTTTCCAGCAATTAAAGGGAACGGTTTCAGGCAAGGTGGTAATATGGAGTAATTATTGACTTTGTCAGTTTCGCTGGTGATTGGGTACTTAGTTTGTCAGACATTATTATGTGTGTAAGGGTGCTTAAGGATGAGATTAACATTTGAATTGGGGGATACAGAAAAACAGGTGCCTTCCTGTGACAGTTCTCAGTCACTCAGTGGAAGGCCTGAATAACAGAAAGGGCTGATTCTTCTGTGAAAGAGAACTCTCGCCCTTGGGGAGATGGGATACTATATTCCCAAGCCAATTTGATTCCCAACATGGGTCTTCAGCCTATTGGTTCTGTTTCTTTGAAGAATGTTGATTAAACCCTGTGGTTTTTAGATCCTCATCTAACTCCTCTATTAGTGTAGTGTAGAGACGCTTGCGCCCATGTGTTTATAACTGCGATATTTACAATCGTCACGTTGAGAAATCGGTCTGACTGCTCATTACCAGTTGAATGGATAAAGTAAGCCACATTCACAAAACGATGCTTAATTCAACCACAAAGGGGAATAAAATGGAGCCATGTACACAAAAAATGGATAGAACCAGAAAGCTTCATGATTAGTGACATAACCCAGACAGAAAGACACGCATCTTCTCTCATGTAGAATTTAGGTGCGGGAAGCACATGAAATTAGAGGAGGGCTTTTGGGGCTGTGGTAGGGAAAAGTAGACAGAGGGACAAGAGAGCATCATTGGGATGCATGGGATCAAAGTACATTATCTGCATGCATCGACCTGTCATGATAAAACCCATTACCCTGTACAATTAATACATGGTCATTAAAGAGCTATCACCTTCTACAAGGGCATCAATTGGTGTGAGCACTTTGGAAAATAGCTTGACAGCATTTTCTAATGCTGAACTTACATATACCCTATGACCCAGCTGTTTCCATGCTAGGAAAATGCCCAGCACAAATGAGCACATATGTCCATCCAAAAACATAATGATTCCAGTAGCTCTGTCATTTCTCATAACTAGAAAGTACTTAATGACCCAGGGACATTAAAGTACAAAGCAAAGTGTAGTACATTCCCACAGTCCAGAGCGTACCTAAGAAAAATGACTTACTTTGGGTGCATGCAATATCCTCTCCCCTGATTGGGAGAATATTTGCATGAAGATATTCCACCTGTGGAACTGAGTTTGGAGTCACAATGACACACGAGCTAAGCTTATGAACCGAACACTGTGAGAGAATCCTTGAGGGAGTCTGAGGCTCCCTTTGGTGTAGGTTGATGTCAAAGCAGGGAACGGCTGCACAGGACAGACAGTGAATGGGACCAGGAGTAGAAAATATGTAGAGACAGTTTCCAGGCTCAATCCTGTTCCTACTGTATTCATGCACACTATGTTAGCCAGATGGGTGAGCATAAGATGACAAGACAGCAGGACGGTAACAGCCTGAGCAGTGGGGATGGGTGGGTCCAACACACAAAGCTGGGTTCTAGTATTTCTTCTTACTCATCTGTCTTAGTCTGAAATCAAGAGGTCTGGATGCTGTCAGGGTCTCACTTGAAGTGCCACTTCTAGGTCCCCTCATGCCATTAACAGAATTCTCCCGGCCACCAAACCCATGCAGCGGTTCCTTTAAAGTCAGCTCAGAAAAGGGAGAGCGTGGCATGATGAGTGTAGTGGTCTTAATGATTCTCATACATCACACACACACACACACACACACACACACACACACACACACACACACACACCCTATTAGCTCTTCCTCATCTGATTGGTTCAAGGGTATTGGTGCATCTCACTGCCATCTGGAGCATGCTGCCTGTTTGTTCCAGTTAAGACATGAGTTTTCCCACTCTGCTTTTTCTCTGGTTTCCCCACATAATAAGCCAGTCTGGCTGTGTTTGGGAACACAGACTTGTTACAGAGCTTTCTTCACAGATGTGAAGAAACAAGGAGATTAGTTCTGGATTCACTCAGGAAATGCAACGAGAAGGGGATTCTGACCCCATTTCCCACCCCCATGCCCATGTAAGAAAACTGAGGCTGGGAGAATTTTAGCAGCTTTTTTAAGTTCACATAGCTCCTGGGACATTTTAACTCTGAACTTAGGTCTCAGCCTGTATGGTCATGCCATGAGCTCACATGGAAAATTAATATTGGTACAGATGACACCATTTCCTGTTGATAAAGAAGAAATTAATTGTGTCACTGGTTAAAAAGACTTGTTAGGAAGTTGGACTTCAAAGACATCCATCACACAGTTCGAGCAGAGAAACCATGAAGTTCATTGTTTCTGTGGATTTGATACACTTATCCTTTAATCTAGATCCTAGGCTGTGTGAAGCAATATGGTTTCTCTTCAAAGAAAAAAAAGCAATTGAAACATATTTTTCTTTAGGCATCATATACAAAGCTCTTATGCATAAAGGCTGAGTTCTCTCAGGTTTGAATGATGATGATGTTCAGCCAAGTAGCCTCCACCAGCTTTGCCTTCCCTGGGGTCTATCCTGTGAGTGCCTCTGGGTCCGTTTTGAAGGGAATAACTGACAGGTGACCTCTGTGTAGCAACATGTGTAATTTTTTTTCTTACACAGTGCTGCAGGCCACATAGTGAGGCAGAAAAAACTATGGGCTAATTTGAGAGAGGTGGATTCTCGGGCTTACTGCATGGTTACAGGAAAGTAAGATGTCGCAGCAGAAAAGGCTGAAATAAGGTTCAGAGGTGCCCATACACATGAGAGAGGGATACCATGAAGGTGTATGCATTCCAGGTACCAGACAGCACAGGGGCCAGCCAAACATCTGCCCTCTACACTGTTCCACAATGCTCATGTTTGAGAGAAAAAGTTTTTGAAAAAGAAAAAGACTGGAGGCAGAGGTGTAATTACACATACTGGAGATACTGAATTTACTTATAAAAATAAATAGTTTGGCTCTCTGAAGCTCAAGAAGAAGAAAGACCAAAGTGTGGATGCTTCAGTCCTACTTAGAATGGAGAACAAAATAATCAGGGGGAGTAGAGGGAGGAAGGGACCGGGGAATGAGAGAGGAGAGGGAGGGAGAAAGGGGGCCAGGGTCAGGTGTGGGAGAAGACTGGGGAGATGTACGGAGGGTCAGGATATTGAATGGAGGTGTGTAGCAGTAGGGGATGGGGAACTGGGGGTAGCCACTTGAAAGTCCCAGATGCCAAGAAAGCAAGAGGTTCCCAGGCCCAACAGGGATGACATAGCAGAAATTCCTAACGAAGGGGAGAGAGAACCTGTAGAAACCATATCCAGAGGTAAGGCATGGCCCCTGGTTGAGGGATTGGGCCACCCATCCATCTCCAAAATATTAACCCAGAATTGTTCCTGTCCAAAGGACATACAGGGACAAAGAGTAGAGCAGAGACTGAAGGAAAGGCCATCCAGAGACTGCCCCACCTGGGGATCCATCCCATCTGCAGACACCAAACCCAGTCACTATTGCTAATGCCAAGAAAAGCTTACAGACAGGAGCGTAATATAGCTGTCCTCTGAGAGGTTCTGCCGAGTCTGATCAATACAACATGGATACCTGAAGTCAACAATTGGACTGATCACTGGGACCCGACAGAGGAGATTGGGGAAGGACCGAAGGAGCTGAAGGGATTTGAAACCCCATAAGAAGAATAACAATATCAACCAACCACACCCCCCACCAGAGCTCCCAGGGACTAAACTACCAACCAAAGAGTACATATGGAGGGTCCCATGTCTTCACCTGCATATTTGGAGAGAATTGCCTTATCTGGCATCAATGGAAGGGGAGTCCCTTGGTCCTGTGGAGGCTTGATGCCCAGCATAGGGGAATGCTAGGGCTGTGAGGCAGGAGTATGTGGGTAGGTGGGGGAGCACCCTTATAGAAGCAGGGGGAAGGGGATAGGATAGGGGTTTTGTGAAGGAGAAACCAGGAAGGGGGATAACGTTTGGAATGTAAATAAATAAAATAACCAATAAAAAAAGAAAAAGAAGCAGTTTGGAAAAGAGAACTAAAATATTGTGAATAGGGAGAAACAATAAACTAAAAGGCAGGGAAAAACTCTCAGAAGACATAAACAGTTATGAGAATGAGAGAAAGAAATGACTAAGGAATCCTCTCAGTAGAAAAATTTGTGAGTGTCTGGATAATGAGTCTCAGTGGGAGAGTCAAAAATAATTGGGAAGACTTGGGAAAAATATTTGCGAAAGAATTTCATTTTTACATTCATAAGATGTGTCTAAATTTGGAATGTAAAATCCTTAGGCATATCTAACAAAAGAAGTGAACTATCTGTGAATCACTGCTGAGAAAAATAGATGAGGTGTGAGAAAATAAAGTTCACTATTTTGGGGGTGGAGATAGCTTGATATTATTAGGGTCCAAATTTTTTGCCCCATTTATTTGCAATTCAGTGAAATTTCAGCCATAATCAAGATGTTCAGTAGAAGTTGATAAAAATCATATAAAATTTTTGTAGCAACATATCTAAACTATGCACAAGGCTTGTACAATTAAGGGTATGGGTAGAGAGCTTAAGGTTTCCTTCAAGGTTCCCTGAGAAGGCTATGACAGTCAAGACAGCACTGTGGTGACATAGGATGGGCAGGTAGATCGTCAGAGCAAAACACCAGGATGTAGAAAGGAAACCTCATCTATGCAACCATCTGGCTTTTGACAAGTGCTCAAAGAATTGAATGGGGGATGAGGAATCCTTAGAGCTGTGCTACACAACTGGTGTACATATAGACAAGAAACACGGATCTCTGCCTCTATTTTACAACAACTAGACCAACGAACACGTTATGTGGGTCATAGGCTCAAAGCTGTGTGTTTCAGTGAAACTACCCAAGAATAGCTTCATATCTTTGGTTTCCCAGTATTGATCAAGAACCAATAGTTATGTATGGAATATTACTTAGCTAAATTTTACTGACACAAAAATGCTAGGTTTACTGAAAGATGTTTGATAATTCCTTTTTGTGAAAGAAAATATGTTATAATGTGCTGGCAACATCAAAATAAAACACAAAATGTATCTGACAAAGATCTATCATCAAAGACATATAAGTAACAACATCAAATCAGCACAATGTTAAAATGGTTAAAAAAAGATTTACACAATTGATCGAAGAATGACTTTATATGAATTCTTCAAAGCATGTAGAAATCAACAAAAAAATCTACATTGGGAAGAATTGTAGTTGGTCTTTGCTTCTTCACAGGTTCTTCTTTTTCCCATCTTTACCTCCCCCACTTGTATACCCTATCACTAGATAGAAGGAAAAAGGGATAGTTGAGAGAGAGAGAGAGAGAGAGAGAGAGAGAGATCCTTGAATGTAATTTCTTTCTTCTTGTCTCTTCTTTAACTACTAACAAACCAAAACCATTCCCCCATTAACAACCCCAACCTTGCCTCTCTGTGCTCTAGCATTTATATAGCCTCTGAAAAGTTCTCAAAACTCCAAACATTTACACAATTGCAAAAATGATCTGCAGCTGGCAAAACCATGCTTCTTCTAGAGCATGAGTCAAATCATAGTCAGGTACTTTGGACAGTCATAAGCAGTCCTATATCCCTACAACTATAGGATTACAATAAAAGGAGAATATTTCAATATTTTTGTGGTTTTTAAAGAAACTAAAATTCCAAATTTTTCATTACAAGGAATCATGTGCTGACAGAAGTGTAGGCAGGAAAGACTGATAGAACCCTAGGCAGGAAAGGATGCAGAACCAACAAATTACCACACAGTGTAGGCAGAAGAAATGTCATGCATGTTCTTGATGAAGACATTTCAGCTGTTTGTATAAAACAGGCCACAAACTTTGCCATGTGACCTATGACTTCTTTTGAAGGTCCACAAGAAAATCTGCAGAAGATCGTTTATCAGCTTTGTCTGTGATTGTCCCAAATTGGAAAGGTTCCAGAAGCTCACGCATGGAGGGAAGGGATGAATGAAAAAATAAGTCCAGATGTAGGTGCAGAGCAGAGCACTTCTCAGCAATAAAAATGAAAAAAAAAACATGGCAATACGTGGAATGCATTTCTGTTGTTTCAGTGTCACTCTACTGGGGAAAACCAGACATCATTAAGATGAATAACTGTGTGTGATTTTAACTATTAATCAAGCCATGGACTAAGCAAAATTAATCTATTGGCAGTACCTGATGGGACTGGAAATGGGGCTGGATATACACCAGTATATCCAATCATCTGTCCTGGGCTATACAGGTATATGCATCTGTCAAAATCAGTTGAATGATAAAATGTAATTAAGATTTATATGTCTGTTATTATATTTTTAACCTGGATCAAAAATTTCATAACATGCAAATATCAGTTTGCACTTTTGAATGGATTTTACACTAAAGTATTTTGGGGAAATATATAGAACATGTTATGAGTCCTTATGGGTAACATCTCATAGAGCCATGGGATATTTCTGAACCCCACAGACCATCATGATAACCTTCAATGAGTAACACCAGTCTAAGAAAGTGGCGGGCACTGGCCAGGAAACTCAAACTGAGAGAGAATAACCAATATCTCCCTTTTATAATGTGGCAATCTGTTACGTGTATGAAATGTTGTATTTTAGAATACTTGCCTTAATTTTACAAGCTTACTGTTGGCCTTTGAAATTCTAGAACAAGGTCAAACTTTTGAGACTGTGGGGCTGGAATGAATGCAGTTTGTTTGTGATAAGTACAAAATTCTTGGGATGAGAGGATGAATTTTGTGATTAGAGTGTGTTCCTTGGAACGTATGTGCTGGTTCCCATGTGGCAAAGCAGAAGGGGGTGCCTACTGGGAGGGAGGTATTTGAGTCCTAAGAACTCTGTCCACATTAGTGAATTAATGTTATCTTTTAGGAGTAAGTTTTCACTTTCCCAGTCTTGGGTCAATCACTGCAATAGCTTGTAGTGAAAAAATGAATTCTCCCTAAACAGCTCAAGGCCTTCATTAGAGGCGGTCACCTGGTGTTGGGCTTCTCATTTTCTGGAGTCATGAGCCGAAATAAATTTCACTAAAAACCATAATTACTCACTCTCAGATTTAGCAACAGAACATAAATGAATATAGACGTTTCCAAAACATGTTTGGAGTGTGTGTGTGTGTGTGTGTGTGTGTGTGTGTGTGTGTGTGTGGATGTGGTGGTCAGAAGACAACCTTGGGTGTTATGTTATAGTCACCATCCTTGGCTTTTATGATAGGGCTTCTCATTAGCCTAGAACTCACCAAGTAGGTTAGATGTGGTCAAGGAGCCCAGTGAACCCCCTATCTACCTCCCATGTGCCAGGATTACAAATGTACCACCATACCTACCCCCTTTTAAACAACATATTTCTAAGAATCAAACTCAAATCCTCAAGTTGGCAAGCACTTTACTAGGGAAACTATTATGCTAGCTACTCTGTAAGTCTTGATCTTTTCTCTAATATGATGCCTAGAACATTCTACTTCACATAATCCTAGGAAAGATGAATGTCTCCAAACATACAAGGAAGTAAAGATTCTTATAATGTTGCCATAGCTCATAAGTATTATAGCCCTTACTTTCCTCCAGGGATGGTTCTCTATAGCTTTAAAAATAAACTCCAGGTTTGGGCAATTTATGACTGTTAGACCAGCATCTCAAGACAAAAATGGACTTACGTAACTTCTGCCAAGCCCATTTTTGCTCTGTGTCTCCTTGATAGCTTTTACTTTGCCTATCGTAATTCTCAAAGTAATATTTTGAAGATGTTTGCTCTCTGTAAGGGCAGGACCCTCAGTTGTTATTTTGACTGCTGTTCTTGAAGCTAGCACAGCACTCGGCTCATATCTAGTCCACGTGAACCTGAAATTGGTAGTCGCCGAATGGCTGCACCTGCGGAGTACAGGTGCATGCATTTCATGTTGCTGAAGAATAACCTTGAAACATCTCAAATATAATAACTACAATGAAAACCAAATCATTCTAAAACATTAGGATTTTAGTAGCTATTAACTTACAACAACACAACCCAGTATGTCGCAATGATTCAATTAAGGATCTTTGTCCTGAATAGATATGGTTAGTTAAGGGAACCAGATAGAAGCAGGTCCAATTGTTTTCTCACAAGATGTTGCCACGGTGAAGACATCTGGTCTAAGAGGCAGTGCAGCATCCCTGAGATGGCCACACTGCATTCCCTCCAGCAGAAAATTAATAAATGGTTTGCAATGATGTGAGCATTATACCTCTGTGTTATCCATTGATACAGGAGCATTTAATAAGACCCATTTTCCATGGTTTTGGCTCAGTGGAATAGGAATTCTTAATCCTCACAATACACTAGATTTGCCATGTGCCATGGTTTGAATATGAATGGCCCCCATAAGCTCATAAACTTGAATAGTTAGTTACCAGGGAGTGGCATATTTGAAAGGATGAAGTGGTGTGTCCTTGTTGGAGGAAATCACTGGGGGTGGGTCTAAAAGCCCATGTTAAGGCTCAGAGTCTTTCTCCTCCTGCTGTCATCAGATCCAGATGTAGAACCCTTAGCAAGTTTTCTAACCATATCTGCCTGCTTCCCACCATGACAATGGACTAAACCTTTGAAATTGTATGTAAACCCAATTAAAAGCTTTCTTTTGTAAGATTTGCTGTGGCCATGGTATCTCTTCAGAGAACTGTAGTGCTGACCAAGACCTCCAGCGTTCTTGAACAAGAACAGGGATGCAGAATGACTCGTGGCTCATTGGAAATGGTGACAGGGTAGGAATAATCACTGCATTTTGGATGTTCCTCAAATGTTTCTAGTGCACATACAGGGAGAAGGATCTCTGTCCCAGGTGTGCAACTATTCTAGGCCCTGGTCCCAGGATGAGTTTGCTGCATGTCAGCCTTCCAGTCCTTACCCAGAGGCCACTCTCCTAATTATCTGGACCTGTTCTGTCTTCTGCCCTAAGGGGTGCTTCTAGTGCTTGAGCACTCATGGAAAATCTGAACTCATTTATGTGCCCTGATCTCACAGAACCCAGTTTTAGTCCTCACATGTCAATAATCTATGAGGGGCAGAGATTGGGAAGATTTCTTTTTCATGTTTTCATGTTTCAGGCTTTCATGTTCTTTCTCAGCAATGGGACATCATAGTCAACCCCTTATTTGATGACTCCCTGAATCTGAAGTGAGATCACGTTTCCAGAACTAAGTCTCTTCCTATAAAAGAAAGCAGAACCTAAAACAACAATGTGTAGTCCAGGAAGTGCATATACTGTTAGAGCTCCTATTCTTTCTCTGCCTATATATGGCTGGATAATTCACTTTGCCTTCATGCCTATGGGGAGGCAGACTGCTCAGCTGTACCTGAGAATGCAGCACATCAGCTCTCCCAAGGCTTAACTGGGGATTGGTGATATTAAATTCTCATAAGCAGCTAAGACATTGCCTTATAATAAGAGAAGCATCCACATTGTGGGTTTTTAGGTGCATACAGGGTAGTAGCTGTGGAAAGGAGGTGGTGTGGAGAAACCTCCTTTTTCTTTGTCACCTACCTTTCCCCAGCAAACATCCAGGTCACTTTTTAGGCTCCTCAACCTTTAGTTTTGGCGAAAGCAAATCATAACCCTTTCTTCCTCATTGTTTTGGTCACTCTCTGAATTCTAATAGCAAGGTATGTGTTGCCTTGTCCTATCGGTAAAAGCCACAACCCTGCCAAGCGTCCACTTCAAGAATGTCAGAGATAACACACAGTCTGGTGAGTAGGCTAGTAGGGAGAGCATTCCTCTCTATGATACGTAAGGTCTTGAAAAGCACATTGTTCCTTTGATATGCTGATTAAAGAAAAGACTTCATGTACTTTGGGGAAAAGTTACAGGGAGAATAAAAAGCTTATTTGTAGTTCACTGGTCATCTGGTCCCTCTCTGTAGGGAAGGTACACTTCTGTATTGGACGCTAAAAGTCCAAAGTTTTCCTCATTGGTGCTTTCTCATGAGAAAGAAGTTTGAGGACTTCCCAGAAAGTCCTTGACTGAGCCCAGAACACACTTGTTTGTTGGGACAACGGAATTTCATGAACTGTTGCCTGCGACCTGAGCTGCGCTTTCTGCCCAGGAGCCTCTGCCTTGCTTTCTTTGCTCCATAACTCTCCTCTCCATGACTTTGAGCAGAGCACTGTTCTGAATGCTACTGGTACTCGAGGACTTAAGAAGATGATGCTTGGCCATGGCATCTGACTGTCTCCTTTCTTCCCTTCGCATGACTCGTTTTCTTTTTGAGATAAAAATTAGCTCTTGAAAATGTACTAAGCATGAAGATTGTGCCATGTCAGATACTGCTAGTGTACCCTTGATGAGCAGACTCTGGTTTGGTTGAAGGATATAGATTTATTAAAGGATGGGAAAGGAGAACAATCCAAATTCAGAAAGGGATGATGTCAACAACAAATGACTGGTTGCTAAGTACGTAGCGAGTAGAATTATTATTCTGAGATCAGAAGATGAGGTCAGAGATTATAAGATGACAATCTTGGCTTGGTATAGTTCATTACTTGGAATAAGAAGCTAGTTTTTCCAACTCCATGAAGAGTGGTAGGTGTGGACTGACTTCTGTCTGCAAGATTTCGATCTTTTGATACCAGCTTGTAACTTTACCAGCGGAGGTGAAGTTTCGTGGGGGCAAAGTGTGAATTCACACCTTACTCTCTTGACTTTCTCTTAAAGAAACAGCTGACAATTTAAGCTTGAAGAAGCCCAGACTCTGCACCTGTTATTTAAGTAGGGTAGATCACTGCTGCTAACATTTGTGCATATACTCTAAATTATATATGTGAAAGTGGATTGTCAGAGTTTTAGTTAGAGTAGGACAAGAGAGATGAAAGGGCAGATGGAGGCACCATCTAACTAGACACTATACAGATGTCATATTTAATTACCTGAAAATCCATATACATCTCCCCTATACTGAGGTGCAGAAAGATCTAGAGAGATGAGAGCTTTCCAAATACTGACATGGGATCATAAACAGTCATTAACTCGCCCCACCGGTTAACCTTTTCTTATTCTGTTTTCTTCTGTTGTTCCGATGTGCTTGCTGGGCTTTGAGTGAGGAAGAAATAAAAAAACTGTGCTCAGTAGCGTTAGAGAGAAAAACTGCTTTAAAAGCAATGAACAATTCCTTGGATCCTGAAGAAGAGACACAGATGATATTACATATGGTAATCGCTTATACTAAGAGTGTGAGAGGGTGCACAGCTACGTGATTAGGAGCTGTAATCTCTGAGTAAATGGAGAGAGAACTTTGGGGAAATACAGTTCAGTAGACCATCTTTTATAGCTCTTATTACATTCATTTTAGTGTATGTTTCTCTCTCTCTCTCTCTCTCTCTCTCTCTCTCTCTCTCTCTCTCTCTCTCTCAGGGGGGCATTCTAGAAGCTGGGAGGGACCACCTACAGAAGTCAGGTCCCTCGTTCCATCTTGTAGGTCTTTGGGACATAATCAGACGTGACTGCAAGCCTTTTCATCTGATGTCCCATCTTGACATTACAGACCATTACAAACATTCTTCTGTTTGTAATAATAAAATGTGTCTACTTGAAAGAAAGACCTGAAAATGTCAAGGCAAAGTTGTATTAATTGCTAATGCATCCTTTGTGCTCAGATAATATCATCCCACGTGTTCCACTTTCCATCCTGCTTTTTAATTTCCACAAGTGTAAGTTTGTATGTAAAATTTGATGGTTATTTTAGTGTAGCCATTACATTACTAAGTGTTGTGGTCTGATGTATTCAATCATCTTTGCAATAACCGAAGTTGAAATTGTTTCAGAGTTTTCAGAAATCAAACAGTGGCATATATTTCTGAGCATTTACTGTTTTCTCCAAGGACTTTCCTGAGACAGAGCTTTCCAGAGCACTGCCTCTTCCGGGCTCATGTCTGCTGTCTTCACAGCCTTGCCCCTGGGATACAGAGGCCTCCTCATTTTCTACTGGTTGTAATTAACTGAAGTCTTTTAGGCACTGCACTTTCCTCTTACTATGTTTTCAACTCTGCTAGAGCTTCCGATACATAATACCCTTGCTTCTGTCATTCCCTGTAGTGTATACAACACATTTAATCCCTTTTTCAGACTAAAAATGCTTACTCGTGAATACCTTCAAGTAGTTAGAGATTTGATCCATTGAATTTTTTTTATATTTTGACGTATCTAAGTTATACTTGAAGAAAAAACATGTTTGCAATATTTAAAATTTGTTATTATTATTTCTACTTATTTTATATTTACATTTGTGTGTGTGTGTGTGTGTGTGTGTGTGTGTGTGTGTGTGTGTGTGTGTGTATTTTCTGCACACATTAGTACGGGTTCCTAAGAGGACTAGAATCATATACTAATTCCAATGGAGCTGGAGTTGCATGTGGCTGTAGGATATCTGATGTGGGTGCTGGTTCGCTGAAACAGCAGCAAGCGATCTTAACTCCCGAGCTCTGTCTCTAGCATATTTAAAACATTCTGTATCATTTATTTTGGAGGGGAACTCACTGAACATTCTGTCTAAAATGCAATTACTAATTCTATGTACACATATGCTTCCCAAGGCATGCCGCTCGGGGATCCTATTCATTGTCTTGTATTCTTTTTTAGTACACAGTATTTGTATTAATTCTTGAAGAATTTCCTACCCACTCAGAATGTATTTTAATTATATCTACCCCACTCTTCCCCGATGCACCCTAAGCTTCTACCCTCTACTCCACTCTTCATGCCTGCACATAACTCTTGTGAGAAAGACTAAAACAGGTCTGTTCCTGTTATTACTGAAATTCTACTTTTATCCTTGGGTTTTCTGCATACATTCCTCTTTTTTTTTTAAGATTTATTTATTCATTTATTATATATAAGTACACTGTAGCTGTCTTCAGATACACCAGAAGAGGGCATCGGATCTCTTTACAGATGGTTGTGAGCCACCATGTGGTTGCTGGGAATTGAACTCAGGACCTCTGGAAGAGCAGTCAGGTGCTCTTAACCGCTGAGCCATCTCTCCAGCCCCATTCCTCTTTTTAATTCGGATTACCATCACAGATACACATATTTACGTGGAATTGTCTCGATTTGCAAGCCACCCTCTGTCTAGTTAATGTATTACTTTCTACTCGAGTCTGACACTTTTATATTATGATCTGACCACAGTAAAGCTTTTGTTTTGGTTCAAAACAACAGAAGAGTGGGAGTTAGTGGCATAAGCAGATCACTGCCACTCCCATGGTAGAGTCTCAGTGCAGCAGGTGGGGGAGAAGGGTAAAGAAGTTCTGCATTGTTATCCGTGTGCCAGGCTCCTTCGACCTTCTTGATACGGTATCCTCGGAGAATCATTCTGATTCACGAAGTCACCATATGGTAGAAGGAAGGCAATCCACCTGTATCATATTTTCATCCCAGCCACCAACAGAAGGAAGAATACTCACCTCCTTCTAAAGCAGCTCTTCTGAAACCTGCCTCAGATAGCTTCTGTTCACATTCCAGTGGAAAGTAATCGCTCATATGGTTTGCATATGAAGGAGGCTGAGTGTTTTCTTATGCCTCACAAAGTCAGATTTCACTGAGTGAGTTGCAGATAAATGCTGGTGTCTGACATAGATGCCTCTTCTTTTTGTTATTATTCTTTATTTTGTTTTGAGTGTTTATCACGTTTACGTATGCGTGTGTAAACATGGGTGCACACATGGAGGTCAGAGGACAGTATCAGCTGTTAGTCTTTGCTTTCTGCCTTGTTTGAGGCTCTCCTGTTCTTGTCTATGCACACCACAACAGCTCTTCCACTAGCTTCCAGGATTTCTCCTGCCTCTGCCTCCCCTCTCTCTACAAGAGTCCTGGGATTTTAGACATGTACTATGGTGTCTGGCTTTATGAGGTTCTAGGGCTCTGGACCCAAGTTTTCACATTTATGTGGAAAACAGTTTACAAAGTGACCAGCTTTCCAGACCTACTAACATTCCTTGAACATAATTTCTTATTCCCAGTCATTGACACTGATCATATATTTTTTTTTTGGTTCTTTTTTTTCGGAGCTGGGGACCGAACCCAGGGCCTTGCGCTTCCTAGGCAAGCGCTCTACCACTGAGCTAAATCCCCAACCCCGACACTGATCATATTTTATGTTGTTGCTTAATAAGGGTCTTTGTCATAGTATCCTCTTGCCTTGGCTTCTTTAGATTGTCCTACTGCTATTTACAAGCAGGAGAAGAGTCTCTTTCTCTCAAAATGAAGGCTGTTCAATCATTTACCTCATTGTTGAAAACTCCATGTCTTGTTCTCTTTAAATTCTTCCTGAGTCTTACCTTTGTGTCTGACTCAGTATTTTTTCAACTTTGTCTTAAGCTTCTGTGTTATTTTTACATTATTTAGTTCTACATTTTAAGAGTTTTATTTGGTTCTTTTTCTTTGTAACATATAAGATCCATGAGATTTTATTTAGTGATTGATAATTTCATATATGAATACTGTATTTAGATCATTCTCCCTTACCTAGTCTTCCCTCCAAGTTGTTCCTCCCATGCCCTTCCTACTCCTTCTCAAAGTCACAACTTCATATTCTTTAACTGTAATTCTTACATAACATATATGTGTATGTATATAAGTTTATAAATACACCCTGCTGAAATTTAATGTTCGGGGTTGATCTCTTGGGATTGGCTAGCCCATCAGGGCCTTGTCCCTGGAGAAGACTAATTCTCCCTCTCTCTTCAGCCAGTAAGCTTGCAGCTCTTCTAGGGGTGAAATTCTCCATGCACACTAGCGTATCAGTTGGTGTTGTCATCTTTAGGTCTTGTCTATGCAACCGTGTGGTTGAGATCTCCTGGATGGAGCTTCCCCATCACATGTAGGAGACACTATCTCACAGCAGAAATTCCATTTCTCTACCTCTCAAATACTTTTCTACCTTCTCTTCCAAGATGTTCCCTGAGACTTGGGTATAGGAATTGAGCTCTAGATGTATAAGTTAGGACTGAGTGGCCCACGCTCAGTTTTCTTTGCAATGTGAATGGTTATTATTTCTTTTCTGCTATGAAAAGTTTCTTTTGTGAGTTGTAAAGCTACATTTACTTTTGGGTCTGAGGAGGAGTATTTAGAAGACTATTGGGAATTATCAAGTTTAGAACTTGTTCTCAAACTCAACCCATCTTAATAATATGCAAATTATATTGGTTTAGTGAAGCAGCAGTAATAAGTTTCCTTTTAGGGTCCATAATTCTCACCATCTCAGAGAAGTAGGTTAGATTAACAGTACCATATAAAATATATAAATATATGTTATATCCTTAAATAGTTTTACTAAACCTTAGAGTATTCATTTGTTAACACTAGAAATGCATTTTTTATTGGCCTTTCCTTGTAGCAAATAAGAAAACTATCTTACATGTGTTTCTTTTCATTGTACTATATTTCTTCATAAACCTTCAACTGCTAAATTATATTCTGAAGTTGTACTTCATTTAAAAGCTTGGAGATAATTATATTCTCCTAAGCATTGTACAAACACTCCAGTTTCTCCATATCCTCAACAATACTTTCATTGCCCTTTTGAAAAGCATTATTCTTATTGCTATTTGTGTGGTTTTGATTTGCTTTTTTCTTGGAAAATTATGCCAAACATCTATTCATGTATTTAATAGTCAATTGTTTATCTTCTTTGGATATTTATGTATTTAAAATTGAATTATTTTTCTCCCTACTTAGTTACAAATTTTTATATTCTGGATTTGATGTATAATGCTTGTTCTCTCTTTGTTCATTTTAGAAATGGCTTGTACTCTGGATAGCCTTGGTGTTTCCACACCTGGAATGGTCATCCTGGAATGGTACTTTCTTGACAAAAAGAAAGGCATATAGTCAAGTGGAACTTTGGGTCTGTATGTTCACACCTTTCATCTTGTGTGCATTTTTATTGTGTGCAAGTTGTGTGCATATCCGTTACATTTGTCAAGGTCTAAGAGTGTCCCGGAAGAGAATACACTTGAAGTTCCACATGGCTGTCCTGGTACAGTGAGAATTAGTCACATTAGCAAGACAGTGTTAGATAGAGTGGCTTCCAAGTTTAACTAGATTTTGGGTTGCATAGAATGTCTCAGAAGTCATGGTTCAACCTCCCAATTTTTCTGTAGTCTGGAGTATGTGAGGGAAATGGCGGGCATTTTAGAAGCTCTCTAGATGATGCTAATGTGCAGTTGTGGTTGAGACACAATGTGTGAAGCAACAGAATCCACTGCCTTTTCCAGCACTGAGAATGGGCAGTTTGTCCTCATGCATTTGGTTGTCAAGTAATGTTCCTAGCTGCCTTGTCATCTGACATATGCAGATAATGTTTCCAGGCTGCAAATGTGAGCATGAGCACACCCTGAAACTGTCATTCAGGATCCAGGTACAGAAGAGGACATTTGGATACTTCTTTTAACTAAGCCACTCTTTCACAAATTGTCAACATGGCTTCAGTTTCAACAGGCATAGTGTTTCCACCACTGTACAGATTCGCTTTCGGGTTACTCTAATAAGTTACACTTATTTTCTTCGAAAACTTTTCTGCTGTTTCTATGCTGTGTTTCATGACCTTCATCTTGAATCATGTAATTACATATTGCTATATGATCCCTCAAATGTCCAGAGAGGTTACTATCAGTTAACAACAACTTCTCCCAGGCTGGTTCTAGTTCACAACTCTAAGATCTAGCACCACTGTCCATGAGGGCAGATACAGTTTTTTCAGGGAGAGTATAAGGGCAATACAGGGGCTAAAAAAAGTGTTCCTTGGCAACATATTTATCAGTACATATAAGAAAATTGAACCACTGCTGTAATTACAAAAGCAGGACGGGAAAGTTACCTGTTGGGGGTTGTGGAGTGTCTAGGAGAGTCTGAGATGGGATGCTATGGTTCTGATTAGTGTAAAATCACAGAGGAAAATATATCCCCTGAGTCTAAATGAGATGATTCCAGGAATAGCTGAGAATCTCTGGTTCTTTCACAGTCCTCCATAGATGTCAATGATTTTGATTTCCATTTTCATACCTTCCTCAAGAACACTCTTAGTTACCAGGTACCATGACTATATGAAATATTACCTTTCTTTTTCTCCTTTTATACATGACACTTTTATATCAGAACCAGAGTTTCATGGTTCACATTCCCACTCCAAAAATAACAATGTGCAGTTATATTTGCCAAAACAAAATCAAGAAAGCTAACTTATAGCTTAAATAAAAAAAAAAGATTCCTCCCCCCTCTCTTTCTCTCTCTCTCTCTCTCTCTCTCTCTCTCTCTCTCTCTCTCTCTCTCTCTCTCTCACACACACACACACACACACACACAATGCCTGTTGGCTTTACCAGGTGTTGAAACTCACATAGAATTAACTGGAGAACTTGAAAACTGGATTAGCTTGTTCATGTCCAGTAACAACTTGTTGCATGATATTGGGAAGTTACTTAAATCTGTTTGTTTTTTAGTTCTTTTTAAATTGTGTCCTAGATTGCATGTATGCATTGCCCTTATGTTTCTGGTATTTTCAGATGTTACAAGGAGGCCCTCCATGCTCTAGAACTGGAATTTGAGATGGTTAGGAGCTGCCGTATTGGCATTGGAATTTCAACTCAGGTCCTCTACAGAAGTAGCAAGTATTCTACATGCTGAGTCATCTCTCTACTCCTGTAACTTATATACTTAATGTATGGAGTGGGGGATAATAATGTATAGATTCAGATATACTTTAGAACAAGAAGCTATGTGTGCTTAATAATTATCAAGTATAAGTACTCATTTTTGACCATTTGTAAGTATTTTGTTTAAGCAATCTTTTCTCATTTAGCAATTATGACTTTTGCAATGAAGTGTCACATCATCTGGCTGAAGAAGAAAAATAAATTACCTTTATGCAATATCTATGCACTCAAGAGAATCACAACTATGCATTAAAAGCTCAAAGCATATAGGAACATTTATTATATTTTATTTCCTGTGATTTACTTCCATGTAGCTAACAATGAAACTGGAAGCCCAAGTTTGAAGTTTACACAAAGACACAAAGCTAGTGAAAAGTGGAAATGAAATTCCAACTAATATAATATGCAACATTTAAACTCAGATCACTTCCATGAGTACAGCATGGAAAACATGTATGCTAGAACCAAGGTTATTGCTATCTTACAGAACATGGAATACATTTTCTAAGCCCTTCTCAGTTTCCAAGTTTCTATCAAAGGTCAAGCATTGTTCTGCTGGGCCTGCCTGTTTAAGTGACTTCACTTTGTTTTCTCAAAGTTTTCAATATCTTGTCTTTATTCTTTGTTTTTAATACTTCAACTATAATATGCCATTGTGGGTTTTGTTTTCAGGTTCTGTGTATTTGGAGTTCTGTACATTTCTTGTTCTTCGATGAACATCTCTAACTCCAGGTTTGAGAAATTTCCTTGAGATACTCTATGCCTTCGCTATGATTTTCTCCTTTTCCATTGCCTGTAGTTTGAAGGCTAGGAGCTTTCCCAGTATCTCAGAGCTCCCCAACTCTTTGTTCATATTTCTTTTAAGATTTATCATTTTCCTATAATGCATGATCTACTTCCTCTATCTGTCTTCTATCCCTGAACTCCCGATTTCCGCACAATCAACTCTATTGATGAGTCTTTCTACAGAGGATTTCATTTGGCTTTTTAAGTTTTTCATTTCTAATAACATTTCAGATTGGGAATTCTTCAGCATTTCCACTTTTATTTTCCTGTCATGGAAGGACATTGCCCATTAGTTTCATCTCTTTGTTTCTGCTCTCTTGGAGTTCATCTGTGTGTTTGATTTGTTTGAGTGTAATTATAGCCATGCCTTTGAATTGCTTGTCTGGTCATTCTTCTCAGTAGATTTTCCCTTGGTATCATTAGGATGGCATTAACACTTTCTGCAGAAACAAGGTTGATTTTGTTTTTCATGTTTATCTTTCTGGGCTTAGACTTCAATCCCCAGAGTCAGTTCATTGATTGAAATTTTCTCTCTTTCTTCTGTATATTTTTTATTTTAAAAATAAAATCATTTTGACCTTTTAGTAGTGGTGCTTTCACTATTCAGAAGGACTACATTCTAGTGGAATTTGTGTGTCCTTTCCCTCTACTGATCTGGCATTTAAGACCAGAGCCTGTATTGCCAGTCTTCGTCTGAACGTTTATTTTGCTGGCTAGGACATTTTACCTGGGTTTGTGTATTTCTCTGTGACTTGTGACTTTTTTCATACATTTGTGAGGTCTGTTCCTATCCTGATGCCTTGGCGACTTCTGAAGTTGATTCCAGATGTGGAGCTTCTCATACACTTGTGAATTTGAGGTAAAATTGGCTTCCTGACCCTGAGCTTCAGTTTTCTATGAAGCCACTGCAAGGTACAAAAATTCCTGAGTACCAATATGTCTTATACAAGTTCAGGACTAAAATAAATGCTTTCATTAATAAACAAGTTTGTTATTGTAACAAATCATTTAACTTGTTAACTATATCATAAATGCCACTGATCTCATCATAAAGATTGATCAATGCAAAAATAGTTTAGAAATATTTGTCAGTGGAAATTATTCATAAGTTTGAAGAAGAAATAATTATTTAATTTATGATACTGAAAATTTAATGCATATTCTTTAATGGGGAGAAACCTCAGTCAACAAAGTGCTTACTGTGCAAACATGCAAAAAAAGAATGAGGCCGCCTAAGAACTGACCCTTAAACAGTGCAATTTTGTTAAATTATTTAATCTCTCTTACCATGTTTAAAGTGAATATGATATTGTTGGCCAGGTTAATCCATAGCTGGAGTGAAAATTAAATAAGCCAACACACGTGAAAACGATGGAAAGGTTTGATTCGGCAAGACAATGTAATATCTCTGATTGAAAGAAATTTCCGTGCAACATTTATTGGCGAGCACAGGGAACAGATGGAAAATGTTCAGGCGTGAGTTGAAGTCAAATGTAAAGAAGGATATGCAGATGTTTCTGAATCTAGCCTCACTATTTTCATTGGGAAGATAAAATGGGGATGATGATATAAAGCAAGGAGCAGGTCATGAACAGAACTGTGGAAAGTGTAGAATGGGTGAACGTTTGAACAAAATAAAGATCCTTGAGACAGAGAGGGGTTTCCCGCAATATGAGTGACATGAGTGAGTCTCTTTCCACAGCTGACATTTGGTCGTACACATCAGCTAAAACTTCAAGTGCAAAGACTTAATTTCATTTTGCAAAATGTGTTTTAAAGAGCAACACATGTTGAAGATTAATTTGAGCTGCTTGGAACAGTTTATGGTATTAGAAATTTCTAAAACAGACAACATTCGTGTATCTGTTGTAGCTGAGGACCATATGCTGCCTGGATAAGAAGCCATTGCTCTGCTCATGACTTCACTGACTGCTGAAATGGGTCTTGAATAATTCAACATTTGTCAACATTCTCTAGGTTCATATTTCGTAGGGATGCTTGTTACAAATAAAATATTTTACAGAAGTAAATCCAATAGTATACACCACAATTATTCATTTTCTATGTAAAATTGTGTAGGAATTAAAGGGAGTTTTATGCTATCAAAAAACTACTTTGAGACCCTGGTGTTCTCTTTAGGTTGATGCTGTCTGTATCTCGCACCTTCTGATGCCAAAACACAGCGCCTGAAGGAAGCAGTGTTTGTTAGTCCTTCATGGTCATATGCTCAGGAGACATACATAGAAGGATACACTGTCTAACTCCTAATCATAGCTGTTTAACAATTTACACAAACAAGACAGATGGCAAATGAGATTTCTAACCAGCTTCCAACGTTTTTAAGAGAGAAAAAAAGAAAGAAAGAAAAAAGAGAAGAAAAAGAAACTACATTCTGGATGTAGATTGCTCACTTCCCTTTGAAGAAGCTTTTTACCCAGAATATTTCAATGAACAATTTATCATTTACGATAAGAACTCCTTGGGTTGAGTTTTCTCTGAATACATAAGATATGGCCATGTTGTCTAACACTACTGTAAGCATATGGCCAAGAAGATGACCAAATCACAGACATTTCTTACATTTCCAGCAGGATGGTGGAATTTGCTCCTGTGAGAACTGTGTCTCCTGGACCTCTACGTGATGACAGGAAGTGTTTATGGGTGACTCACATAGAGCTGGGTAAACAGCGAGGGAACCTAGCAGACCGAGTACAGTGGTTCCGCTCCAACTCTTTTGATGTTTGTGAAAATAGGCAATGTCCTTCAGCATTTTTCAATGGACATTCCAACCACATTGCTTTCAGTCCTTCATTTTTTACTTCTGCCAACTACATACAATAGTAAATGAAAACAATCTCCTTTACGAAAGGAGTAACAAAATGTTTCTTTCTGAAATACTATGATTCAGGGGCAACTGGGAAAAGAGATGAAAACATCTAACCTGAGACAAAACTGCTAAATTATAATAATTTTGCCCACAGAAAGCCTATTTAGATTTCCCAAGTTTAAATGAGATAAAGAATTAGCCATCAAAGCCGGAGGCAGTGTGGGCATAGAAACGAACTTAAGAACATGTCAGACACTTCAGAGTGTAAAGACACATACTCATTTGGTGCCAACAAATTCCAGAATCGTAGCCAACATTTTACTAAGGGTTTTACACGAAGCATTTTATTTTACCTTAAACTGTGTCTCAGGGTAGTTTATACTCAGGGGAAAGCTGTAATCAAAGGCATTTAAGACTGCGTAGGCATTGAAACCCAGTTTTGTCTGGTCTTCAGTTCATACGTAAGCACTGCTCTAGGAAGGTGCAGCATCTGCAGACCTATTGTTTTCTCTGCATTGCCTTCGCTTTTCTTGCTTTATGTTACCAATGGTCAAGAAGCTTGGTGAAACCAGCATGTGTATCTGTTAGATTTTCAGCACATAGTTGGTGATCAATGAGTAAGTATACTGTGACCCTTGAAGACTTAATTGAAACTGTTATGATAGACTCATCATGAAGAAGGCTTAGGCAATACTTCAACCAATTACAATCATGTGCGTTTTTCCATTATATATGCATAAAAGTGATGTCTGAAAAATCTACAAAAATTGTTTCTTTTAACTAGAAAATATTTAAGACACCACTTTGTGCTTTAGCTGTCTTTTTATTTCTTAGTAGTGGAATGGTATCTCTTCTGATTGATTTCTTCTTAGCAACCGTGAAATCTACATGAATCCATGATGATTTGTTGTACTTAAATCTATTATTCTTATTCCCCTTAAGGACCTTCTCATTTCATTTAGGGTGTAGCATCCTATTACTCATGATTATCATATGACCTGTTGTGCCTGGTGCCAGCTACTGTCTCAACTGCAGCTGACTTCTTGCTAGTTTTCCTAGCTGATTGGTTTGGTGCTCCAGCCTGTCAGATACACTTATTTCAGTACTTCCCCCTCCCTATTCCCTTAACCTATAATTAATTGCATTTCTCATAATTGTTCCCAGGACTGATGCCATTCTTGTCTCTCTTCAGCTGTCAGCTTTTCAGAGTCCCTTTCCATCACACACCATCCCCATATACTCCATCACTCATATTTCTCTGCTCTGTCCCTTTTAGGACTCATTATCCTGTAACCTTCTTCATTACACTGCCTTTTGTATCATCTGCCTTTGCTGTCCCCTCTCACTGAAGTGGGAATACACAGAGCAGACCCACGATCTGTTTCCTCATTGCTATCTGTAACATTAAGAATCCTGTCCAATTCCGTAAGCCATTGTTGGATGGATTTGTGGACAGATAGGCAGATGGATGAATAGGGCTCTCTAAGACCAATGTAGGTTTGTGGGTTTGTAGATTTGTGTGATAGGAGAGAAATATTATTTTGAAGGCTGGATGGAGTGCAAGTATAATTTTTTTCACCAGAGAAAGTCCCAGGGCCAATATTCAGAAGTTCAGTCCCATGGGGATCGCTGAAGACTCACAGCAAGAGAGGCCTTTGAGGTACCAGGAATAATCCAACAGCTACAGAATTATACAAGCTTTACAGGAAGGTAAGGGTCTTCCTGGATCTGAAAACCAGGAAGTGTCATCAGGTGACACCCCATCTCTCAATCTCACAGGTTTTTATCCTAAACCTCTTCTCTTCTTAGGTCCCACGCCCTTCTCATTCACAGATGCAAACATTATTCATCACAATTGTCACCTGACAGAGAGTTTTCATTAATGTCTCTCAGGTTCAAACCACCTTTCTGTTATCAGCTTGGACTCCAGGCCTAGGCAGCTGCAGACCTGATTTTTCCTTCCATCTATGATTGACAAAGGCTTAACCACTAGGAGGAAGTGGAGGGAGGCTGCAGGTGGAAAGGGGAGAAAGGGCTTCCGATTGGCATCCCTTTCCCTTTTGTTTCAGCCCAGCAATGATGCTCACATTGGAGGTGACAGTAGGTCCCCAGTCTGGTTAAAACCAACTTAATGGTGTCCTCCTATGGACCACTGTGACTGCACGATTGTTCTGTGCTTGAGGGCCTACTCTATGAGTTGTGTCTTCTGAATGCCTAAAGCTGAAGTTTTGTACCAGGACCTTAGGGCAATTGTTGTTGATTTCTAAAAGGGCTTGTCTCTGTTCCTGAGCAGCTAATAATCCCAGCCCTCTCTCATTGTTCCCTCAACTAGGATAAACTGCTCCTCCTTGTAATTGCAATATTTGGAACCTCAGCTTCCCGTATTTGTATTTACAGTTCTCCAATACCTGATAATCAATTTTTAACATCAATTCTCTGTGAAAATGACTTGTGTCAATGTCGTCTCTTGTCTAGATAGAGAGACATGTTTTAGAAAAGATAACAATGGAAACAAGGAGATTTTAATTCTATTTTTTGAATTGCCACCAGAACTCAAACTCCCACAACTCTCAAACACAATCTACCCCACCTATTACTCATCAACTATAATGTTCTGAGGACATAAAAAAGAAGCACAAATTTAAGTGAAAAGATAGAGAGTGCGTGTTCCAAACTAGATGATATGGAACTGTGAGAGGCATAGAAATAAAGCTGTCTGAAGTATGGGGGTTAGTTTAATGATAAAAGAAAGGGATTGCTGTGAGGCATGATCATAATGTATTAAAATAGCCAACATGAGACAGATTTCCTCTGAATATAAACTACTTTGCAAGGTCATTTAGGATAAAAAATGCTATGTGTAAAGTATTATCTGCAATTCCGGAATTTGTAGTAGTCAACACATGAGCATGTTTCTTTCTTTCTTTCTTTCTTTCTTTCTTTCTTTCTTTCTTTCTTTCTTTCTTTCTTTTTTTTTGATGGTCCAGAGTGGATTTTTATTCTTTTATTTTTATTTTTATTTTATTTTATTTTTTTATTAACTTGAGTATTTCTTATTTACATTTCGATTGTTATTCCCTTTCCAGGTTTCCGGGCAAACATACCCCTAATACCTTCCCCTCCCCTTCTTTATGGGTGTTCCCCTCCCCACCATGCCCCCATTGCCGCCCTCCCCCCAACAATCACATTCACTGGGGGTTCAGTCTTAGCAGGACCAAGGGCTTCCCCTTCCACTGGTGATCTTACTATGATATTCATTGCTACTTATGAGGTCAGAGTCCAGGGTCAGTCCATGTATAGTCTTTAGGTAGTGGCTTAGTCCCTGGAAGCTCTAGTTGCTTGGCCTTGTTGTTCATAAGGGGTCTCAAGCCCCTTCAAGCTCTTCCAGTTCTTTCTCTGATTCCTTCAACGGGGGTCCTATTCTCAGTTCAGTGGTTTGCTGCTGGCATACGCCTCTGTGTTTGCTGTATTCTGGCTGTGTCTCTCAGGAGAGATCTACATCCGGCTCCTGTCGGCCTGCACTTCTATCCTTCATCCATCTTGTCTAATTGGGTTGCTGTATATGTATGGGCCACATGTGGGGCAGGCTCTGAATGGGCGTTCCTTCTGTGTCTGTTTTAATCTTTGCCTCTCTATTCCCTGCCAAGGGTATTCTTGTTCCCCCTTTTAAAGAAGGAGAGAAGCATTCACACTTTGATCATCCATCTTGAGTTTCATGTGTTCTATGCATCTAGGGTAATTCAAGCATTTGGGCTAATAGCCTCTTATCAATGAGTGCATACCATGTGTGTTTTTCTGTGATTGGGTTACTTCACTCAGGATGATATTTTCCAGTTCCAACCATTTGTCTATGAATTTCATAAAGGCATTGTTTTTGATAGCTGAGTAATATTCCATTGTGTAGATGTACCACATTTTCTGTATCCATTCCTCTGTTGAAGGGCATCTGGGTTCTTTCCAGCTTCTGGCTATTATAAATAAGGCTGCGATGAACATAGTGGAGCACGTGTCTTTTTTATATGTTGGGGCATCTTGTGGGTATATGCCCAAGAGAGGTATAGCTGGATCCTCAGGTAGTTCAATGTCCAATTTTCTGAGGAACCTCCAGACTGATTTCCAGAATGGTTGTACCAGTCTGCAATCCCACCAACAATGGAAGAGTGTTCCTCTTTCTTCACATCCTTGCCAGCATTTGTTTTTGACCTTAGCCATTCTCACTGGTGTGAGGTGAAATCTCAGAGTTGTTTTGATTTGCATTTCCCTTATGACTAAAGATGTTGAACATTTCTTTAGGTGTTTCTCAGCCATTCGGCATTCCTCAGCTGTGAATTCTTTGATTAGTTCTGAACCCCATTTTTAATAGGGTTATTTGTCTCCCTGCAGTCTAACTTCTTGAGTTCTTTGTATATTTTGGATATAAGGCCTCTATCTGTTGTAGGATTGGTAAAGATCTTTTCCCAATCTGTTGGTTGTCGTTTTGTCCTACCCACAGTGTCCTTTGCCTTATAGAAGTTTTGCAATTTTATGATATCCCATTTGTCGATTCTTGATCTTAGAGCATAAGCCATTGGTGTTTAGTTCAGGAAATTTTTTTCAGTGCCCATGTGTTTGAGATGCTGCCCTAGTTTTTCTTCTATTAGTTTGAGTGTATCCGGTTTGATGTGGAGGTCCTTGATCCACTTGGACTTAAGCTTTGTACAGGGTGATAAGCATGGATTGATTTGCATTCTTCTACATGTTGACCTCCAGTTGAACCAGCACCATTTGCTCAAAATGCTATCTTTTTCCATTGAATGGTTTTGGCTCCTTTGTCAAAAATCAAGTGACCATAGGTATGTGGGTTCATTTCTGGGTCTTCAATTCTATTCCATTGGTCTATCTGTCTGTCTCTGTACCAATACCATACAGTTTTTATCACTATTTCTCTGTAATATTGCTTGAGTTCAGGGATAGTGATTCCCCCTGAAGTCCTTTTATTGTTGAGAATAGTTTTAGCTATCCTGGGATTTTGTTATTCCAGATGATTTTGCAAATTGTTCTGTCTAACTCTTTGAAGAATTGGATTGGTATTTTGATGGGGATTGTATTGAATCTGTAGATCGCTTTTGGTAAAATGGCCATTTTTACTATATTAATCCTGCCAATCCTTGAGCATGGGAGATCTTTCCATCTTCTGAGGACTTCTTCAATTTCTTTCTTCAGAGTCTTGAAGTTCTTATTGTACAGATCATTTACTTGCTTGGTTAAAGTCACACCGAGCTACTTTATATTATTTGGGTCTATTATGAAGGGTGTTGTTTCCCTAATTTCTTTCTCAGCTTGTTTCTCTTTTGTGTAGAGGAAGGCTACTGATTTATTTGAGTTAATTTTATACCCAGCCACTTTGCTGAAGTTGTTTATCAGCTTTAGTAGTTCTCTGGTGGAACTTTTGGGATCACTTAAATATAGTATCATATAATCTGCAAATAGTGATATTTTGACTTCTTCTTTACCAATCTGTATCCCCTTGATTTCCTTTTGTTGTCTGGTTGCTCTGGCTAGAACTTCAAGAACTATATTGAATAAGTAGGGAGAGAGTGGGCAGCCTTGTTTAGTCCCTGATTTTAGTGGGATTGCTTCAAGTTTCTCTCCATTTAGTTTAATGTTAGCAACTGGTTTTCTGTATATGGCTTTTACTATGTTTAGGTATGGGCCTTGAATTCCTATTCTTTCCAGGACTTTTATCATGAAGGGGTGTTGAATTTTGTCAAATGCTTTCTCAGCATCTAATGAAATGATCATGTGGTTTTGTTCTTTCAGTTTGTTTATATAATGGATCACGTTGATGGTTTTCCGTATATTAAACCATCTCTGCATGCCTGGGATGAAGCCTACTTGTTCATGGTGGATGATTGTTTTGATGTGCTCTTGGATTCGTTTTGCCAGAATTTTATTGAGTATTTTTGTGTCGATATTCATAAGGGAAATTGGTCTGAAGTTCTCTTTCTTTGTTGTGTCTTTGTGTGGTTTAGGTATAAGAGTAATTGTGGCTTCATAGAAGGAATTCGGTAGTGCTCCATCTGTTTCAATTTTGTGGAATAGTTTGGATAGTATTGGTATGAGGTCTTCTATGAAGGTCTGATAGAATTCTGCACTAAACCTGTCTGGACCTGGGCTCTTTTTGGTTGGGCGACCTTTAATGACTGCTTCTATTTCCTTAGGAGTTATGGGGTTGTTTAACTGGTTTATCTGTTCCTGATTTAACTTCGGTACCTGTTATCTGTCTAGGAAGTTGTCCATTTCCTGCAGATTTTCAAGTTTTGTTTAACACAGGCTCTTATAGTAAGATCTGATGATTTTTTGAATTTCCTCTGAATCTGTAGTTATGTTTGCCTTTTCATTTCTGATTTTGTTAATTTGGAAACACTCTCTGTGTCCTCTCGTTAGTCTGGCTAAGGGTTTATCTATCTTGTTGATTTTCTCAAAGAACCAACTTTTGGTTCTGTTGATTCTTTCTATGGTCCTTTTTGTTTCTACCTGGCTGATTTTAGCTCTGAGTTTGATTATTTCCTGTCTTCTACTCCTCCTGGGTGTATTTGCTTCTTTTTGTTCTAGAGCTTTTAGGTGTGCTGTCAAGCTTCTGACATATGCTCTCTCCTGTTTCTTTCTGCAGGCACTCAGAGCTATGAGATTTCCTCTTAGCACAGCTTTCATTGTGTCCCATAAGTTTGGGTATGTTGTACCTTCATTTTCATTAAATTCTAAGAAGTCTTTAATTTCTTTCTTTATTTCTTCCTTGACCAGGTTATCATTGAGTAGAGAGCATTGTTCAACTTCCAAGTATATGTGGGCATTCTTCCCTTATTGTTATTGAAGACCAGCTTTAGGCCGTGGTGGTCTGATAGGACACATGGGATTATTTCTATCTTTCTGTACCTGTTGAGGCCCATTTTTTGACCAATTATATGTTCAATTTTGGAGAAAGTACCATGAGGAGCTGAGAAGAAGGTATATCCTTTTGCTTTAGGATAGAATGTTCTATAAATATCTGTTAAGTCCATTTGGTTCATGACTTCTCTTAGTCTGTCTACGTCTCTGTTTAATTTCTGTTTCCATGATCTGTCCATTGATGAGAGTGGGGTGTTGAAATCTCCTACTATTATTGTATGAGGTGCAATGTGTGTTTTGAGCTTTAGTAAGGTTTCTTTTACATATGTAGGTGCCCTTGTATTTGGGGCATAGATATTTAGGATTGAGAGTTCATCTTGATGGATTTTTCCGTTGATGAATATGAAGTGTCCTTCCTTATCTTTTTTGATGACTTTTAATTGAAAATTGATTTTATTTGATATTAGAATGGCTACTCCAGCTTGCTTCTTCCGACCACTTGCTTGGAAAGTTTTTTTCCAGCCTTTCACTCTTATAGGTAGTGTCTGTATTTGTCTCTGATGTGTGTTTCCTGTAGGCAGCAGAATGCAGTGTCCTCATTGCATATCCAGTTTGTTAATCTATGTCTTTTTATTGGGGAGTTGAGACCATTGATGTTGAGAGATATCAAGGAATAGTGATTATTGCTTCCTGTTATATTCATATTTCGATGTGAGGTTATGTTTGTATGCCTTTCTTCTCTTTGTTTTGTTGCCAAGATGATTAGTTTCTTGCTTTTTCTAGGGTGTAGCTTGCCTCCTTATGTTGGGCTTCACCATTTATTATCCTTTGTAGTGCTGGATTTGTAAAAAGATATTGTGTAAATTTGGTTTTGTCATGGAATATCTTGGTTTCTCCATCTATGTTAATTGAGAGTTTTGCAGGATACAGTAACCTGGGCTGGCATGTGTGTTCTCTTAGGGTCTGTATGACATCTGTCCAAGATCTTCTGGCTTTCATAGTCTCTGGCGAAAAGTCTGGTGTGATTCTGATAGGTCTGCCTTTATATGTTACTTTACCTTTTTCCCTTACTGCTTTTAATATTCTTTATTTTGTGCATTTGGTGTTTTGACTATTATGTGTCGGGAAGTGTTTCTTTTCTGGACCAATCTATTTGGAGTTCTGTAGGCCTCTCGTATGCCTATGGGTATCTCTTTTTTTAGGTTAGGGAAGTTTTCTTCTATGATTTTGTCGTAGATATTTACTGGTCCTTTGAGCTGGGAGTCTTCACTCTCTTCTGTACCTATTATCCTTAGGTTTGATCTAATTGAGTCCTGGATTTCCTGTATGTTTTGGACCAGTAGTTTTTTCCGATTTACATTATCTTTGACTGTTGATTCGATGATTTCTATGGAATCTTCTGCTCCTGAGATTCTCTCTTCTATCTCTTGTATTCTGTTGGTGATGCTTGTATCTATGGCTCCTTGTCTCTTCCTTTGGTTTTCTATATCCAGGGTTGTTTCCATGTGTTATTTCTTGATTGCTTCTACCTCCATTTTTAGTTCCTTCAATTGTTTGATTGTGTTTTCCAGGAATTCTTTCAGGGATTTTTGTGATTCCTCTCTGTAGGCTTCTACTTGTTTATTTATGTTTTCCTGTGTTTCTCCAAGGGAGTTCTTCATGTCTTTCTTGAAGTCCTCCAGCATCATGATCAAATATGATTTTGAAACTAGATCTTGCTTTTCTGGTGTGTTTGGATATTCTGTGTTTGCTTTGGTGGGAGAATTGGGCTCTGATGATGCCATGTAGTCTTGGTTTCTGTTGCTTGGGTTCCTGCACTTGCCTCTTGCCATCAGATTATCTCCAATGTTACTTTGTTCTGCTACTTATGACAGTGGCTAGACTGTCCTATAAGCCTGTGTGTCAGGAGTGCTGTAGACCTGTTTTCCTGTTTTCTTTCAGCCAGTTATGGGGACAGAGTGTTCTGCTTACGGGCATGTAGTTTTTCCTATCTACAGGTCTTCAGCTGTTCCTGTGGGCCTGTGTCTTGAGTTTACCACGCAGGTCGCTTGGAGCTGGAAGGTTTGTCTTACCTGTGGTCACAAGGCTCAAGTTTGCTCGTGGGGTGTTGCTTATGAGCTCTCTGTGGCTGCAGCAACTAGGAAGATCTGCTCTGCCCTTTCTGGGAGCTTCCGTGCACCAGGGTTCCAGATGGTGTTTGGTGTTTTCCTCTGGAGTCAGAGATGTGGGCCAAGTGTAGACTCTTCTGGTTTCCCAGGCGTGTCTGCCTCTCTGAAGGTTTAGCTCTCCCTCCCACAGGATTTGGGTGCAGAGAACTGTTTATCCGGTCAGTCCCTTCAGGTTCCGGCGGTGTCTCAGAAGCAGCGTATTTCCTGCTCTGTGCCCTTATCCAAGGGAACCCAGAGGTCATATACAGTTTCCTCTTGGGCCATGGATGTGGGCAGGGGTGGGCAGTGTTGGTGGTCTCTTCCACTCTGCAGTCTCAGGAGTGCCCACCTGTCTCAGCGGTGAGCTCTCTCTCCCACAGGGTTTGGGAGCAATGAGCTGGAGGCAGGGAGCACGAGATTGGGACTCCCACTAAAAACCGGAAGTGTCCGGTCCTAGAGGAATTTTGCCTCTGTGTGTCCCAAGGCCACCAGTCAGGTTGCTTGCAGCAGAAAAGTTGGTCTTACCTGCGGTCCTGAGGCTCAAGTTTGCTTGTGGGGTGTTGCTTATGAGCTCTCTGCAGAGGCAGCAACCAGGAAGCGAGCATGTTTCTTTATGCTCATAAGTATCTGACATGTTCTCAAGTTAATTCCTATGGCCACTAGTCCCTAGGCTTTTATGACTGAATTTTTATCTCAGTTAAACTTGTAAGATCTAAATAGGCTGTGTGTGTGTGTGTGTGTGTGTGTGTGTGTGTGTGTGTGTGTGCATGTGCCAATTTATTATAATAAGTATTTTTGCTTCAGTGTTCATAAAGAAATCTGTCTGAAGTTCTCCTTTGTTGAATTATGTATAAACGATAACATTGGCTTCATAGAATGAGTTTGACAGTGTTCCTTTTGTTTCTATTTTGCAGAATAATTTGAGGCGTATTGGTATTACCTCTTTGTTGAAGGTTTGGTAGAATTCTGCACTAAAATTATCTGGCCCTGGGCTTTTTTGGGTTGGGAGACTTTTGATGACTGCTTTTATTTCTTTAGTGACTATAGGTCTGTTAAATAGTGTACCTGATCTTCATTTAATTTAGTTAAGTGCATCTGTCTAGAAAATCATCTGTTTCATCAAGATTTTACAACTTTGTGGATTACTAACTATTGAAGTAACACCTGATGATTCTTTGAATTTCTCCATTGTCTGTTCTTCTATTTCCCTTTTTATTTCTTGTTTCTTTTATTTGGATACTGTCTCTTTGTCTTTTTTGTTAGCTTGACTAAGGTTGTGTGTGTGTTGGTGATTTTCTCAAAGAACCGGCTCTTAATTTTGTTGAATCTTTGTATTGTTTTCTTTGTTTCAAACTGATTGATTTCAGCCCTAAGTTTGATTATTTCCTGCCTTCTACTCCTCTTTGTTTTGTTTGCTTCTTTTATTTGTAGAGCTATCAGTTGTACTTAAATTGCTGCTATGCAAACTTTCTAATTTCTTTATGGAGGCATTTAGTGCTATGAACTTTCCTCTTAGCACTGCTTTCACTGTGTTCCATAAATTTGGTTATGCCATGCCTTTATTTTTATTGAATTCTGGAGAGTATTTCATTTCCTTCTTTATTTCTTTCCTGACCCAGAGATAATTGAGTAGAGAGTTGTTCATTTTCTATAAGCGTGTAGGCTTTTTGGTATTTCTGTTGTTGATGAAGTCCAATGTTAATCCATGGTGGATTATTTCGATTTTCTTGTACCTGTTGAGGCTTACTTTGTGACCAACTATGTGCTCAATTTTGGAGAAGGAACCATGAAGTGCTGAGAAGAAGGTATATTCTTTTGTGTTTGGCTGAAATATTCTATACACATCTCTTAGGTTCACTTGATTCATAATGCCTATTAGTTTCACTATTTCTCTGTTTAGTTTTTGTCTGGATGATCTGTCAATTGGTGAGAGTGGTGTCCTGAAGTCTCCCACTATTAATGCGTGGATTTCAATGCGTGATTTAAGCTTTAGCAACATTTCTATTACAAGTGTGGGCAACCTTATGGTTGGGGCATAGGTGTTCAGAATTGAAATATCATCTTGGTAGATTTTTTTTTCTTTGATGAACATGAAGTGTTCTCCATTTCTTTTGATTGGAATTCTATTTTACTAGATATTACAACGGCTACTCCAGCTTGCTTTTTTGGATCTATTTGCCTGCAAAACTTTTTTTCATCCCTTTTCTCTATCTTTATAGGTATGGTGTATTTCTTGTATGTAGCAGAATGATAGATTCTATTTTAGCATACTTTCTATTAGTCTGTGTCTTTTTTGGGGGATTGAGTCCATTGATGTTGAGAGATATTAATGATGGTTACTTTTGATGTTGTTGGTGCCAGTGTGTGTGTGTGTGTGTGTGTGTGTGTGTGTGTGTGTGTGTGTGTGTGTTTGCTTATTTTGTTTTTGCTGGTATTGAATTACTTATTTCCTATGTTTTGTTAAAGGTAGTTTTCCTTTTTGGTTTGGAGTTTTCCTTCTAGTGTTTTCTCTGTGGCTGGACTTGTGAATAGGTATTGTTTGAACTTGGAGTTGTCTTGAAATATCTTGTTTTCTCCATCTCTGGTGATTGAGAGTTTTTCTGCATAGATAAGTCTAGCTTGACATCTGTGGTTCTGGTAGAGGTTGCAAGACATCTGTCATGGCCCTTCTAGCTTTTAGTGTCTCTGTTGAGAAGTCATGTGTAATTCTGATAGGTCTGTTTGTATGTTACCTGGTCTTTTCCCTTGCCACTTTTAATATTCTTTCTTTTTTCTATAGATTATGTGTTTTGATTATTATGTGCCAGGTGGATTTTCTTTTCTGGTCCAGTATAATTGGTGTTCTATAAGATTCTTGTAATTCTATAGGCATCTCTTTCTTTAGGTTGGGAAAGTTTTCTTTTATTATTTTGTTGAAAATATTATCTAGACCTTGGAGCTGGGACTCTTCACCTTCTTCTATTCCTATTATTCTTAGGTTAGGTCTTTTCATGATATCCCAGATTTCTTGAATGTTTTGTGTCAGGAATTTTTTAGATTTAACATTTTCTTTGACTGATGTATCAATTTCCTTTATTGTATCTTCTACACCTAAGATTCTCGCTTCCTTCTCCTGTATTCTGTTGGTGATGCTTGCATCTGTTATTCCTGTTCTCTTCCCTAGATTCTCCATCTCCAGGATTTCCTCAGTTTGTATTTTCTTTATTGTTTCTATTTCCACTTTAAGATCTTGGACAGCTTTATTTATTTCTTTCACCTATTTATTTGTATTTTTCTGTATGTCTTTAAGGAATTACTTCATTTCCTCTTTAAAGGTCTTTATAATAATAAAATTGAATTTAAGGTAATTTTCTCACATTTCAGTTGTGTTACCATATCCAGGGCTTGCTGTAGTAAGGTAGCTGTGCTCTGAAGGTGTTATATTGCCCTAGACTTTGTTGATTGTTTTCTTTCAAGGGTGTTTACCCATCTGGATGGCTTTGGTTCCTGAATGTTCCTATTGTAGTAGGTATTGGGGGAGGGGGAGCCTCAGTGGTCTTAATGTGACAGGTCTTTGTTGGGTATCATTTGGTTGTATGGTTCAGGAGCTACAGATCCAATGAAGGTCTTCCTGGACTAGACGGCTTCTCAGAGAAGGTGGAGTTGCTCAGAGGACTCACTAAAGCAAGGATGATAGGTAGGGAAAGTGAAGCTTAACTCTATGCTTCATGCTCAGCAGTTCTGCTGAAGGTGGGTTATGAGGAATGGGAAGAATAGTAGTTCAGAGGGGATAGCAGGCTATTTAGGGCAGCTTGGAGTACCCGAGAGACATATTTTTTCCTATCCATAGTTGATTTCAAGTTCTTTTTCTCAAGCTGTAGTAAAGGCTGTTAATATGACAGAAATGGCTCATCTTTACATCCTATATTCAAGGAGGTAGCAATCTAGATGCTCTTTGCTTAAAAGCAGAAACATAATTATTCTTTATTATTGTAACTCTCTAAGTGATTTATATTTATTTTAGAGTAACTATGACATACATGTAGGTAAGCCCAAATACTATTATCTAGACTTTAAAATTAACATTCTGCTTCAATCTCTAGACTTTTTTTAAGTTTATCTATGTACATATACATGTCTATGACTATTTGGTCAACAAAAATATGTAGAGTATCTTTTCATTAAAAATGGCATAAATATTCTTTGCATGTGAGTATAAAATTATGACTTTTTAAAGTGCCATCATGTTTACCTGTTTATCGCCATAAGATGATGCCAGCCCATTACCCTTGGCCCAGTCAGTCCTTGATAGAAAATTTAATGATGCTACTTGGGATGCATTTCCTTGCTGCTTTATGCAGGTGATTTTGTGTTGTTGCACAGAGCATGATGGGAACAGCAGCTCTTGACAGGCACGACTTCCAGGGCATTTTTTTTGTGGTTGCCTATTAGGTGTCATCTCTTCCTCATTACAGGCAGCACTGGAACTCATCCTGATTCTAAACAGAAAAGGCAGAATCCACTGAAATCCAAAACAGGCTGATTCTGATTCCTACAGAGATAAATAAATCACTTGCTTTTATTACCTTCCAAGCTTAGAACATTACTAATCTTGCCTAAGGAATGATGATCAAATGTTCCAATGACATCCAGAAGTTACGACATCAGAAGACTCTTCCACAGGGCTTCCTGCCTGCTCTCTCTTTCTCTTCCAAGGGTTATTTACTATCAGACTTCATTCATTCAACCAACATTTTTTTTGGGGGATCCATCATTGCCTGTAGTAGGAGGTGATGATACTAAGGTCTGCTTCCCTAATTGGTTCTTGATTTGTTCAATAAAGGAGGCTGGTAGCCAATTGCTGGATGAAAGGGACAGGTGGGACTTCTGAGTCCCAGGAGGAAAAGGAGACACAAGGAAAGAGTGGAGGCTTTTTTAGCCAGACTTTGGAATGAGGAGCATGCAGCAATCATGTAAGATCGTGGGGAACCAGCGGCTTCTACCACAGATTGATAGCAAAGCAGGTTGATGGGGGCTCGCTGATACAGGCTAGCTGTTACGTTTAAGGCAGGAGATTCCGTGCCCAGCAAAAGTGCTAGTAAGAAAATTCTAAAATAATGAAGCTGTCTGGGTGATTTTCATCCACAGAACAAAAGTGGGTAGAGAGAGAAGCCAGGTTGGTGATGACAGCTTGGCAAAACTAAGCCAGGAGGAACAAAAGGGAACTGGGAGGGGCCAGAGCACAGGCAGCAGCTCCAAGGTTGAAGCTCCCAGGAACTTCCCATTGTTTTGATGTGTGAAAATACACCCAATAAGAAACTTACTAGGAGTTTCTTCCTGTGCCTGGAGCTGACCCTGTCCAACAGCTCTCTGTACCCAAATCCCATGTGGGAGAGAGCTGGACTCTCAGAAGTGAAGTGCGGACAAACCTGAACGCTCAGGGGAGACCACCACTTCTGCTCACATTCCTGACCCAGGAGGAACCCTACTTTAGAGCCCTCTAGACACATGAACCTAGAAACAGGCAGGGACAGAATGCTTCCAGTCTCTGCTTGCATCTACAGCTGAAAACTACTCTCCAAGAGCTCTGACATGAGCAGAGGTAAGACCACCACTTCTGCTCTGAGAAACTCTCCTGGAGCCCTCATGACACACAAACCCAGGAGCAGTCTGAGACAGGATCCTTCTGGTTTCTGTCTGTACCTGGAGCTGACCCAGTCTCACAGCTCTCTGCACACAGATCTGGCTGGGAGAAAGTCGGTCTCTAGGAGTGCTGACACACAGGCTAATAGGAAGGTCAAGTCACAGTCAGAGATAGCAAGACCAGCTAACACCTGAGACAACCAGAGGGCAAGAGGCAAGCAATGGAACCTAAGCAATAGAAACCAAGACTATTTGGCATCATCAGAAACCAGCTCTCCCACCAAAGCAAATACTGGATATCCAAACACACCAGAAAAGCAAGATTTGGATCTAAAAATCACATGTCATGATGATGATAGATGACTTTAAGAAGGACATAAATAACTTCCTTAAAGAAATACAGGAAAACACAGGTAAACAAGTAGAAGCCCTTACAGGGGAAACACAAAAATCCCTTAAAGAATTACAGGAAAACACAACCAAACAGGTGAAGGAATTGAACAAAACCATCCAGGATCTAAAAATGGAAATAGAAACAATAAAGAAATCACAAATGGAGACAACCTTGGAGATAGAAAATCTAGGAAAGAAATCAGGAGTCATAGATCCAAGCATCAACAACAGAATATAAAAGATAGAAGAGAGTATTTCAGGGGCAGAAGTTACCATAGAAAACATTGACGCAACAACCAAAGATAATGTAAAATGCAAAAAGCTCCTAATCTAAAACATCCAGGAAATCCAAGATAAAATGAGAAGATCAAACCTAAGCATAATAGGTATAGAGGAAAGTAAAGATTCTCAACTTAAAGGACCAGTAAATATCTTCAACAAAATTATAGAAGGAAATGTCCCTAACCTGAAGAAAGATATTCCCACAAACATACAAGAAGCCTATAGAACTCCAAATAGATTGGTACAGAAAAGAAATTCCTCCCATCACATAATGCCACTAAACCCACAAAACAAAGATAGAATATTAAAAGCACTAAGGGAAAAAAGTTAAATAACATATAAAGGCAAACCTATCAGAATTATACAAGACTTCTCACCAGAGACTATGAAAGCCAGAAGATCCTGGACAGATGTCATCCACATCCTAAGGGAACAAAAATGCCAGACAAGGCTACTATATCCAGCAAAACTACTAGTTAACAAAGATGGAGAAACCAAGATGTTCTATGACAAAACCAAATTTACACAATATCTTTCTATAAATCCAGCTCTACAAAGGATAATAGGTGGAAAATTCCCACACAAGGAGAGAAACTACATCATAGAAAAAGCAAGAAAGTAATCTTGCAAAAAAACCCCACAAGAGGATACCCACACAAACAAAATTCCACATCTAACAACAAAAATAACAGCAAACAACAGTCACTGTTTGTTAATATCTCTTAATATCAATGGACTCAGTTCCCCAATAAAAAGACATAGACTAACAGACTGGATATGTAAAGAGGACCCAGCATTTTGCTACATATAGAAAACACACCTCAGTGACAAAGACAGACACTATCTCAGAGTGAAAGACTGGAAAACAATTTTTCAAGAAAATGGTCCCAAGAAACAAGCTGGAGTAGCCATTCTAATATCAAGTAAATTTGACTTTCAATCAAAAGTTATCAAAAAAGATAAGGATGGACACTTCACTTTCATCAAAGGAAAAATCTACCAAGATGAACTCTCAATCCAGAATTCATAAAGCAAGGGCACTGACATTCATAAAAGAAACCTCACTAAAGCTCAAATCACACATTGCACCTCACACAATAATAGGGGGAGACTTCAAGACCCCATTCTCATCAATGGACAGATCATGGAAACAGAAAGTAGACAGAGACCTACAGAAACTAACAAAAGTTATGAACTAAATGGATTTAACAGATATCTATAGAACATTTCATCCTAAAAGAAAAGAACCTTCTTCTCAGCACATCATGGTACTTTCTCCAAAATTGATCATATAATCGGCTATAAAACAGACATCGACAGATACAAGAAGATTAAAATAATCCCAGACATTCTATCAGATCACCACGGACTAAGGCTGGTCTTCAATAACAATAAAAAATGAGAGAAAGCCCACGTACATAAGGGAAAGAAATTAAAGACTTTTTAGAATTTAATGGAAATGAAGGTACAATATATCCAAATTTATGGATCACAATGAAAGCAGTGCTAAGAGGAAAACTCATAGCTCTGAGTGCCTCCAAAAGGAAACTGGAAAGAGCATATACAGGCAGCTTGACAGCATACCTAAAATCTCTAGAACAAAAAGAAGCAAATATACCCAAGATGAGTAGAGGGCAGGAAATAATTCAACACATGACTGAAAATCAACCAAGTAGAAACAAAAAGGACAATACAAAGAATCAAAAAAAAAAAAACCAAACAAACAAACAAACAAAAAAAAAAAACCAAAAACAAAAAAACCAGGAGCTGGTTTTTGAGAAAATAACCAAGATAGATAAACCCTTAGCCAGATTAACCAGAGGACACAGAGACAATATCCAAATTAACAAAATCAGAAATGAAAAGGGAGACATAAAAACAGAATTTTAGAAAATTATTTTAAAAAGTCATCAGATCCTACTACAAAAGCCTATATTCAACAAAACTGGAAGATCTGGAGGCAATGGGCAATTTTCTAGACAGATAGCAGGTACCAAATTAAAATCAGGATCAAACAAACCATCAAAACAGTCCCATAACTCTTAATGAAATAGAAGCAGTTATTAAAAGTCTCCCAACCAAAAAAAGCAAAGGATCAGATGGGTTTAGTGCAGGATGCTATCACACTTTCATAGAAGACCTAATACTAATCCTATCCAAACAATTCCAAAAAAGAAAAAGAAAGAAAAAGAAACAGAAGACACACTATCCAACTATACAATTCCTTCTATGAAGCCATAATTATACCTAAACCATACAAAGACTCAAGAAAGAAAGAGCACATCAGACCAATTTCCCTTGTCAATATTGATACAAAATTGCTCAATAAAATTCTCACAAACCAAATCTGAGAACACATCAAAACAATCATCCATCATGATCGAGTAGGCTTCATCCCAGTGATGCAGGAATGGTTCAATATAAGGAAAGCTATCAATGTAATCCACTATATAAATAAACTAAAAAAAGAACCCCAAAAAACACATGATCATCTCATTAGATGTTGAGAAAACATTTGACAAAATTTAACACCCTGCATGCTAAAAGACTTGAAAAGATCAGGAATTCCAGGCCCATATCTAAACATAGTAAAAGCAATATACAGCAAACCAGTAGCCAACATCAAACTAAATGGAGAGAAACTTGAAGCATCTCACCAAAATCAGGGACTAAATAAGGCTGCCCACTTTCTCCCTACATATTAAATTCAGTACTCGAAGACCTAGCTAGAACAATCAGACAATAACAGGAGGTCAATGGGATACTGATTGGAAAGAAAGAAGTCAAAATAACACTATTTGCAGATGATATGATAGTATACTTAAGTGACCACAAAAGTTCCACCAGAGAACTACTAAGCTTTATAAACAACAGGCTGAAAAAGAAATTAGGGAAATGACACCTTCATAATAGTCACGAATACCTCAGTGTGACTGTAACCAACAAGTGAAAGATCTGTTTGGTAAGAACTTCAAGTCTCTGACGAAGGAAATTGAAGAATATCTCAGATGATGGAAACATCTACCATGCTCATGGATTAACAGGATAAAAATAGTAAAAGTTGCTAAAAGCAATCTTCAGATTCAATGCAATGTCTATATAATTCTCACTCAATTCTTCACAGAGTTAGAAAGAGAAATTTTAAAATTTATTTGAAATAACAAAAGACAGAGGATAGACAAAACTATCGTCAACAATAAAACAATTTATGAGGGAATCACCATCCCTGTTCTCTAGCAGTATTTCAGAGAAATAGTGATTAAAACTGTATTTTATTGGTACAGGACAGGTAGGCAGATCAGTGGAATAGAATTGAAGACCCAGAAATGAACCTACACACACCTATGGTCATTTGATCTTTGTCAAAGGAGCTAAAACTATCCAGTGGAAAAGATAGAATTTTCAACAAATGATCCTGGTTCAACTGGAGGTCAGGAATGGATGCAAATCGATCCATTCTTATTGCCCTGTACAAAGCTCAAGTACTATGGATCAAGGACCTCTACATAAAACCAGATACACTCAAACTAATAGAAGAAAAACTGGGGAAGAGCCTCAAACATCTGGGCACTGGGGAAACTGTCCTGAGTAGAACACCACTGTTTTATGTTCTAAGATCAAGAATCAACAAATGGGACATCATAAAATTGCAATGCTTCTGTAAGACAAATGACACTGTTAGTAAGACAAAATAGCAACCAATAGATTAGGAAAAGATCTTTACCAATCTTACATCCTATAGAGGGTTAATGTTCAATATATACAAAGAACTCAAGAAGTTAGACTCTAGAGAATCAAACATGGGGTACAAAGCTAAACAAAGAATTCTCAGATGAGGAATGGCTGAGCAGCACCTAAAGAAATGTTCAACATCCTTAGTCATCAGGGAAATGCAAATCAAAAAAATCCTGAGATTCCACCTCACAGCAATCAGAATGGCTAAGATCAAAAACTCAGGTGACAGCAGATGCTGGCGAGGATGTGGAGAAAGAGGAACACTCCTCCACTGTTGGTGGGATTGCAAGCTGGTACATCCACTCTTGAAATTAGTCTGGAGGTTCCTCAGAAAATTGGACATTGAACTACCTGAATACCCAGCTATGCCTCTCCTGGACATCTTGCAAAAGATACTCCGGCACATAACAAGGACCCATGCTCCACTATGTTCACAGCAGCCTTATCTATCATAGCCAGAAGCTGGAAAGAACCTGGAGGTCCTTCAACAGAGGAATGGATACAAAAAATATGGTACATCTACACAATGGAGAACTACTCAGCTATTAAAACAAAGGCTTCATGAAATTCATAGGCAAATGCATGGAACTAGAAAATATCATCCTGAATGAGTTAATCCAATCACAAAGAATCACACATGTTATGCACTCACTGATAAATAGGTATTAGCTCAAAAGCTCAGATTACCTAAAATACAATCCACAGACTACATCAATCTCAAGATGAAAGACGACCAAAGATGCTTCAATCCTTCTTAAAGAGGGGAAGAAAAATATTCATAGGAGGAGATATGAAGACAAAATTTGGAGCATAGACTGAATGAATGGCCATTCAGACCCTGCTCCACCTGGGGATCCAGCCCACACACATATAGCCACCAACACCAGAAACTTGCTGGTGCCAAGAAGTGCATGCTGACAGGAGCCTGTTATAGCTGTCTCCTGAGAGGCCCTGCCAGAACATGACAAATACAGAGGCGAATGCTAGCAGATACCCATTAAACTGAGAATGAGTTAGAGAAAGGATTAAAGAAGCTGAAGGGGTTTGCAACCCCATATGAACAACCATACCAACAAACTAGAGCTCCTAGGTACTAAACCACCATCCAAAGAGTTCACATGGACAAACCCATGGCTCTATCTTTACATGGAGCAGAGGATGGCCTTGTTGGGCACCAGTGGGAGGAGAAGCCCTTAGTCAAGCCTGGAGCCCCCAGTATAGGGGAATGTCAGGGAGGGGAGGTGGGAATGGGTGGGTGGTTGTGTGAGGGAACACCTTCATAAAAGAACCAGGAGGGGGGATGGGATAGGAGCTTTATGGATGGGAAACCAACTGGGAAATGGGATAACATTTGAAATGTAAATTAAAAGCTCCAATAACAAATAAGTAAATAGATAGATAGATAGATAGATAGATAGATAGATAGATAGATAGATAGATAGATAGATAAAAAACTTACTAAGGGGGCTGGAGAAATTGCTCAGTGGTTAAGAGCACTGACTGCTCTTCCAGAAGTCCTAAGTTCAATTCCCAGCAACCACTTGGTGATTCACAAGCATCTATAATGGGATCTGATGCCCTCTTCTGGTGTGTCTGAAGAGAGCAATAGTGTACACATATACATAAAATAAATTAATAAATACATCTTTAAAAAAACTTACTAGGAGTATCATTCATCAGTTTTAGGTGCGTCGGATGAGTAGTCACTGCCCATTAAAGAGAATTTCCTATTTACTGCCCCTCAGCCTGAGAAGCATAATCTCTTCTGTCTTTGTGACTTAATTTCCCCAAGTCAATTCTTAGAGCAGGGATTCTCACCTATCTGACTGCTGCAACCCTTTAATACAATTTCCCGTGTTGTGGTGACTCACAACCATAACATTGTCCTTGTTGCCACTTCATAACTACAATCTTGCAACTATTATGAACTGTCCTGTAAACGTCTGTGTTTCCTGATGGCCTTAGTCAACCCCTGGGAAATGGTCATTTGACCCCCAAATGGGTCACGACTCATAGGCCAAGAACCACTGTCTTAGAGCATCTGCCTTTCTGTGACTATTTCACTTAGCATCATGTTGCAAGAGATGCTAAGATTTCTGTCCTTTTAAAAAGCTGACAACTAGTCCATTGCATGACTACATCATATATTATCTATTCCTGTGTGGATACACAAGTGAGCTGCTTACATGTTTAAACTGTAATGAATGATGCATTAGAAGCATGAGTACATGAATATCTTCTAAAGACCGACTTACTATTTATTTGGGTAGAAATTGCAGAAGTGCCTTGCAGTATTGGATCAAAATTTCAATATAATTTTGTGAGGAAATATCACATTGCTTTTCAGAGTATATGTGTCATTCGGTATCTCCACTATAGGGCACAAGAATGGCAATGTCTCTCAATCTAGAACATTCTATCTTTATTTGCTATTTTGTGTTGGTTTACTATCCTAATTGACATGTAATTATATCTCATTGTCATTATTAGTGATGTTGAGATGGATTCTCGTGTGCTTATCAACCATTTATGCATTGTCTTAAGAAGTAGCCTATGCCAATCCCTCTCCCAGTATTCAATCCAATTGTGTTGTTGGCAGTTGCTTTAGAAGTTCTCTGTACACTATGGATTATTAATACCTTATCCAAATATATTACTTAAATGTTTTCTGCCATATCTTGTCTTTTTTACTCAGAAGTACCTTTTTCTAATGAAAATAAACTTTAATCATCAGTAAGTATAAGTGTCTATTTTGTAGCCTGGGCCATAGGTGTCATATCCAAGAAGTCTTTGCCAAATCTATTGATGAAGAATATTGCTTTGGCTTTTACTTTGAGTTTTGATGGGTTTGATATTAAATCCATTTGTAGTGATTGGAACTGCGGGCTATCTTTGGGTGCTCATCAGGTCTCTTTGCCAGTAGTATTGTTGGAAAGAGAGATCTTTTCCCACCAAATAGCCTTGGCAACCTTAAAAAATCTTTTGATCAAAGAGATGAGAGTTCATTTCTGGGACCCATTCCATTGTCTGTATGCCTGTTTTCATTCCAGCACAACACGGTTTGTATTATTTTTATTAAGTATTAAGATCAGAAAGCATCTTCTGACTTTGTGCTACTTTCTTAACTATTGGCACAGGCTTCCTCTTCTGCAGTTCTGTTGGGTCCCCATGCTTTTACCTGCCATCTATTCAGGGCCATTCATTTCTACATGCTGTCTGACTTTCTTTGTGATTTATTCTCTGAGACAAGGCTATGTAGGAGTGTGTTATTTAACATCCCCCAAGATTTGTAAATTTACAATTTTACTTTTATGGCCTATTTCTAAATTCTTTGTGTTGTGTTTGGGAGGATACTTAATTTGTGGCTTAACAGATGTTGTATCCTTAAAATATTCCCTGTGAGTTGAAGAAAATATATATATATATATATTTTTTTTTAAAAATTATATGCTGTCATCAAGTAGCATTTTGAGAATGTCTATTAGGTCTTCTTAACATATTTTTTGTTTTAATTTTTAATTACATCATCTATTTTCTTTACTACTCTAACTCTTCCAATGCCTCTTCTCTCCTCTCATGTAAGTAACCTAGGGAACAGAATGAGCAGGCTATATCTTTATGTTTATGCATGTCTCTCCGTCTCTGTCTCTCTCTGTCTCCCTGTCTCTCTCTGTGTATGTGTGTGTGCAATAGTGACAAATGAAGAGCAGGGATGCATTATGTTATTTACTTTATTTATTCCTTATATGAATGGACGTGTGGTTATTTGCATGTTTGATCCATCATGAATGATGAGTTATAAACATGAGCGTACAAGTGCCTTTTCAAGTCCTACTTCCTATTTATTTGAGTGTAAATACAGAAGTGCCTTGTAGAATTGGATGGTAATTTCCTTTATAATTTTGATAAATTTGTGGGGAACTGCCGCGTGGCTCTCCATAAATAGCTCTGCCCATTCATATGCCTACTGCAGTGCACAAGCATGTCTGCCTAGTTCTTCTCTGTTGAGAGTAGGAGGTGACACCCACCATTGATGTTGGACCACTTCTTACTTCACTTTGTTCTTCATATATTTTAATAGTTGGTTATTAGATTTACCGATGTTTTAAATTTTTTATATCTTAATATAAAAATCCATTAGTTTATTTTTAGTTTTTAATTAAAATCTATTAGTTTTTTTTTTAATTTAAAGAGCTATCGTCGATCTCTTTTGATTACTTTAAACATCGTTTTCTGTTATTTCTCTTTTAGGATTTTTGGTTTTGTGTAGAAAATCTATCACAGACTTAATATCATGTGTTTACACTTCTTTGATGTTTGTCTCTTGATTGGAAGATTTAATCCTTTTTAATTGGAAGAAACTACTAGTTAGGAAGGTGTTGTCACATTTAAAATTTTGTTTTCTTTATTACTTTATTTTATTTCTTTTACACCTTGGAAATAAAACTTCACTTGGGAAAAATGCTTTTATCAGATGGCCTGTAAGCAAATCTTTTTCTGTTCCTTTTCTTCCCCCAACATAATATTTTTATTAGTTATTTGGGAATTTTATACAGTGCACCCCTTCAGACTCACTTCCTATCCCTCTCAGGTCCCCCCATCGAGTCCAATTTATGTAGCCCCTATACCTACTGGAGCAAGTCAAATTCTCAGTGGCCAGCCCCTTAAAGACAACAGGCCCCAGGCAGAAGCCACCAAGTCTGAAGAGCTACACTTCAGCATCTTCACCACAGTTTTAAAGAATTCTCCTCAATAGCTTCTTATCTGGACTGTCTCTTTTCCTTTTTGTTTCTTTTCCTTTTTGGCAGGGGGCGGTAGTAGAGGATCCTTCAGTGTTTCCCATTTTTAATTATGAGTATGTGGTCATCAATAGCAGTACAAAAGAAGCTTGTTTGCTTAAAGCAGCACAGATGGAAGACTTCCACATAGTTTCTGGTAGCTGGCATGGACCATGTACATCCTCATGGCCTCCAGGGGTAGCATGAGTAGCAGACATCCACTCAGCCCCAGGAGCAACGTGGACCATCGATGTCTTTCAAGGAGGCCTAATCCAGGAATCGAACCATTCTTCATCTCAGATACTTAGTCATTGCTTAGGGTCAAGGTGATTGTGGGTTGGGCAGTGCATTTAAGGGCAAAGCCTATACCACCCTTCCCTGGGTAACAGTCTCCTTGCTGATATCTGTGGCACTGGTATCATGTTTTCAGCAGTTCAAGTGGCAACAGCAGTGGTTCCATGACAAGGGCAGAGCCTGCACTCCAAGTTGTAGCCCACGTATAGCAGGCACAGACCTGCCTGTGGTGTTCCAAGCCTCCCAGCAGCATTGTGACTGTGGTCTCACGCCTGTCACTTCAGTGTGTCTCTGGTCCTGCTTCTCTCCACCACACACCTCTCTGTTCCGCCATCTTTCCCATCTCTCCATTGCCCATTCATTTATAAAAGTGGTGTGACAATCTCCTATCATACAGTATATTGTTTTGCTCAAATAGCTTTACATGCAAATACTTATTACAATGAGTCGTTGGTCTGGTTCAAGGTTTCTGAAGCAACATAAATGATGGACTACTGCTAAGACTCATCTTAGGTATCCTGTTGTTGCCTAGAGTTACATTAGTTCATTCTGCCATGCCCCCCCCCCATTACATGAAAGTATTTTTTTCTTTTTTTCATTATTAACTTGAGTATTTCTTATATACATTTTGATTGTTATTCCCTTTCCCAGTTTCCGGGCCAACATCCCCCTAACCCCTCCCCCTCCCCTTCTATATGGGTATTCCCCTCCCCATCCTCCCCCCATTACCACCCTCCCCCCAACAATCACGTTCACTGGGGGTTCAGTCTTAGCAGGACCCAGGGCTTCCCCTTCCACTGGTGCTCTTACTAGGATAATCATTGCTACCTATGAGGTCAGAGTCCAGGGTCAGTCCATGTATAGTCTTTAGGTAGTGGCTTAGTCCCTGGAAGCTCTGGTTGCTTGGCATTGTTGTACATATGGGGTCTCGAGCCCCTTCAAGCTCTTCCAGTTCTTTCTCTGATTCCTTCAACGGGGGTCCTATTCTCAGTTCAGTGTTTTGCTGCTGGCATTCGCCTATGTATTTGCCGTATTCTGGCTGTGTCTCTCAGGAGAGATCTACATCTGGTTCCTGTCGGCCTGCACTTCTTTGCTTCATCCATCTTGTCTAATTGGGTGGCTGTATATGTATGGGCCAGCATCTTCCCTTAAGACCTGCTTTTTGTTACTTTTATTTATTTTTACACTCTAGATTTTATTCTGCTCCCCATCCACTCTTTGACTGTTCTACATCCCATTCCTCCTCCCTGACCCCCCATATCCACAAGGATATCCCCACCCCACCAAACCTCTAAACTCCCTGGTGCCTCCAGTCTCTTGAGGCTTAGGTGTATCTTCTTTGACTGAACCCAAACCTGGTAGTCTTCTGCTGTATATGTGATGGAGGCCTCATCTCAGCTGGCGTATGCTGCCTCTTTGGTGATCCAGCATCTGAGAGTTCTTGGGGTCCAGGATAATTGAGACTGCTGGTCCTCCTACAGGGTCACCCTCCTCCTCAGCTTCCTCCAGCTTTTCCCTAATTCAACCACATGGGTCAGAGCTGCAAATTAGTTGGCAAATATCTGCATCTGACTCTTTCAGACGCTTGTTGGGTCTTTGGGAGGGCAAGGGCCGTCCTTTCAAAAAGTTGCTTCAGAGAAACTGCACGCTCTGGAGGCGTGCCTTCCTCAGCTCTGTCTCTCTTCGAAGCTACTATGAGTATCTCAGGCTTCCTGGGCCCAATGACACCCTCTGCTGCCATCTTGAATCCAGTCGATTTTAGATTCTTTGTACTTCCTGTCCTGCATTTTGTTGTTCATGCTGTTGATTTGTCTATAGTGACACCTTAAAATTCAACTTTCATTTACTTTTAGTAGACAGTCTTTTGGTTTTTCTATGTGATAGCTACAGGGATTGACTTGTCCCATCCTTATCAAATTCCATTCCGAATTGATATCATTTTTAGCTTCAAAAAAAGTAGAGAAGGGGCTGGAAAGATGACTCAGTGGTTAAGAGAACTTGGTGCTTTTTCAGAGGACCATAGTTCAATTCCTAGCATCTACCCAGTTGGCCTGTAACTCCAACACTTGCGGATCTGATGCTCTCTTCTTCTGGCCCACACGAACACCCGTTATGTGTGACATGTTCACTCTCAGATACACATAAGTACACATAAGTAAAGGTAACTCATTAAACTGAAAATGTAGAGACAGCTTTTCCCTCACAGAAGTCCATCTTCACCTTAAAGCTTGTGGGTGTTTGCTGTGGATGTGAAGCTGACATCAAGCTGAAGCACCATCTTCTCAGCCGCCCTTACTGTTATTTGTTACATTGCTGGTTGAGTTTCTACAGTAACTACAATGATCTTGGAAAATATTCAGCAAAACTGAATCCAAACTGCACATCTTGTTGTTTATGTTGCAGGAAGCCCTTGAGAAGGTAGAACAGCAACAGGGCCCCCAGTTTCTCCAGGAATGTCTTATTTCCATCTTTCCTTTTGAAGGGTTGCTCCATTGGATGTAGGACTCTTGGTCACATTGGGTTTTTTTCTTTTTGAAACCATGTGGAATGTGCACCATTGTCTTCTTGCCTGCACTGTTGCTGATGAAAGGTTACTGAGAGTACTGAAGATCCTTTTGCAAGTGACCAGTCACCTCTTCCTCCCCTGTCATTTGATTCAATTGTCTTTTAGCATGTGTCTTTAGGCTCATTATTGGAGAAGCTTGATGATATTTTCCTATATACATTTGCATTCAGTCTTTTGTTAAATTTTGAGAGATTTTCAGCTACTATTTATTTAAACATTTGCTCTGTCCTTTGCTTTTTCCCTCCCTCCAGAACTCTTCAGTGATTAAGTATATTGTCCTGTGTGTGTGTGTGTGTGTGTGTGTGTGTTGTGAGCACCTAGGATTGGACAATCTATTGAAGGCTTGTCTCTACAAAAAACGGACTCTCCCTACCACATCAGCTGTTAATTTGGTGTAGTTCTTCATGCAGTGGAGAGGCCTTGTGGGATATTACCCATCCACCTTAGCATGCCAACTGGTGTTTCCATACACCGATCTTATTTAAGGGACAATATTTTCTATTTATGAAGAGGAGGATTGCAGAACACAGGTGCTGTAAAGAGAAAAATAGAGAAATGTCGGATGTTAAATGAGGATTGGAGAAAGAGGTTAACACAGAGGGAGTAAAAAGAAGGATGAATACACTAAAGATTTTTGGACAAAAATGCCATGGGATACAAATTAGTGTATGTTTTCTTGAAATACACATATATCCTCTATATTTATGTTAATATATCTATACACAGATATAGTAGATACAATATAGATATTGTAGATATAGCTATAGTAGACATAGATGATATAGATATGAAATGAAACTCTCCCATTTTGTGTATTAATGTTCTCCACAAGAGTCATGGACTGTCTAGGAGAATGACAGTGCCAGGCATGAGAAACCTCTCTTTGGGTTTGATTAGAGAATTGAAGAGACTTCTAAAACAAATATACACTATTTTCACTGCCTTTGTTTTCCTCCAAAGACATGGTGGTAACACACTGTTGCTTAAGACACTACACATTCCAGATATAGAATTTGAAAGAACTGAGTTTGAACTGACTTAGATGCCTCCTCTTTGACGAATAACTCCCAGAGCTTTAGATGCAAGCTGACTAGAGAGAAAATTCATCAGTAATCCTAACCTATCCAGCTGTGCAACTAATGGGCCATAACAATTACCATGCTGCCAACACATATCCAGTGGTGCCTCTTTCTAGGTAACAACCACCTTGGAGTCCATACAACAGGTGGAGATTGATGTCTGGTCCTGTAAAGCTATCTAACTACTGCTACCAGTGACTAGTGAGGTCATGCACCTTGGAAGAAACCTTATAACTCCCACTGACCTAGATGAGTGCAATGCCTTTCTTCATTCTAAATACTTAACCTTCTACCGACAGAAAAATAAAGCTCTCACTTTTTATCGAAGAAGATTATTTTGCAGTAGACAGAAACCCTTAGAGAAATTCATAACTGGCAGAATAAACCCACAGGTAACAACAGTGTGGACCTGCCTGCCAAGTTCAACTGAAGTGATGTCAGTGCAACTCCTACACTTAAGCAAACACCGCTGAAGACCTGCAAAGAACAAAGGAACGAGTGGTCCTGGAAGTCTATGGGAAGGTGTCTTCATTCTATGACAGGGATGTTGTGCCCAGGGAATATGAAATCTATATCCTTCCTTTGAGTATATTCTTGTCTCTTAGTGTCTCTTCTTTTCACTTTGACTTCCCCCTATTTAATTTCCCCTAGGTAATTTCTTTTTTAATGTAGCTTTTTATTGAATATTTTATGTATTTACATTTTAAATGTTATCCCCTTTCCCGGTTTCCCCCCTCCCATACCCCCTCCCTCTGTTTCTATGAGGATGCTCCCCTTTTCACCTAACCACTCCCACCTAAAAACCCTGGCATTCCCCTACATTGGGAAATGTGCTTTCACGGACCAAAAGCTACTCCTACTATTGATGCCAGACAATGCCATTCATTCCTACATATGCGGTTGGAGCCATGAGTCCCTCCATGAGTACTCTTTGGTTGGTGGTTTAATCCCTGGAAGCTTTGGGGTGTCTGGTTTGTTGATATTGTTGTTCTTCAGCTCCTTCAGTTCTTTCTCTAACTCCTCCATTGGGGTCCCCATGCTCAGTCAGATTGTTAGCTGTAAGCATTTTAAGCTATATCAGTAAGGCTCTGGAAGAGCCTCTCAGGAGACATCCATATCAGGTGCCTGTCAGCAAGCATTTCTTCACATCAGCCAAAGTGACTGGATTTGGTGGCTGCATATGGGATAGACCCTCACGTGGGGCAGTCTCTCGATAACCTTTTCCTCAGTCCCTGCTCCACACTTTGTCCCTGTATTTCCTCCCATGAGTATTTTGTTCTCCCTTCTAAGAATGACTGAAATGGCCACATTTTGGTCTTCCTTCTTCTTGAGCTTCATATGGTGTGTGAATTGTATCTTGGGTATTCTGAACTTTTGGGCTAATGTCCACTTATCAGTGAGTGCATACATGTGTGTTCGTTTGTGATTAGGTTACCTCACTCAGGTTGGTATTTTCTAGCTCTATCAATTTGCCTAAGAATTTCATGGAGCCATTGTTTTCAATATCTGAATAGTACTCCATTGTGTAAATGTACAACATTTTCTGTATCCATTCCTCTGTTGAAGAACATCTGGGTTCTTTCCAGCTTCTGGCTATTTTAAGTAATTTCTATATCCTCTCTTTGAGTTCAATGATTCCTTTTTCTGCTTTTGAACCATTATATAGTTTTACCAATTTCAGTTCTTGTAACTTTTGACTCTAAGATGTATTCACTTCAAGGTTATTACTTTAGTAACAGCTCTTGTTTGGTTCCACATTGCTTTTCTACTTTCTTAACATTTTCCTTTCATTCTCTGCAAAGGTTTAACAGTTGTATAAAACTTTTCCTAGAAAATCTTCCATAAAGTTTACTTCCAGTTAACTGTTCCTCTTCATTTTCTTTTCATTTTGAGTGTTTCACACTTTGAGTGTGTTTCTTTGCATACATCTCTACTTTAAACAAGGATTCCTAAGTACAATAATTCTATGACTGTAGAAATCATATTCTGCCCCCTTTCCACATGATTTCTTTTGCTATGATTTTGCTTAATTAATTTTAGTAACTATTGAAGGCTGACTTTGACTTTAGCCTTAAGTGCAAACAAGTCTTCTGAAACATTTTCTGAGCATGCATGATCACCTTGTGATTTTTCTCTTCAAAAACATGTGATTTAAAAAATTATGTAAATCTTCAATAACTTGTCCTCACCCCAAAGGATAAAACAAAATTGAGGAGACTACAAAAAGAGTGTATTGTATCTTTCAGACCTTGTAAAGCACTTTAATCTGGATAGAGAGGGACTGGTACCAAATGCAGGAATGTAGTCGTGGTCACACATACTTCTCTTCACACCTCTCCAAGCAGAGCATTAATCAGTAGATCTATGGTATTTAGAGTCCTTACTTTACAACCTGATGCTATATGCCTTATGAAAATTACTTCTGGGACATGTATTGAGCTGCCTACCATGTTGCCTGAGATGAGGGGATGTATAGCTGCTACTGTGCAAGAATTGAAGTGGATCAAATTGAGCACACTTTGTAGACCAATCCATTCCCCAAAGTTGCAAAACTTCGAAGACTCTTAAACCCCAATGCAGAAACATCACAGAGAATCTGCCAGAGCAATTTTCTATGTGGGAGAAGAGAAACTTGCTGGTTCTTATTTCAATCTACCCTGAATTTCTCTTATCTCTCTTGTAAAGGCTTTATTTACTATATTCTCCATGATTCCCCCTTCTCCTAGTTTGGGATACTATTTTAATACTTTTGTCCAACTACAAATTCTACTTTAAAAATATAATTAACCATTTATAGCTACCATTTTCTTTTCACCTAAATTATGTTGATCTCTAGATAACTGTTCTTCATCTATTTTATTTATTTCTCATAAAAACAAGTTTCCTGATTCTGAAAATTATAAACACATTCGTTGCCATCTAACTTTCTTTGACTTTCTTTTGGTGGAATTTTGAAATTAGATTTCTCATTGTTGGAGAATTATTGTTAGTTTTCATAGATCTTATAGATGAATTCTTATGCTGATATAGTGTGTTTACTTTTTCTGAGTTAAGGATTTGGATAGACACAGCTAGGTATGTTTAGATATTTTGTTCAAATATACTGCTCCAGACAAAAGAAAAATACAATATTCATGCTGACTCTGTTTTGTTCTGTGAAGCAAGGGGCCATGTTGCTGGTGGAGTATGAGGAATCACTGCGGGGGTAGCTTTAGTAGAAACAGAGAGCATCTTTGCTTGGTTTTGTTCCCTTGTGTATAGTGCAGAGAGAAGTTATTTGCAACTGGCTGCATCATCTTTCTCTAAAAGGCACTAGAAATACCCCAGAGTAAGCATCCAGTCAGTCTTCCTATGTGCTCAGAATGTTCTTTTCCAGGGATAACTCTCTTCTTCAACTTTGACCTAATGTTTGCTCTCTGGGTTTCTTCAGTTTAAGCTTTTTTTATTCTATTTATCCCAGAGTCGATGAGGAAACCTCTAGCCTGGAACTCTCTCTCATCTAAGGCCAGTGGATTCCTGTCCTAGGGCTCTAGATGGCCTTTATTTTTTTAACTCTAAAGTTCCACAACTTTACGCCTATTGGCATGGCATTTGTTTGATAGGTATAGCTCGATTATCTCATGGAATGTTCTCCATAATTCTATATTTGTCGGATGATTGTTTTACAGTCATTTCTGTTTCTTTATATCTGTTTCAATCTTTAACATTGGAAGTTAGGTTTGGAAGATTGGTTGATTATATGGGTAAGATTAGGTCATGACTGATGCTAACACATAATAGAGAAGTTAAGGAGTCAAGTACTATCAGGGTGATAAGTGATTCTTGTTAACTCCAGTCTAAGAGGGTTGAAACCACATCTCTCCATTATAATGGTGGCTCTCCCTCTCATTCAGTCAGTAAAAGCCATCATGTTATACATTACCAAGGTCAACTTGCTTCAATGACCTTCTTCTCCTATGTTTTTATATTCATTCAGAAACCACCTTCTACTGGCTTTATACTGAGTGATGAAAATCAGAGATTGCATGAGTCTACCATCCTGTCTCCATTTCTTACTCAGTAACATTGGGCATAAAATAACTTCTGTATCTTTCTACTTCTACACCTTTTTATGTTGAGGTTAGATGAAGGTGGCATCTAGAAGGAGAGAGTGCTACTGCTTCCAGGTCTTTTTGCTGTCACCATAAGATAAGAATTTATTTAGCTACTAGGTTTTCATCATAGATTTTTCCACATAATATTCTTACTAGCATTACTTTTATACTGGAATTTTGCTCTCCTAAAGCACTGACGTGTCTGTTTATTGGAGCCCATGATGTTTTAGAGATTCTAGTGCATGGTCAGTGGATCCTGATTTTAGACTTAGCATGTCATGACAGAGTGTGAGACAGTAAAGCCACTTACCACCAGCTAGCAGAAAATGAAGACAAGGACAATGAGCTGCCACAATCCCTCAAAAAGCAGATTCTCATTACATAAGGAACTCCCACATGACTCCAGCTCAGCATGGTTCAGCAGCCTGGAATTAGAGACCAAACCCTTGCTGTTCCGACATTTGGCGCCACTCAGTATCCAAATGCCACAATATTGCATGGAACTGTTACACTGGACAGCCAGAGTTAGGAGTCACAACTTGCTTGAAATAGTTCTTTCCACAAACTGTTTTCATTAATTAAATATATGAGCAAATAAACGTATGTTTGTGAAAGTTCATTTCTGTCTGCATTCAGCTTTGTAATTTGCTTTTTCTATTTAATTTTCTTTTAAATAAAAGAAAATGGGCCTATTATTTGAAGATCATAAAAACACATTATCAAATTACCTGTAAGAGTAACCTATTTTCATGTTTCAACTTCATCATTTCTGTGCTTTATTTGGCAAATACAAACAAAGAGATTAAATTGTTTTTCTTAAACCTCCTCATACCAAATGCACCCCTGAGTACTGTGGGTTTCACCTTTAAATCAGATCTCAAAACAGTCCTTTTCTATTGTCCTTGTAACCAGGCCCTGCTTAGTTTTCTTCTCCTGATTCTTCCTACCCCACATTCCTATGCACAGAGGTTGGAGCAAGCATCTTCCTCAGAAGCATGGTCACAGTTCATTCTTCAAATGCATCATCCCACTACACTTTGAGTAAAGCCTCCGCTTTCTAATGTTTCTGTGAGCACACAAACCTGGTTCCACTCCAGCGTTCTCCTTTAATTTTTATCAGCTTTTCCTCCTAATTACCTTTGCTGAGTTTCTTGCTGTTTTGAGAGCACAGGACCTGCTTTTCTACACTTTAAGCTCACCTCCCAATCTTTCTCTGTCTGGAGCATATTTTCCCCAGGACGTCTTCTGATAGCTGCCCTTCCCTATCTTTCAAATTCAGTTATATATTACTTCATGGGGATCTCCTTAATGCCTAATCTTTATTAATGACCATTTTTGATTTCTTAGGGGACAGAGTAGACTTTTCCTATGTGCCCAGCAGAGGTAAGTCACTCCAGTCCATTTAGAATGAAGCAAGAGATATTGCTGTTATTGACTCAAGAGCATGCTCTGCAGGACCAAGTTCCTATTTATAGCACACAGGAGGCTGCTTGGCTGTAGAATAGGGAAAGGCCTTTGCTTCTCTGAGATATATGATCATATGGTTTCCTGCTGAGCAAGGCTCTTCACCAACTACTGGTCCAAGAGTAGGCTGTAGCTATGTTCCTTCAGCACCTGAGATTCAGTCACCAATGTTTTAACACCGAGTCCTTGGAAATTAATATTGATATTCCAGAGTCGCCATACTGTCATTGCAACTGGAGGTCTTCTTACCTCAAGGACTATAACTTTAAAGAAAAAATACCCCACTCAAAGCCAGTGCTTTGAGTATAGTAGAAGAGACATTTAAAACTTGCTATGGAAAACTAATATAAAATGTTTCTTTAAGAATTTCATGTTATTCATCTTAATATTTTAGAAATTTAGGTAAGTGAATTTATTACTGAAATTAACGGCATTTATTTCTCTTTGTTTCAGCTGGTGTATTTAAGCCACATATTTAACACGTTTTGCATTTCTATTATACAGTATTTCTGTGTAATAGAAATAGTATACTATACAGTCTTTTTCCCAACGTGATATCCTTATTTATTATCTGAGAATTTTACAAATTGTACCCCAATCTTGCTTCCCATTCCTCCCTACTCCACTCTCCTCCCTATACAACCCCCCCAAATACACTAAGTCCAATTTGTGTTGCCCGTATACTAACTGGAGCATGGTCAAAATCCCAGCGGCCAGCCCCTTAGAGAAAACGGAGTCCTTCCGCACTCCTCTCCAGAAGCCAACCACTGTGCAGAGCTACACAGCTGCATCCCTATCACAACTGTTAGAACTCTCTTCAATGGCTTCCTCTCTAGACTGTTTCTTTTCTTTTCTTAATTGAGGGGAATATTATAGATGCCTTCAATGTCTTTCATTCTTAGTTATGAGTCTGCATTTGTCTATACCACTGCAAAAGAAGCTTCCTTGCCCATAACATTCAGCAACAGTGTAAAGCATAGATTTTACATGGATTCCAATGGCAGCACGGACAACAAAATGTCAACATGGCCCCCAGCAGCAGCGTGAATCACAGACCCATGAATCACGGAATCATGGCCTCCGGAGAGAGCATGGATCATCAACATTAACATAGCCTCCATCAGCAGCGAACATCAGTTATGCCACCATGGCTTCCTGTGGCAACACAGACCATAGATATTCACATGGCCTCCTATGGCACCATGAACCATGGACATCAGCATGGCCCCTAGCTCTAGTACAGACTACTACAAACCCCAACATCACCTCTGATGGCAGTATAGACTATGAATGTATTTCAAAGATTCCCAATCCAGAAAACCAACTCTTTTCCATCTTGTATGTTCTGCTTTTGAGCCAGAGTGAGCATGAAGCTGAGCAGAATGTTTGGGACAGAGTCTGTATGAGCTCTGGGCTGATGCACAACACCCCGGTGGCCCTTCTTAGCAATGCTCTGCTGTCCTCTGCAGCTGTATTCCCATACTTGTCACTGCCAAAGCTATATAGCTCTACTCTCCACCTCTTCCTTCTGCCATTTTCCCAGCTCTGCATTGCATATTTATTCACTAATGTGCCACTGCAAACTGCAGTGTGTCACACAAACACACATACACACACACACAAAGACACACACAAGGTAGATAGATGTAGATATAGTAGACAAAGATAAGAATATATATGTGTATATATACATATATAAGCATGTGTGTGTGTGTGTGTGTGTGTGTGTATTTGTATGCAACTAATATTGCAGCAACCATTTGTCTAGTTCAATGTTTGGGTTTCTGAAATACGGGACTATTGCTGAAACTCGTCTTGGATATGGATATCTTGTTGTTGCCCAGAGTCAGGGTAACCTTGAGTTTAGGCAAGATGTCTTGGAGCAGGATCCATGAGAGCTCCAGACTACTGCACATTTCTGCCCTTGGCCTGCCAGTTTACCAGGCATGATCACTGTGCTTGTGGCCAGGGCTTTTCTGCCATCCCCAACAGAGTGAGCAGAGAGGAGTGCAGCAACAACAGTTCTACGTTGCAGGCTGGGCTGACTGGCCCTTGCCTCCCAGAGGACTGAGGTGCAGCCATGTTCCAATAGTGCTGCCGTCCCTATTTTTACCACTCTCTGCTGCTCGGCTCCACCATCTTGCCTCCAGTTTTATGAGACCACTTTTTAAAAGCGTCTTCCCATAAGACCTGCCTTTTTAAAAGTTGTTCCGGTGATTCTGCCAGCTCAGCAGAATACTCAGCCACCTAATCTCCCCACGGAGACTCCGTAGGCATCTCAGGGTACTAGAAGCTGCTCTAACATCTCACCACCATCTTCGCCCCCTCTGTAGTCTTTTTAAAACATAGGACAGAGCTCTATCCTGTTGTGTACCTCAACCTTCAGGCTCATTAGAGAGCTCTCATGCAGAACACCCAATACTCTCTATGAGGCAGTGAGGGGAAATTACTTTCATATCATCTTCCTTAGTAAATCATCTGAGTGACAAAGAGGCAAGGAGAAACTCCTCTATTATGGCAGCAACACAGCATCGTCTAGGCACCATCTATCACAGCTTGTGAGAAGATGTAAATCATTTGGTTAGTATCTGGTCCATGTCTAGTCTGAGCCTCATGAAGGGTGACAACAGATAATTTTTGTACGCTTCCATATCAGTCGGATAGTCACTTTGGGCATGTACTAGGGAGCCTTGAAAAATGTGTTTGTTATGATTAAGGAGGCCTCCTGAAACACTCGGGACATGCAGAACAGGTCTTGTTACATCAGCTGCAGCCTGTGTAGCATAGGTGGCCTCTGGCTGAGTTCCATCTCCTGGTATCCCACCTCCTCAGTGACTTCTTGCTTAATCCCTAGTACCAAGCCTAACAGTCCTCCAGGCTACAGCCATTAGCATCGTGAAAGACATAGTCATTTTCTGAGACCCCTGCCTGAATCTTTTGCAGCTGTGACTGATAGTTCCAGTGGATACAGCTTGCATTATTTCTGTGCTATTTCTGTGTAACTGTAATGAAAATAAAGAACAAAAATAATTTGAGAGAAGCAAGCTTTATTTTTGCACAAGACCTTAGAGGGTTGCAGTTTGGCGTGACTGGAAAGCATGGCAAAGTTCCTGAGGAGGGAATGTGTGGCCATTGCTGTAGTGTACAGAGAGTGTACAACTTAAAATGAGGATGTCATTTTCAAAATCCTCACTCTTGGCGACCTGCTTCTGCCATCTAGAATCACTTCTTAAAGGACCTACAGTCTCCTACAACAGCACCCCAGCTGGGGAACAGGAGCTCCTCTGTGGGAACCACTTCATAATCAAACCATAGACCTCTGCTGTCAAGGGTCTTTTACTATCACGGACTTTGAGGTACATTGATGGGGATCTTTATTTCCTACTGAGACCCCAAGTGAGGACACCACCCCATGTTCATTTCTTATTGCGGTGGTAACAAATCTTCACAAATGTGCCCATGAAGAAACAACTAAACTGATTATCCCTTTTTTGTGTGTGCCCTTGGGCTGGCCATGGTGTCCCCTGGTCTGAGTCTTCAAGACTGGGTGTTGGATGATTATGCAAATTCTGAGGCGATTCTGCCCCAATGTTAAGGAAGACTCTTGGCCAGATTCTGTTCATAGTGGCTGTAGGACTCAGTCCCTAGTGTCTTGTTATTAGTGGGGAACAGCTTCAGTAGCTCACAGCTGTGCTCCTGCCCATACTCTCTCTGTGGCCCTGTTAGCCTCACCATCAGCCAGAATATTCTCTTTTTAAGAGGCTATATGATCAGATCAACTCCTTCTCCCTCCCAAAATAAATAAATCTTCATTTCAATGTCTGCAATTGCAATAACACCCAGAAAAATTATCATAAATAGTACCATATTAACATCATCCAGTCATAAGTGCATGAAAATCTTTGCAGGCTTTTCTCTCTACCATAGACTCTAGGTTCAATCCAGGCATTGAATGAATCCTTTATAGTAATAAAACCTTCTGGGTCTGGATAAGAACTTTACATTTAGCATGCTATTTGACACAACTGGAGAAAACAGATAGATTTATCTACTTACCACCCACCAGAAAGGTGGGACCAATAACCAAAAAGATTAGATTAATAATAATGATAGCATGTGGTACTATGGATTCCACGAGAGACGAGTCCTGTGTGCACATTGCTGCAATCTCCTGTAGGAGATTGATCTAAGACTGTTTGCACAATGTTGCTGGGGCAAGCATATTGAAAGGAAGGCCACTGCAGCAGGCAGAGAAGTGGGGCGATTTAGGGGAGTGGGGATCATAAGAGGCAAATTGAAGGCAAGTGGAAGGAGGTGTGGTTGAGAACTAGTAAAGGCATCTAAGCACTGAGTCAGGGAACAGAAAATACTTGTTAGGGAAAGCTCTAAACAAAGGGCCTGGTAGGAGGACAGGGGAAGGGACAGAGGTAGAACCAGCTTGAAGTTGGATATTTGAGGATCACTTAGAGGTAGGCTTCACAACTGAGTGAATTATAGTTTGTATAACACAGGCCTATAGGAAGGCGCTGGAGTGCTATGAAACTTACTTACCAGTTACAAAAGAAAAAGCATGCTATCTTACCAATCAGCAGAGTGACTCAGATCAAAATCACTAGGGGAAAGCTTTCCACATGGACTCATGACTTTTTTTGTTTGTTTATTTAGAGTGAGGGAAGAAAAGACATCAGAAAACAAAACAAGAGCAACAAAAAGAAAGCAAACAAAGAAGAACCAGGGATTTAAAAACTGTGAAACAGGGTTGCAAAAAGCATCTCCTCTCTCTCTCTCTCTCTCTCTCTCTCTCTCTCACACACACACACACACACACACACACACACACACACACACACACACACACCACATTCTCTCATTTTCTCATTCTCATCTCACTGTTGAGCTAAGTGATTTAGAACTAATCAGACAGTGGCCCTCTCCACTTTAGCATTGCCTTTATCTTCCTGTGGAACATTTAGGTAGTTCCTAGACACAAACAGCAGTCATGTAAACACTTCGACCTGGGCAACCTTACATAAGACCCGCTACCGCATGAGTAAGAACACTGATAGCTATGGCCTGACTACTCCTGGAATTGCCTCTAGCCAGATGTCCCCAAATTATCATTTCATGATATATACAGTGACCATTTTTATGGTATATCTGCACAAAAATATACATTATATTCATTTACCCACTAGTAACACCTCATCAATGTAATGTATGCTTATTTCATGATAATTAGCTCTTTGAGAATCATAATAGTCCTAAATGAAAAACTGTATGGTAGAGTCTTGAACTCCAAGACTGAGGCGGAGGCAGGTGGATCGCAAGTTTGGGGCCAACCTTGGACACAGAGTGAGATCTTATTTCAAGATCCTAAGTCTGAAAATAGTCTGCTTTAAAAAAGAAACTGAACTCGATGTGTCTGCTGCTTCTGGAGCCATTGAAGCAGACTGAATATCATATCCTGCTATCCTGCTCCATGCCCATTCTTGGGAGACAACAGCTAAAAGGAGCTACTAAATTATCCTGAAATAAAGGTTCATTGTGTCAATCAGGTTAAATACTAGGTAAGTGAATATGATGCATATTGGTTGTGTCCAGATATGCCAATCTCAACAGATGCCATGAAAGGAGAGAGTGCCCCAGCACCCAACCCATGCAGTGTTTCTAAGGTAGACTCAGTTAACACTCCGTCTCTGAATGACAAATGTCAATTACTATCACCGTCAAACACTTTTCCACGACACATTATGGATTGAATGCAGTGTCCTGGGACACGCTGGGAGAGCAGCTGTGAACTACAGACCCAAGAACCTGAACTATGTTAACTCATTTCATACTTTCAGTCCTGTACTTTGAAAAAAGAAGTTTGTCCCCCACCTTGGAGATGAAGACATGCAGCTGGACACAGGGGTCATGTCAGAATCACAGAGTTAGTGGAGAGAGCCCATGACTCAACGCCCTGCCTCTGAAGTCTGCACATTGCCTCAGTAAGCAGGTTTGGAAGGAGAAAAACTCACTTCTGCTTCTCAGATCAGCTTGGTTTCATGCAAGTTAGCTGACCTCCATGGGCCCTGTTGTCCTTTTCTGATAGAGGAGGATAATAATGTTGTCTTAAGAATTAAATAAGACAAAGTATGCCAAGACCTCAGACTAGGACTGTACACAAAATCGTCCCTTGGAACTAGGGTAATTTTGCAGAGAGATTTGTGTTACCATTGTGTCCCTTTATCATACGTTTCCCACGGGAATGCTGTGTGATACGAGCCAGCTTGAAGAAAGAAGAGAGCAGAGATAATTCAGAGGATAGTGTAGCAAGGCTGTGAATAATGATTCGATCCGCCCACCTTTAGGGGGTCAAAACTCCTGGAGATGGATGGCTTTGAAGCCTTTGTTCTCACCTGGATGGACCTTCAGTAAAAACTGAAGCTATGAGCCTATGAGGAACGTATTCCCTGCCAACTTATGATAAGATTCTAGAAACTGATAAGAAAACAAAAAACATTTTAATACAAAATAACCAAAGAAATCAAGAACAGAAAGGAACAAAGCCAAGTGACCACAATAGCTGATTTTAAGTCATGCCACAGAGCCCTGGTGGCCAAGCGGCAGGGGCTGGCTGGCATGAAATAGACACGGGAGCCAATAGAACAGATCAAAGATCTCAGAAATGGAAGTGCCCCACGGTCCGCTAATTCTGCAAGAGGCACCAGAAACACACCGAACAAAGGAGAGCCTCCTCCATGGAGAACACTCCGGAAGCTTGGTATACACATGCAGGAGTAAAAATTGGCTCCCCGTGTATGGTGTATGATCGGACTCTGTGCGAAACCTACATGTCAAAGGCCATAATAAGAACTAAAGCTGTGAGACAATGGGAAGGGATCCCAGAAGAGATGTTTGAAAACATTGGATTGTCACAACATCCGGAAACTTGGTTCATGAAATAATTTTACAGTTTTTCTAATTCTTGCTCCTCGAGCAAGTGACAGTGGTAGGTCACCCATTTGTATCACACATTCTCAGGCTGTGCTGTAGAAAAGAAAGGCAAAGCAGAGAGCTACAAAGTGACATTAGTATTTCATCAGGTAAGGAAGACTCTAGCTTTTCTGATGTCTCCCCTTTCTTACTATCACAAGAAAAACAAAGCTTTAAACATGTTTATAGCCCTACGGCAATTGTCCATATGAGGAGGTTCATTGTGGCATGTCATTACATATGTACAGTGTGCCATATTGAAATTCCTCCCCCCTGCCTCTCCTCCTGTGTCTCCTTCCTAACCTGCTGCCCATAACTTCCATGTGTGTCATTCTGTGTCTGTCTCATGTCATGTAACATAGCATGTTACTATGCCATTTGGTAGCTTGAAAAACACAAGAGCAGAGTGAAGAAAAGATAACGCTGAATAACAGTAAGATGTCTCAGCTGAGAGTCAAAAACCAGTCATCGGAGTGGAAAGACAGACATGGATGGAGAAGTAAGGACCACATATGCATTGAGTGGAGTCAGGATTTATGGAGAACTCAAAAATGTAACAGTAAAAACTAAATAATGTCAATAAAAAGTAGCCATATGACGTCAATTGGTAAGTCTCAAAAGAAGTCTCAATGGCCAACAGATACAAAAAGTTCTTAACATTGTTAGCAGTTGGGGAAGTGCACATTAAAACTACAATGAGATGTACTCTCTTCCTAGTTAGTGTGGCTATTGTGAAATTTTAAAAAAAGTACCATAAAACTCATGAAAATTGTAAAAATGCTGGTGAGAATATGAAGCTCGAGCTCCAGCACACTGCTGACAAGAATGTCAGTTAGGACAGGCACTATGGAAATACCCAGAAAAACTAAAAATATACCCGCCATCTTCTATAACTACCTGTTCCTATTATAAACAAAGTAAATGAAATCAATGTAACAAGGAAATACTTATGTATCCTTGTTTATTACAGCATTATTTGTAGTAGCCATGATGTGTAATCAACGTAGGTACCATCAACAAATGGAGGAAGAATGTACGGTACAAATGTCCAGGGACCCTATTGTTTATTCCGTCCAGTAGGGCAGTCAACGAGGGTGCAGAGGGTACCTGGAAGAGAATGGGGGACAAGAGACTCGAAGAAGTATGCCAAGATAAGAGTCTGATCAAGGCAACAATTCTATTTTTTCCCAAGGCTGAATTTATACCATAGCAGGGGTAACAGAGAGACAGGGGAAGTGGCAAGCATCTATGCAAGCCAAGGACACAGTACTCTTGTGGTCAGCTGATGTCAACAGGATGTTTGTTTTTCAGAAAGGTCTCAGGTTTGTCATATCACTGGGCATCCTGACCACCGGATTTGTACTTGTCTTCTGCAGCCGGCTGGGGATTTTCCATGAACCCAGCCATACCTAACTCTACCTATATTATTAACATCAATAATGGGGGTTTTAAGGGCATCGCTCCCAACAGTTGTTCAGTTGTAAATAATGAAGGCCTCACAGTTGTAGCAAAAGTCACATTTCTTGAAATACAGCAGACACGGTTGACAGACATGGAAGTAACAGGTAGTAATTTAGTAAGGAGACCCAGAAAACAAGGCAAAGGGAAGTAGGTTTTCATTACTGCACAGTATATACACTCAATGAAATATGATAATGAACTCACTTATGTGCACAATTGCTATAGGGCGATAAAAAAACTTTTAAACTTTGATTTTCTTGTGATTGTAAGAAAAGCGAGATTCTTTTTTTAAAGCCAGTTTTCCTTACCTGACAAGATAGAAATGCCACAGGCTTTTGCACTGCTTTTCTTGTTCATATTAAGGAGATAAAAAAAAGAATCTTCTAATTAAACCATTAAACCTAAGGGAAAATCCTTCCTACACATTTCTTTTGTTCCAAGTCTCAAACACTTTCCTTTGTAACCTCCAGGTGAGTAAAATTCATTTCTACCGCAGCTAAACATCTCCTGGAGCAGCTAGGTTCACAGCATGCCGTTAAGTCTGCCTCCAGAGCCCTACCCTCATTTCAGGCTTTTGCTCATACATGGGGGACAATATTCTGCTTCAGCTCTTTTTGTTTGCCAGTCATGGGGGTTTTCTCTTTGCTACACAGAAGAGACTCACTGAAAGATGGGCTATGAAGTGAAGTAAAGCGGGCATCAAACCCCGAGGTCCTGTCACTCACCTGTGAGTGTTCGCCCAGTCCTCTCCTCCCTATAACTCTAACAAGGGGGTGTCCTTGCCTTGGAGAGGATAAGACAGGTGACAGACATGGTATTAAAGTCTCTGCTGACATCCTTCTGACTTCCTTCAACTTGAGAGTAGTGTTTCCACTTTCTTCTCCAGAACCTCTAAGCTCTTTGTCCAGAGAGAGTCCTGTATGTAATATCAGTTAACAAAACTCAGTTATTTGTTTGTCTTGGAGTAACAAGCAAGCCTTAGAAGGCAAGTCAATGCACACTGTAAGAGAAAAAGAACATTGTGGATGAAACAAGTGCAGATATTCTCATAGAGGTGTGTGCATGATTCCCACAAAACACATGTAGATTGTTCTGTATGAGTGCCATGGGACAGATGCCATAGACATCTTCTAGAGTCATAAGGATATTTAGAGGGTTAACATCAGACAAATTAATGGTATCCCTCTGAATAGTGTGCCCCAGGGTGGTCTGCCTTTGCTCATCTTTTCCAATCCTACAATGTTGCTTCAGTTGCTTCCTCTCTGTGGAACAAGCAGCTTGACATCTAAGTATGACCCAAATAGTTTAATGCTTAGAAACAGTGGAGAAGTCTAGGCCTTCAAAGTCAAGGTTGACAGAATAGATGGCTGCAATGTCATAAGATTTCAGTATTCTTTGGAATTAGTTCAATTAGGAAGAGTAGATTGTCCAGTTTAGATCTTAAAAAATTACTGGACCCAGTGCTTAGGCTGTTTGGCCAAGGTTAGGCAGCCCTGGCTCACAGGTAACTGGGGCTGCATTCCAGTAACAAGGGTACTGGTGGAATAGACACTGCCACACTACATGGTGCCTGGTGTTTAGGCACCACACATTTCCCACAATAATATTTCCTTTAATTATCACACAGTCCTAGGAGGGAAATGACATCAGGCTCAGGAGTCCCCAACTCTAGTTTCACAATAGTTTTCAAGATACTTAGAAACAAATGAGCAAACACAACATTCTGTGCTTACTTTTAGACATCAGTTGAATGTGTTAAATACCAACCTGAGAATGTGTGTTACAAGTGGGAGGCTGTCTACCGTAATTTGCTTAAGGAGCAAGAATTAGGAAAATATAGAGTTATTTGCTCAACGAAGCTTTCCTTTTCCTGGTGTTACCTAATTTCAATTGAGTTATATTTCCATTAGATATGTGAAGTGCTGACTTACTCTCTATGCTAATGAGGTTATGTTCAATTCAACCTTTTTATTTACTTCACAAATAACTAATGGACAGGTATGGTATATCTTGACTACTGAAATTTGAAAAACATCTTTATCCTGTACAACCATCTAGACTAGAAGAGAGAGCTTGAGAAGTGGGGGAATGTGCTATGTTGAAACATTGAACAGGATTACTTTCTTCCAAATTAAAAACAAGTGGAGCATATAAATTGTGCCATTCATGGGCAAGCACTGGGGTAATGGGGTAATGGGTGAGACTGTGATAGTCATTGGTTGATGGATATTCAACCTAGCTGGCAAGATGGCATCCAAGAGTCATGATGTTAATTTTGCATTGTTATGAATGAAAATGGTGCTGGTAGGATGAGGGGAAGCCTACAACCACTGAGAAGAGCACAGTTTCAGGAAAGCCTACTTTCGAAATGCACTTTTAGGTAAGCATTTTCCAAGCACTCAAAGGGGAAGAGGCATGGAAAAGCTTACTTTATAGAAAGGATCTTGTGGTCAGACCCTTGGCTATATAGGCTAGACACAGCTGTAAAGAGATGGCTAAAAGTTGCTATGGTTTAGACTGAGTTTCTGTTACTGATGGGAGCTCACCAAGGCAGACAGACCCAAGCAGACCCAGGATCTAACTGCCGAAAAATATCTTCAGTTAATCCAACTGTAAATTTATCTGAATAAAAAAGGATGGGACTAATCTCTTATTCAGCTTAGGGAATTGGACTAGGATGTTGTCAACTGGCCTAAATTTGGCCAAAGATGGCCACTGTACTCATGTTTGTACTGAGTGCTCTTCGACCTGAAAACTCAACTTAGGAATAAACTTGTATAACAATGACTAAGCTAGGGCAATCATAGCACATAAGCCTGCTAGAGTCACAAATGTCTACGATATGCCACTCTTAGCATGACTCTGTATTACACTTCTGATTCTTTTGTACCCACATCTCTCTTCTCCTCTCCTCGTCTCCTCTCCTCTCCTCCTCTTCTTCTTCTTCTTCTTCTTCTTCTTCTTCTTCTTCTTCTTCTTCTTCTTCTTCTTCTTCTTCTTCTTCTTCTTCTTCTTCTTCTTCTTCTCCTCCTCCTCCTCCTCCTCCTCCTCCTCCTCCTCCTCCTCCTCCCCCTCCTCCTCCTCCTCCTCCTCCTCCTCCTCCTCCTCCTCCTCCTCCTCCTCCTCCTCCTCCTCCTCCTCCTTCTTCTTCTTCTTCTTCTTCTTCTTCTTCTTCTTCTTCTTCTTCTTCTTCTTCTTCTTCTTCCTCTCTCTCTCTCTCTCTCTCTCTCTCTCTCTCTCTCTCTCTCTCTCTCTCTCTCTCGTTCTTAGATGCTGTCAGCTTCCCAAATTATTCTTTCTTCTGGATAGTCAAACTATCTATTAGCCAGAATGTTGTTACTGTGGCAAACACCTTACATAAACAACTTATGGGGAAAAGGGTTTATTTTAGCTGTGGATAAAAAGATTTACCTGTCCTGGGGAAAAGGGTATTATAAGCAGCTACCATTAAGGTAGCCATGAGCCAGACAAAACCAATGTCCGGATTTCTTTTTTCTGCTTTAGTCTAAGGTGGATCTTCTCTCTTCCTTGATGCCTTCTGGACACTCCCACAAAGTTTCCAAAGGTGGGATCTATGAATGTCCCAAGTGTGTCCCAACTTAACCAAGTTGACAAAAATGACACTCATTAATTTAATTATTTTTTTCTTTTCCTTTTTTATTAGTCATTCCATTCATTTACACCTCAAATGATATTACAGTTCCCGGTTGCTCCCTTTACCAACTCCCATCCCACGTCCACCCTCCACCCTCCCTTTTGCATGTATGAGAGTGTTCCCCGACCCACTCACACTCTTCTGCCCCACTGCTCCAGCATCCCCCTAGGCTGTGGCATCAAACCTCCCCTGGACCAAGGGCCTCCCTTTCTGTCAGGCAAGGCCATCCTCTGCTACATATATAGAGAGCCATGGATCCTTCCAGGTACACTCCTTGGTTGGTTGTCTAGACTCTGGGAGAGCTGAATAGTCAGGCCAGCTTGTGTTGTTCTTCCTATGGGGTTGCAATCCCCCTTAGCTCCTCCAGTCCTTCTGTCAGCTCCCCCACTAGGTTCCCTGAGCTTAGTCTGAAGGTTGGCTCCAAGCATCCACATCTGCATTGGTCAGTTGCTGGCTGGACCTCCTCAGGAACTGCCATACTAGGTTCCTGTCAGCAAGCAACTCTTGATCATGGTAACAGTGTTGGGTTTGGTGTCTGCAGACATGTTGGATCCCCAGGTAGGGCCGTCCCTGGTTGGCCCTTCCTTCAGTCTCTATTCCATTTTTTTGTCTCTGTTCTTCCTTTGGACACAAACATTTCTGGATTTTTAAAAACTTTGAGATGCGTGGGTGTCCCCATCCCTGGACCAGGGTCTAGCCTACCTACTGGAGGTGGTCTCTACAGGTTCTAGCTCCCCCTACTCTGTGCATTTCAGTTAAAGTCATCCCTGTTGAGTCCTGGGAGCCTCACGTTTCCCTGGTGTCTGGGACCATCCAGTAGCTATCCCCAGTTCCTCACATCCCTGCTACATATCTTTGTTGGATTTCCTGTATCTCTCTCACATCTTTTCCAGTTCGTGATACTGAAAGCACTACTCTTATTTCCTCCCCCTCCTTCCTCCCTCCCTGGTTCCCTTCTCCCCCTATCTCCCATAGTCATCTTGTTTCACCCTCAATGCAGGACTGAAGCATCCACACCTCATTCTTCATTCCTTCTAAGCTCCATATGGTCTGTGGGTTATATTATGGGCATTGTGAGCTTTTGGGCTAATATCCACTTATTATTGAGTACATACCATGTGAGTTCCTTTGTGTCTGGGTTACCTCACTCAGGATGATATTTTCTAGTTCCATCCATTTTCCTGCAAATTTCATGAAGTCATTGTTTTTAATCATTGTGTCATACTCCATTGTATATGTCTATATGTACTACATTTTCTGTATCTATTCCTCTGTTGAGGGACATCTGGGTTGTTTCCAGCTTCAGGAAATATAATTATAAATAAGGCTGCTATGAACCTAGTGGAGCATGTGTCTTTGTTATATGTTGTAGCATCTTTTGGATATAAGCCCAGGAGTGGTATAGCTGGGTCCTCAAGTAGAAGTATTTCCAATTTTCTCAGGAACTGCCAGACTGATTTCCAAAGTGGTTGTACCACCTTGCAGTCCCACTAGCAATGGAGGAGTGTTTCTCTTTCTCCACATCCTCTCCAGCATCTGCTGCCACCTGCATTTTTGATCTTAGCCATTCTGAGAATTTAATTTTTTGTGTGTGTGTATAAGTGTGTGTGTGTGTGTGTGTGTATGTGTGTGTGTGTGTATGTGTGTGTTTAAACTTCTGGACAGCAGCAACTAGCAGGTGCTATTTATCAGATCTATTCTATGTTATTATATATATTCCAGCAATCAGTTATTTGTTATCCTAACTACTCTGGGAGGTTGGTACCATTCTTAACTCAAGTGGAGACTGAAGTATTTGAAGTCAAGAAACCTATTAAATATCACATAGAGAAGTCAAGCCAGAGCAGTGCCACTTCAGAGTGCACATGTGTGCAGTCCCTGCTGCCGCTTTCCTTGCTGATTATTCTCCTGTCTGAGGAACCAGTTTATTGCTTATAGGGAATATGACAAACACTTCCTATAAATGATTTACTTTTTAACCAAATAAATCACGCAGTAGCATTATCACCTCTGTCTTACAGATAAGAATCCCAAGGCCCAAGATTACATAGGTGGTAAGTCACGTGGTCATAACATGGAGTGGGGTGAATCAGTGTATCCAAGCCTGCACTTTTACCCACCATTAGGCTGCTCCCAACTGCAACTTACTTAAGGGATTCAGGAATCTGCGTGTAGTTGACACTCTGTATTGTGTTTTGTGTTAAACACTGTAGATAACAAGATAATCTCAATTTCCAGTAAAGTTTGTGAGGAAGAAAAGAAAATTTACCTTTTTTGTGCATTAATTGGATCATCTGTGAGAATGGAAAGAAAAAGAAGGAGGGAGGAAAAGAAGAGACTACTCAGCTATTAAAAACAATAACTTCATGAAATTCAGAGGCAAATAGGTGGAACTAGAAAATATCATCCTGAGTGAGGTAACCCAGTCACACCCCTCCACACACACATACATGGTATGCACTCACTGATAAGTGGATATTAGCCCAAAAGCTCATACTACCCAAGATACTATCCACAGACTATGTAAAGCTCAAGAAGGATGACCAAAGTGTGGATGCTTCAGTTTTCTTAGATGGGGAAACAAAATATTCATAGGAGGAAATACGGAGACAAAGTTTGGAGCAGAGACTGAAGAAAAGGCCATCCTGAGACTGCCCCACCTGGGGACCCAGCTCATATACATAGAGCCACCAAACCCAGACAATATTGCTGTTGCCAAGAAGTGCATGCTGACAGGAGCCTGATATAGCTGTTTCCTGAGAGGCTCGGCCAGACCATGACAAATGCAGAGGCAGATGCTGGTAGCCAACATTGAACTGAGAACAGGGCCCCCTTTAGAGGAGTTAGAGAATTTGTAACCCCATAAGAACAAAAATACCAACCAACCAGTGCCCCTAGGGACTAAACCACTATCCAAAGAGTACACATGAACAGACCCATGACTCCAGCTGCGTATGTAGCAGAGGATGGCCTTGTGGGCACCAATGTGAGGAGAGACCCTTGGTCCTGCCAAGGCTCGATCTCCCAGTGTAGGGGAATGTCAGGGCGGGGAGGTGGGAAGGGGTGGGTGGATGGGTGCATGGGGAAACACCCTTATAGAAGCAGGGGGAGGGGAATGGGAAAGGGGATAACATTTGAAATGTAAATAAAAATATCCAATAAAAATTAAAAATAAATAAAAAAGAATGCTAAAAAACGGTGAAAGAATCAGGAAGAGGAGGAAGAAGAGGAAAAAGGGAGGGGAGGTGTGGTGGTTTGAAAGAGAATGGTTTCTCTCTCTCCCTGCTGCCTGTAGATCCAGATGCATAACACCCAGCTCCTTCTCTCACACCACGTCTGTCTGCATGTCTGTCTGCACGTCTCCATGCTTCCCATCACAACAATAATAGACTAAACCTCTGAACCCTAAGCCAGCCTCAATCGAATGCTTCCTTCTATAAAGGTGGCTTTGATCATGGTGTCTCTGCACAGCAATCGAATAGTGGCTGAGACAGGAGGGCTATCAGTTTTTATCACTGGGGATGTGTCTCTTCCAAATAGTCTATCTATCCTTCCCTCACTTATTTATAAATGAAAATTTTTCCACTAAATTCTGGGACTGACTATTGAAACTCCAGTTCTGAAGTTTGCAAACACACCTTCAATTAGAGGACGAAATGTAGATTAACCATCACTCTATGATTAGGCTAGAATTCTGAGTTTGAGAGAAAGGGCTAGCCTGACAGCGAATCCAGCTAGAATTACATAACACCACATCTGTCCTGTCTCTGATGAGTCAGTCCCACAGACAGCCAGTCTCATTCATATTCAAGTCATAAGTTGAAGAAAAACATATTCAGCTTCCTCATCGTTTAAGTAATGTATTTTGATAATTGAATATATTATTTCTATGAATAAACAGCATTAAAGAGGTGGTGTCTACCTTATATTTTCTAAAAGGGTAGAGGCCTCGGGCTACATGCATTAGGTTGTCTCCTGTGGGCTTGGTTCATGTATGTCAACACCATCTGTCACACATGGCCTACTAGAAACTGTTCCGGATAGACTAGGGTGGTGCTCAGTAGTAGAACAGCTGCCCGCATGTGTGAAGCCCTGAGCTCAACATTCAATCTTGAAAAACAGAAGAGAAAGAAATTTCAAACGTTGAGAAAGTGACCTTGGAGGCACCTGTGCACTGAGATCACAGGGGCTCTCCATTCGTTTCCCTGGTTCTTTGCTGGTGGTGGCCAGGGCTTTTCTTATGTGTCTACGAAGAACTCCTTCTCCAGTGTCCCAGCCCAGACCTGGGCTCCTGTCGTCAACTGCCACAGCAGTCAGAAGCGTGGCGTCTCTTTTTCTGCTGGATCCTGATGGACCTGAAGGATGTCCCATGTTTCCTTCACTGCTCCACTCTGAGGAGTGCTGTGTGCTTTCGTACACATAGGTAGAGCCCATGACCCCAGTACTCCAGGTCCCCTTTAGAAGGCATCTTTGCAGCAACCTGCACACTAACACAGACATGGTTACTACTGTCCTTTTGGGTTCATTCTACTACTATTTCCTGCAATCCACCCAAGATGCATATCACCAGTGAATTGTTACTTTTTATTTGTTTTATTATCCCTTAATTATTTTTTAAATAATATTTTATATTCCTTCTTTGACGATCTCATCCATGTGTAGAGTACATTTGAACATATGTATACCTCCATTGATCACATTCAACATTCCCAGTCCCTGCAGCATATCTACCCGCCAAGTTCATGCCCCACCCTCTCATAGTTGGCATTAACTGGACACAGCCGAGAAACATCTGAAAAGGGAGACTAACTGAAGCAATTGCCATCACTGGATTGATCTGTGAGCATGTCTGTGAAGAACCCTGTTATTTGAATGCACATAGGAATGCACTATTGTGTATTACGAGCGTCACCGTTTTCTGGGAAGATGGCCCTGGATTGCATAAGACAGCTACAGTAAAGGGAAGGGTAGAGTGAGCAAGCCTGGTTGTAAGGTTCTTCCAGGAATTTTGCTTCAGGTTCCTAGCTTGAGTTCATACCTGACCTCCCTCAATGATGGACTGTTATCTGAAAATCTCAACCAAATAAACCCTTTTCTCTCTAAGCTGCTTTGTGTTGGAGAGCTTTATCACATTAACAGAAGAAACTAGAACATCCTCACCTTCTGTGCCCAATTAGTGCTGTGTGGATATGGATGCTGTACCATCCATGGGGTGTGGGGAATATTCCAGTGGTTACATATGCAAAGAAAATTGACTCTTGATCCCCCAGCAGGCATCTATTGCCAATGGCCTTGTGACAGCCCCTCTCCCATCTGCATTAGAACTTTAATTGGCTTGATATTGTGCAATTCTTGTGCAGGTAACCATAGCTACTGATACACTGAGAACACTTCTCCTTATGCTTCACCTCTTAATTCCTTTCTTTTTCCTCTTTCATGAAGCTCCCTGAGACTTAGCAACAGGAGAGATGCTCCACTTCTTACTGCCAAGAGAAGATCTACTGACCAAAAACAGTGCAAACTTATGAATATAAACACACATATTTTAAGAAGAAATTTGACAACATAATCATTCAACAAAACAACAAGAACTTCTCTCTACAGCCTGTGACACACTATGGCTTTCTCAGTGTTTTTGACCATGTTTGCAGTACCAGTCATGAATTCCATGCTGCAGAACAGGTCTTGAATTTGATCAAATTTCTACCTAATTTGGATCCTTACTATGCATTACATGATGTTGAGAAAAATTATTCACAAATAGTTATATGGATAAATTATTTAAAATTATAATCAGTTCTGATCAACAATATAAAAACATACTCTAGCTTTACCACAATAAACTTTTCTAATAATTTAAATTTTATGTCCTCAAGGGTATTGGTTTCATCCATCTTATGGGCAAGAATCAATCCCTGACACAATTAATGATACGCTCGTATGCTTGAAGACAGAAATCTATCATAACTTTCCTCTGAGAGTCTTTACCCAGAAGCTGACAGAAACAGATGCAGAGGACCAAAGCCAAACATTAGATGTTGCTTAGGAAGAAGAGTTAGGGGAAGGATTGAGAAACATGTAGGGGAAAAGGACTTCATAAGATCAACAGAGGCAACTAACCTGGACCCTTGAGGGCTCCCAGGGACTGAACCACTAACCAAAGAACACACCGTGCTGGACCTAGCCTCCCACCTCCCACACATATGTAGCAGATGTAAAGCATGGTCTTCATCTGAGTCCACAACAACTGGAGCATGGCCTTACCCTGTCTCTGCTGCCTACCTGTAGTTTCTGCTCCCCTATCTGGGCTGTCTTGACTGGGCTCTCAGTGACAGAGGATACACCAAGTCCTCAAATGACTAAAAGTGCCAGGGTTGAGTTTGAAATAAAAACAATACCAGGTGTCCCTTAAATTCTTGCCAAAACAATTTTATACCCAAGGTTTTTACCCAAGACAACAATTGTTGCTTAGACATAGCCAATAATTTGAACAATGACTATGAAGATCTAAAAGACCCTAGCTTCTCGAGTCCCTGCCAAGGAATTGCCACTTATATGAATACACCAGGAGAAAGGGGATTTCTGTCCCAAAGTCTGCCTGGATACAGAAAGCTACCTGTGAAACTCACTAATTCAATTCCTGTTGGGGGGACACCTGCCAACGTGTAGTCACTTGCCCAAAGTGCCCTCAGCACCATGTCTGTCCTGCTGGCTATGATGCAAGGTTCTGTGAGACAGATTACAATGAATGTACTTTCAGCCCTTACCACAATGGAGCTGTGTGCCAGGATAGACTCAATGGCCCCTCCTGCTTCTGCATGCCTGGATACCAAGGCAGGCATTGTGACTTGGAAGTGGATGAAAGTTTTCCTGATCCCAGCATGAATGAGGCTGTGTGCCAATGACATAGGAAGAAACATGTGTGTCTGTCCTCAAGAGTGAGCTGTGTGTGAATTGTGAGTTGTTAATTAATGAATGTGGATCCTAGTGGTATCTACATAATGCCACATGTCAGGATGCTCTTGGGGCTTACTTCTGTGACTCTGTACTTGGATCCCTTGGAGAGCACTGTGAACTCAATGTACGTACCAGTCAGCCACATCTCCATGGAGGCATTTGTGTGTGGAGGGAGGAATCAACTGCTGTGTCTCCTCAGATCATGGATTCACAGAGACACACTGTGAGACTTTGAGGCCTCTTTGTTAGTCAAAGCCTTGTCACAATGATATAACATGTGAAGACACTGTTCACAGCTATATTTCTCACTGATGGCCTGGGTACACAGTATGAGACAGACACAAATGACTTCAGTAGCAATCCCTGCCAAATTGTGGGTGGGGCAATGTGCTGAGTTGTCCTTAGAGGATCAATAGGGACACATTGCAGTCCTAGCTTCCTCCTTCACCTACCTTGGAGCCTCCGGATATGTTTGTATCTGTCTGCCTAGATTCACAGACAGGAACCTAGCATGACTGTCCTCTGAGAGGCTCTACTCAGCAGCTGACTGAAAGAGATGCAAAGACCAACAGACAAACATTAAACAGAGCTCTGAAATTCTTGTGGAAAGTTGGCAGAAGGATTGAGGAACTCAGAGGGGAGAAGACTGGCAGAGTCAACTAACCTGAACCCTTGGAGACTCCCAGAAAATGAACCACCAACCAAAGAACATGCATGGGCTAGACTTAGGCCTCCCTTCACACATATAGCGGATGTACAGCTTGGTCTTCATGCAAGTTCCCTAGCAACTGGAGGTGGGGCTTTCCCCGACTCTGTTGTTTGCCTGTGGATCCCTTTTCCCTAACTGGGCTGCTTGCCTGGCCTGAGTGGGAGAGGATGTCCCTAGTCCTCCACTGACTTGAGGTGCCAGGGTGTATTGGTACCCAGGGGGCACCTTCCTTTCTCAGATGTGAGGGGGACAGATGATGGGGAAGGGGCCATGTGAGGAAGAGACTGGGAAGAGAGGGGAGCTGAAATTGGGGTGTAAATTATATAAATAAATTAATTAATGGAAAAAGATTATTGGTTTCAAAAGTAATCTGTTTTCACTTAGTATGAATACTTTTGTTTTGTCCTTAGCCAAGGAGAAGTAAAGTTGAAAACACTTGGCCAGTCAACATTGTTAGCCTGCTGATTACTGGGGAAGTCTGGACCATCCCTGAACTCTTCTTGAAAGACAATGGTTCAAAGGAACTCTGAGTCTTACATATACCCCAATACAATCCCATGAACAGCCACACATCTAGACAATAAATACAAAGGATCTTCTATTTCATGATTCTGGAAAACTGGTGGTGGGTAGCTTTGGGCTTGCTGCCCATCATGTCACCTCAATATCATCAGAATGTGGAGCTCAAAAAAGGCTCTATGGACTGAGTTCTCATCTTGGTTTCTTGATGTCTAATTTTTTCCAACCAAAGTAGTGGTTTGATTAACCTTAGAAAACATTGAGTTTCTGCAAGTTTAAAAGATATTTCCATTTCAGAAGAAATTAATTTTTGCATAAGTGCAATGTCATTTGTTATATAATAGAGCATTTAAGCTTTGGCTTCCTCCCTTCGTTTTTGCATCCCACATAACAAGTGTTTGAAGTTTCACACTGACCTCATTTTCTATGGCAAATTCTCATTTTTTCCCCTCAGTTGCTTACATAAAATTGCAAAGATGCATATTCTTTACAGTTGATTAGAAGCTTTTAGGCGAAGGTCTTGCAATTTACAGGGAAGCAGAACTTGCCCCCAGCATGCAGCACTCAAGCACTCACTATTTGGGTACGGGACCAAAGATGAGGGAAATGATCTGTGACACAGGGAAGAAAGAAGTTAGCACTGCAAGAAGATTAGCCACAGTGAAAGACATCTGGGGTAGGGGTGTCATGTAGGGGCAGCACTTGGGCAAGGAACTACTAGGGGCTCAGCAAAGGGCAGGAAGATGCTTGCTGTAGGGAAACCTACTCTGGACGGATAGGCTGCAGACATTTGATGAGGAGGGCAGTGCAGAAGTTGTTCAGACTACTCTCAAATCCCAAACTCACTCATTCTTACCCATGTGACCTCCTAAGCATTTCTCTTGGATGCTAGTTGATTCGAACACCTTAAGACCGGGCACACTTCTTCCTCTGGCACATTTCTTCCACACTTCTCTGCACCCACATGCAGTCAGTCCCTGCTCATCACTGCTAATTGGGCTTTCAAAGATATGAGGACACATGCTGCAGCTTTCACAAATCGTCTCTTTTCTCTGCTTCTGTGACAATACTTTGATACCTCATCTTCATGGCTATTCTTTGAGCTCTTTTCAGTTCTTCTGGGTCCCTCAGCTCTGTCTTGGATCTAGAAAAGAATCATTTCATGTAGCTAAACTCTGGGATATACTCAACCCACATTAGGACTGGCACTTTTCATTTCTTCAACACCAACTGTATCTATATATAGCATTGCTGATGTCCAGTGAGTCTGCCACTAAATAGGCATGTAGCCAAATGATACAATGGCTCTCATCCAATATGGTAGTATTGGATCATAATTTGATCTCTGAAATGGTAATTTATGTTTCTTCTGCTGGGTAAGACAGACCTAACTTCTCAGCGTCTTCTAGCTGGGGTTATTTGGAAAGCATGTCATTGCTGCATACATACTAGTCATTAGTGAAAACATTGATTGCAATAAAAATGAGGATGGGGCAACCATTAAAAATGTTTTCTTTAATAGTGTATTCTCAAGGACATAATACAAATTGTCAGGTTGAATAGAGAAAACATACTTGAGTACACTCTTTCTGTGACCTTTGACCCTGTGATAGAAAATGTCCATGCATTCTTTCAGAACAATTTGTTTTGATCTACACTTTCATTTAGCTGTTGTTTCAGGTTTAATTGCAAATAAATACAGGAAATACAAATCTGACAATTGGAGTTTCTCATAGCTGACAATTTATTAAGGTAATATCTGGATGACTTTCACGTGAAGCTTTCTTAATATAGTACTGTCTACAGTAATATTTCAATAAGGAGATAATATATTCCTAGCAGATTTTAGTATTTTGTTTCCTAGTGAGAATAGAGAATGATTTTTTAAAGTTACATTGAAAATCTATTTCTAACCTCTTATGAGGATATATATGAATAGATTGTTTTTATCAGATTACATTTTTTCAATAAAAACTTGAGCACTAAAATATTCATTTTTCTATTGTGGAAGAAAATAGAAATATTAATTTTTTCCAGTCTGATTTTCCAGACTATTCAGGCATGCAAGGGAAAAAGAACAATGTGGTTTCCCACACATTATTATACTCAGAAGGAATTAAACCTACTCAAGAACTTTTAAACTAGAAATGGGTCTGCACAACTCTCTGATTACGCAACTGTAACCCTGAGTTGAAATGTTAAAATACACATTAGAAATAATGTGGAATGCCCATAGTTCAGTGGCATATGTGCCCAACTCCATTCTTTAAGTTAGAAAAACTGTATTGCTCTGTGATGGGTAGTGTTAATTATCAACTTGATAAAAATCTAAAATTTCCTCAGAGATGGGTCTATGGTCGCTCTTGAGGAGAATTATCTTGATCATATCATTTGATGTGTGGGGAACCATCTTAACTGTAAGGAAGACCATTTCCAAGACAGGGGACTTTGGCTAGTATAAAATGGAGAAAGTAAAGTTTGCTTTCATTAATTCCTTTCTATTCTTTACTAGAGGTGAGGTATGTTTAGCTCCTATAAGCTCCTGCAGCCGTCACTTCCTGGCTATGATAGACTGTCACTTGGAACTGTGAGCCGGAATAAACCTTCCATAAGTTGTTTTCATTAAAAATGCTTTATTACAGAAACAAAAAAAGAAACTAAGATAGAAATTGGTATTAAGAAGTGAGGGAATTGACATAATAAACCTAATTATTGGGTTCTTAGACATTTGACCCAATTTTGCTGGAGGAATATGGGAGAGTTTAGAATTTTGAGTTAGAAATGTGCCTGATAACCTGAGCTAATTGGGTCATAGCATTAACTTGACAGAATATAAATTCACCTACAAGGCAAGACTCGGGGTACACCTGCCATAGGTTATCTATATTATAGCTAGCTTCTGAGATCCTGGATGAAAAAAATGCCTCATAGAGGCCTGGTTTATGATGTTCAGAGTGGAACAAGGATTGTTTGTAGAATTGCGAACAGAGAACTTATAAAATATTTTGGTCAAGTATCTATCTAGCTTCATTTTGCCTATGTATGGAAAACTTGAGTGATTTGGACTTAAAGGTAAAGGATTAATCTGTTTCACAGTACCTTTCAAGACCTGAGAGTGTTCAGGTTGCTGCTGAGAAGGTGTCTGTAATTTTGAATGAATCAACATAACTGAAGAGAAACCCTCTATTTTATCTTAGAACAACAAAAAGTTTTCCCAAGGGAAATCCCCTCACCACATTGGAGGCTTCATCCTGAACTAATAGCAAAACTTAGCTATTAGCAGAACATAATGGTCATGAGCTCACAGTAGAAATTAATGGTCAAGAGCTGATGGAACAAGAGGTAGAAGGCTATGACTTGCAAGAGGTTTGGGCGTCCAGTTGTTATCAGGTAAAGAAGTGGTGGTTAGTGTTCATTGTTAACTTGACAGAATCTAAAAGTCACCAGAGAGGAAAGACTCTGTGCATACCCATCAGGCATTACCTACATTATGGCAAGCTTTTGAGGATGTCTGTGAGGGATTGTCTTGACGGTATTGATATGAGAAAACACATTTTAAGCATGGGTAGAATAATTCCTAGAGAAAGAGAACTAAGCATTGCTCTGTTCTCCTAGCTGTGTACTTAATATCATGAGACACTTGATGTCCCTGCCATCTTGAATTTCCCACCATGATGGGTTGTGATTTCAACTAAAATAAACCCTTTTTCTCTTAAGTTGCTTTTATCATAGCATTTTATCACAGCGAAAGAAATACAGACACTGTATTTGCAAAGAGATTTTATCAATACTTGGTGTTAGTTCTAGTCAAATATTACTGCACCTATTTGAAATAATTACATAAATTAAACATTTTTATGATAATGCATATTTTAATATTGATTTGGGATATTAAATCAACATGCATTTTCTGGGATAAATTTCATTGTTTGATAGTCCTATTTAAATACAAAAGAATTAGTGCTAATAAACTTTAAAAAGATTTTAAAGATAAACTTTAAATTGTATGTCTGTGTGTGTGCTCTTGAGTATGCCTGCAGAAAACAGGGAATCAGATCCCGTGGAGCTGGAATTACAGGTTTTTGAAAGCTACCCAGTGTGAGTGCTGAGAATTGAACCCTGGTCATCTTCAAGAGCAGTACCCCTCTTCATCATTTAAAAGGCATGATGTAATATTTGGGTTGTTATTTTAAAAACTATTTGAAAACTATGTTTATAAAACTATGCTATTATTATTTTATATATAAGAATAGAAAATGATTTTTGAAGTTCTAAATTATTTTTCCATTGTAAAAAAATAGAAATATGAATTTTGTTCTATCTGATGTTTTATAAACTATGTAAATATCGAAAGGAACAGTGTGTTTCCCACACATTTTTATACTCTGAAAAAGTTCAGCCTACTCAAGAACTTGTTCAATAGTAGAATAATTTTCTTAAATAGATATAAGAAATTTGGTGTATCTTTATCTTAAAATAATTTATAATCAAATATCTATGTTGTAATAAGTTTACTCATCCACTTTGTATATTAGAGTCAATAATTGTTTTAAAACTGACCACTTTCTTTTCTTACATTTTTATATTTTTTTAATATAGCATTTAGCTCTAGTGACACTTTTTATTGTATTATTTTACTGATGTTCTTAAATAACTTTTGACTTATTTCTCCATATTTCTATGTCTTTATATTTCAATTCTCCATAAATAAACCACCAAAATGGCAGCTGTATGGTTAGAGAGAAGGATTTTGTTAAGTAAGAGAAGAGAACAGCCAGAGACATCTGGAAAGTTCCAGGGCATAGAGAGAAAGACATAAAAGCAATGGCCAGCTCTAGCAAAGAAGGACAAGAAAATAGCATGTGTGTTATAAGTAGCTAAGAGGAAGGAAGCCTTGAACTGGAGCAGCTTGAGGTGAGGATGAGGTATGAAGGGCCAGGAGGTTGATGTGGGCTTTAAAATGCATCACAGGTCCATCAGAACAGGGACTAAGAAGTTTGGAAGCTAACATGTGCTCTGACATATAACCACAGTTGTATGTCAAGGAAAATGGTTCTTCTTGGCAGGCAGAAACCCTTTTACATGTTCCTGAGCAATGCCTAGACCTGTCACTTCTGTATCCCACCCCCGTTTTTTGCTTTAGCTTGTGATGAAAGCTTAGTTTTTATTCTTCCTTTTTCTTTGTCAGTTTATAAAGATAGGAATTACTAGCATAATCTATATTGTGCTTTAGTATCTCCCTATGATCATGCTGTTCTATGTTTTCTAGTTTCTACTATTATATCTTCTATGAAATATATATATGTATCAAAATTAAACAAAATTGTTTAATTTCTATTTTTAGTTTTATATTTAAATTTAGAAATTAAAAATTTATCTTGTGTTGTATTTTGAATGTAAAAGATCCCTTTTAGTCTCACATGTTTGAACACTTGGCCCTCACATATGGACACTGTGAAAGCTTTAGAACCATACATAGTCTTGTCAGCAGAAGTGGGTCAGTGAGGATAGGCTTTCAAGATGAAATTAAATCTCCATGGACACAGTACTGGGTGAAACAGGCACTTTCAATAGTAGACTCCCATGTCAATGCTTGTTCAAAGTATCCTTTTCTTTATTTTCAGCTAAAACATGTTGCACACTTTCAGAAAATGTCCTACTATTACTGTAGTCTCCATAGCCTTAAACTGAGCATGCTTGGGAATGGACCAGTTGTTACAGAATCGATGGTTTGACTCCTCGATCAAACCCTGGAGCTTCCTTCACTTGAGAACATTGCTTTGGAAGTGGCACCCATACTCTCCTTTCCTACTGCAGAGGCTATCATTATGTCTTCAATAGATGTGGTTTTGTTTTGCACTAACTAATATGTGAAACCATCAAGCTCAGCTGATGTTGTAGCCTTAGTTCTCTCTACCTCCTGGTCTTCCAAAATGTCAGAAGCAGTAGGCATAATGTCCCACCAGCTAGGAATAAAAATTTCTGTGATGCCCACCCTACTATGAGGAATTGTTTCACTAAAATCCACGAATTAAAATAACCTCTTCTTCCTTCAAGTTTTTTTCTATGAACATTTTGTCATGGCAACCAAAAATTAGCTAGTAGTGTTAGAGTTTTTCATGGTTAGAAAACTAATGATGAATGATGCCAATCCTTTTCATAGGATTGTTGATATTTGCTTTATGTCTAGCCTATGGTCATTTTTATTATACTTGAAAATAGAAGGATTCTGTGATTGTTGGATATGATATTACATGCATACCATTTATATCAGTTTTCAATTTTTATCTCTTATGATTCACATTTTCTAAGTATTTTTTAATTCTCTTAGCTTCTTATACTGATTTCCATGCTCTGAACTTTTCAAATATTACTTTTGGAAAAGGTGACATGCAATGTAGAGTAAATCTACCAGATAATACATTTTATAATAAAAATACATTGTCATTTTTAAAAGCAAGTTACTGAGGTAGATACAGTTTGATGAGCAAAACTCAATGGAGTCAGAGCCGTGAAATCAAGAAAAATTCATGTAAGATAGTTTTACCAATGGAGAAAAAGACTGGTGGTCATTAGTAGAAGCTAACTGTATAACAAAATTATAGGTCATCCAAAGTACAAGACTGCTTTCAATGTATTATAAATGCTAAAGACCAAATATTAGAATAATAGAAAAGTATAAATAATATTTTAGGTTAGATGGGTATTCTTAGAGGCAAGTTTTAAAATGTGACTCGCCACATGAGATTTTAATATTTGGTAGCACTAAAATTGATCCTTCTGTTAAAATAAAAACCAGCATAGACAAAATTAAGAAATGGGAAATGGTTTGTAGGGAGGTATTTGTCTAATCTAAGACAGACAGAAATTTAAATCTAGTTCCTTTTACTAAAGCCAAGTTAAGATACCAGGAAGAAAATCTGGATCAAGAACTCTTAGGAAACCCTGGTTACTTAAGGTTGAAGTCTATCATGTCCTGATAATTCCCTTGAGCTTGGTACAAAATGTAGGACTCCTTTTTCCAGTCAGGCTTCTTCTTCTCTACCTTGTCTGGGGAGCCCCAACTTCCACAATCTACCCGAGGAGTAGCACATAATACTTGGCGAAATTACAGGTTCGACCTCCTAGAATGCTTTTCCATGCAAATGAGCCATTCCCAGAACCTAAAACCATAGCCAATGAAACTTACCCAAAAAACCCCTTTCCACTCTCCAAGGTTTCTGTAGTTCTTGTTCACCCCAAAGTATATGCGCACAAGTTGTTTCAATGAACATCATCAGAGAGAGAGATGTTTCTATGAATGTCACATTACAGTGCTGTAATACTGAAATCTTAGAGAAAAACTCTGCCCTTCAGCATTCACTACAACAATGGGATCCTGCTGACACATCCATTCCTGACTTTACCTCATCCTTTCCCACCCAGTGTGCGTGGGTTCTAGACACCCCAAGGGAAGACATGGACCATAGAACTTTGCTCTGCTCCAACATTCCTTGCATGGTATATACTAGCCCAGTGTGCACTGGGGCCCAGATACCCCTGGACATAGACCTTGGAACTCAGCTCTGCTCCATCCTTTCCTGCTTGGTATATAGCAGTACCTAGACACCACATGGGAAGAATCTGAAAAACAGAACCAAACATGTGTATCTTCTGAGATTTGAGTCTTAGAAGTGAAATTGCAAATGAGCAGTAGGGATGGAGTAGTGCTCAACTGCATGTGATTGGTGAGTATGTACCTGCACATAGCCAGTATCATGGGTCGGATACCACCCAGGAGTCACTGACTGGTAAATAGCTTAATCTTAAAGGTAAAAGTAGTGCTTACTCAATGAATCTATCAGAGAAAGCTAGCTCTATATTACAACAGTTTGAGTAAGAATGACTCCCATAGGCGCATATACTTCAAGGCTTGTTCATTAGGAAATGGAACTACTTTACAAGGATTAGGTGTGGCTTTGTTGGAGGAAGTGTGCCACTGGGCATGTTCTTTGATGTTTCAGATGTCTAAGAAAGACCCATTCTCTCTCCTTCTGTGGGTTGCCATAAAACTATCAGCTATCATATCTTCCTTCTCAGTACCATACTTCCTGTCATTATGGGAATGGACTAAACCTCTGAAACCACACACAAGTCTTAATTAAATGCTTTCCTTTATAAGGGTTGCCATGATCATGGTGTCTCTTCACAGTAATACAACATTAACGGAGACACATATGATCATAGGACATTTTAAAATTACATAAAGAAATTTAGACACAAGATGGTATTAAACACCAGAGTAATTAAAATGAGTATCACACCCTTCCCTGAACTTCACAAAGAGCATGGCACCTAACACTACAATAGTTATGCCACCAGAACCTGTGATGTGACCACTGGACGTGTGTTAAAGAGTCAACAGGCAGAGAACTCTCACCTGTTCAGGGACTTCAGCATGGCTTAGTCCTCACTACTGATGTGACATTCTGGAATTGCTATCTCCACTTCCACCCCCCCCCCCCCAAAATACCTTGCTGGACCTGTTTCTGCACTTTGCCACTGTGACATCTACAGTTGTGCACCTCAACTCTACCCTGTGACTTAACTCTGAAGTTACATCTAGCCAGGGTCATTGTCTAACTGCTTGGGTAGAAATTATTTTCATATCACTAAGATATTTTTCCTCCTTTGCAGTCAGTAACACTTCTTGGGAATTCTTTGGATCTTCTGTGGTCTCTGTAACTCTTTGGCAGGCATGATGTAACCTACAGACACATATGTACATACAGTACACACACCTAAGTATGTAGTCAGAATGTATTGTCAAAAGCATGATCTGGTCATTATTAGTGGTGGTTAAGAGATGAATGAAGAATCTGCCTTCCAACAGCCAACTATACAGGGAAACCAGAATCACTTGTCACACTGCAGTCACTGAAATAGCCTGTGGACTTATTGTTTGTCTTGGTTACCTCTTAAAAGTTGTGACCAAGTTTCTGACAATATATTGGTTAGGTTTTGGGCTGTTTCTGGGCTCTCAGACTTTCATTTAAGCAGTGGAAATGAAGGTAAACACTGATTTCTAAAGCAGTGAGAAGATTATTCAAAAGTGAAGTGAAAATTCAGGTCAGAGTTTGTAGTCAGGGTGACAGTGGGCCACATCAGTAAAAGTACTCAAGGGTTCCAGTTATTGTTTGGAGGCTTTCTGTTGTGAGATTCAGAAGGAGGAGAAGTTTGGTTACCAAAGGAGGTAGCACAGATCATTCTTAATTTTGATCAAGAAATTTGGATTGTGTAAGCCTGTGCATATTTTGTCTTATAATGCATCTGATTTTAGCCTTACGTGTGCCCAGCTGTGCCCAGGCACAAGGTAACAAATCGGTAACAAATATGAGATTCTTTCTGACACCCAAAGGGAACAGATTGCATTATTGCCCTTGCATCCCAAGCCTGACTAGGTCAGAGCAGCCCACAGCCCATAGTTTTGAGATGTGGTCCAGAATGCATTTGAATGGAAATGTGCTACCAAGGGGTTACTAATGGAAATAATATGTTTTCATTGTTTAAAGTAGGTATATGCAAAGTCTGATTCATGCTGGGGACCTAGGCTGCTATTATGTTTCAAGGTACACTGTTAGTTAAAGAGTGTGTGTAGAGCTGACAGGAGGTGGAACCATGGATTCCATTGTTATACAATGGTGGAGAAAGCAATTTAGGTGTCATCTATAAAGAGCAGATAATATGCTGGCTGCTGTAGAAGATTTTCAAAATCTATGCATATAGGAAAGAAATCTAGATGGAATCACCAAATAACATGGGAGACCGTGCTCCAATTATATACATCTTTCATCATCAAGTAAAACTTCCAGTTCCAGGAACAGTTTTGATATGATTCAGCTGTTGACTAAAAGTATTCTATGGATCCCCAAACAACATAGGCTGTTACCAAGGCTATTGATTGTTCTGTACAAACTTATGGTAAGGATCTGTTGCTAAAGACAGTACATACACATCTCATTGAACAGAGAAATCAATCTAGTGTCTACCTAAAGCCTTCATCAGTACTGATAGTGTTCATGGTTCCAGAAGGTATTCCGTATACTACCAAAAAGAAAGGTAACCACAAACTGTAGGGTAATCTCTTGTGTAGTGCATGGAAGCATTGCCTGTTAATAAAGAGCTGAGGCAGGGTTAGATTTGGGAGAGAGAGAGGAATGCTGGAAGATAGTTTGGCATGGGAAGATTCACTCTCTGGACTCTGAGGAAGTTGCATGTATGAAAGTGAAGAGGTAACAAGGCATGTGGCAGATACAGAATAGAATAAACAGGTATTTGTTATGAGGTAGTTAGGGAACAAGCCCAGGCAAAAGCCTATAAGCATAGTTATTGAATAATAAGCTTCCAAGTCATTACTGGGGAACTGGAGCCCAGTGGAAAAGCCTGAGGTTCCAATCAATGCAGCTATAAGATCTGCAATCTACAATAACCTGCCTACATGATGTATTAATGCAATAATGACACAAACTTGGAAGAAACCAACCACTCTCTGACGAGATCTACAGCCTACCTCATGAGCAGGAAAATGCCATGAGCCCAGGAGAAAACCAAATTCTACCATTCTCCTAAAAAACATAGTAATAAATGACTCCTAACAACATTCTGTTTTACCCAGAGATCAGAATTTTTCTCAGCTATAACAAGGGAGACTTTCTCATGCTGTACATGGGAACCAATGTAGACACCCACAACTTGACAATGTGTAGAGAATGAGAGAGTTTGGAAAACTCAATATTAAATGGAATGTCTTCACCAAATCCCTCCCGTTAGGGATCAGGGAGCTCTGTGGAAAAGGAGGCAGAAAGATTGTAAGAGCCAGTGGATGGAGGCCACCAAGGAAGTAGTGTTCCAGACAAAACAGGACTAACACATATAGGAACTCACAGACACTCTGGCAACATGTGCAGAATCCGCACAGATTCAAGTCAGATGGGGCCTCAGTGCTGCTAGGGAGAACTGGACATAAGCTCTCATCCATAACCAAGAAGCTATCTCTAAAGGACAAAGGCTTATAAAGGAAAAATTAGTTTCCTCCAGTGGAATGCATTAGGCATATAAACCCTACTTAAGGGTAGGCTCCATGTCCAGGAGTGATCCTTGACCAATATCAAGCAAACGCTGTGATATTTTTTATAAACTTTTATCTCAAGTTGTTAGGTCTTTTTTAATATCTTACATGTCTTTTGCATGTATGTTATATTTCTGATTATGTTTTTATGGTAGTGTGTGTATGGGTGTTATGTGTGTTTATGTTTCTTGTGTTTTGTCTTGTCTTAAATTCTGTTTTGTGTATTTTTTTATTTGTCTAATGGAGAGAGAGAGAGAGAGAGAGAGAGAGAGAGAGAGAGAGAGAGAGGAGAGAGTGATCACAGAGTTGGATGGGTGGGGAGGATCTAGGAGGAGGTGATGGAGGGAAATTGTGATCAGAATATAGTGTATAAATTTTCAGTAATAAAAACAAAGAATAGACAATTATGATGTGTATGAGTTGAAGCAAATAGGAAAAGAGGTAAAGAGGAAGTTGAATAAAGCACAGAAAGTCCTATTCCAAAACCATGGCAGCTAAAGTTCTAGAAACTGGAACTGAGAAGTGTAACCAAGTTTACACTATATATGTACAGCTGGGCAACAAAACACTGTTCCAAAACACCCTTCTACAATGTTTCTTAGTTTACAATTACATTGGAAGGACATTGTGATGGTGAACAATTTCTAAATTCATGTATTAGGAATTACCTGGGGGACAGTGAAGTAGCCTCTGGGTGTTTCTTTGAGAATATTTCCAGAGACAATCAGATCATGAGGCCGCTGGCATAAGTAATCTTATTATGGATTCATAGTATAATAGCATCGCTAGAGGTTGGTGGAAAGTAGGACCTGAAGAGTTAAGGCACTCAGCATGTGTTTTGAAGGCTGTGTCTTGCCTTGGCCCTTTCAGAATTCCCTCTCCCCTGTTTCCTAATGTTCATATGGCAAACTACTTAATCCTCCACACCTTTCTATCCATGATGCATTAAAGTCTCTGACCAAAGCAAGCATCCTCCTGCATTAATAGTTCTGTCCAGTTTTAGCCAGAGAAATACAGAAACAATGTATTTTCTACATGTTACATAGTTAGGTCAGAGTATATACATTCAGAAATTCGAATATCCTTAGAAAAAATTATCTTCTTATATAGTCTCAGCCATTTACAGTTTAAGCTGAATCTAGAGTGAATTAATCAAGCTCTAAAAGAACCCCACAGGGATTTATGTTAGAATTGACTCCTAATAAGGAATTCCAATTTAGAATTACATTAAATGAATAACTTAATATGAATAATTGACCTAGATTCTATCCAAGGAAATCCATTAAAATCACAAAAATGCAAAAAAAATAAAAATGAAAGCATTAAAATATTAACTTCCTCCTGAGCTCTAGGATAGGATATTCTGTTCCCTGTCTACTCTTCCAAGTTCGTCAATTTTCTTTAGTATTCATTCTACATTTTAAAGTAAAAGGAATTATTTAAATAACGAGCCATCTAGAAATAGAGCCAGGAAGGACAGTTATTTCTAATACTATGTTTTACCTTTTAATGAGAAGGAAGAGTTGAAAGCTAAAGTTTCCATGTCAGAAGTTCCTTATCAAAGCTGATTGCAAACCTTGCAGAGGCAGAAAAACAGGATACTGTAGTTCTCTGTCAGTCACAAGGCTTTCCTGCTAGAAACAGTGTTTGAAAATCAAATGCCCCCTTTTGAACTTAGCATAGTACCCAGGACAGTGTTACCAAAGCTTTCTCAGTGGAATGGGCTGCTTTGAAATCAAAGTGCGTACTGTTCTGAAGCACCCAGAGGACAAGTCCTGTAGGTGCTTCAGACGCACAGATGGCATTTCTTCCTGGTGGAAGGATGAATCCCCAAAACAGAGAGAGAAACTTTGACTTTATCTTTCCTCACTAAAGGACAAACCAAGATATCAATGGCTCAGTCTGTGAGTTCTTTCTAAAGAACGGTTCTGTCTACAGAAATCAGCAGATGCCTTGGAGCTGAAAATGAAACTACAATGTCTTTCTGCTACATCTCCATCCCTTTGCCTTCCCTTAGTATGAGAGACGGAGACAGGGTGGGTCATTGGGAGTTAAGAAGGTGCAAGACAGACACAGAACATGGGAACTCTCTCTCTCTCTCTCTCTCTCTCTCTCTCTCTCTCTCTCTCTCTCTCTGTGTGTGTGTGTGTGTGTGTGTCTGTGTGTGTGTGTGTGTGTGTGTGTGTGTGTGTGTGTGTGTGTGTGTGTGTGTGTGTTTGGAGATGGTATTCAAGAGCCATACTATTTTTATTGTTCCCTGGATGCCTCTGAGATGAAGAAACAGAATCAGGTCTACCAGTGGCGTCACCGAAACACTCTTGCAGAGAGTTCTGTATGATGCCATTGCAAGTGAACTAAAAGACTCAAGGGGAACTCCTTTAGATGAGATGTGAAGAATATGAATTCAGAATATGTGAACTGTGGACTTTAACAGTCTTTGCTCTTTAATTTTTCAAGAAATTGATTAAGGAGGAGGTGTGTGTGTGTGTGTGTGTGTATGTGTGTGTGTGTGTGTGTGTGTGTGTATCATATCATATAGAGGCCAAAGATCAACATCATATGTCTTCTGTTGGTGTCCACATTATTTATTAAGACAGGATCTGTCACTGAACCTCGAACTTACTGATTGGCTGAGGTAGTTGGCCAGCAAGCCCCAGGAATCCATCTGTCTGCCCGATCCTCAACCCCCATTTTCCAGCTCTGGAGTTGCAGACTGGTAGCAATATGGACTGTTTTCTACTGCATAACCTAAAGCACAGAGCAAATGTGACTCTAACCAGGGAAATTCTGACGAAGAGAAGAAGCTAGCAGCCGACTCATTTGATATTTAAACCCACATGGAACATGAAGGCTCGGCAGTAAGTAGCATCGTTCTTAAATCCTCCTGGTTTAGAAAGGCCCATGCTATTTGAGGCATCAGGCATGGAAGCCCTCACAAAAGAGATTTCCCTTATTGCACATCAGCTGAGACAATGGTCTATGATTTGAGACCTCGGGCAGGCATGTCAGGAAAGAACCATTCTCTACAGCTTCAGCAAAAGAAATAAATGTACTTTCTGAGTTTCAGTGCTCTGTTTGAGCTGCTTAAGGAATGCTCCCTAAAATAACACAGAAAAGACCACCTACAAACAGTAGCAAATCCAACCTTATGTTTATGATTCTGAATGCAGTTTCTACTCAGTGAGGCTCAGTGTTGTTGGAGGAAGGCTATTGGAAGAGAACTTTATGGTAGCTCCAACCAGACTCATCCACTCTTCTGCTAATCCAGAAAGTTCAATTAAAATAGAGCTTTTGCCTGTAAAACCCACTTCGGTTTATCCCTCAGAATTTCCAGGAGGCACCACTTGCTGCAGATTAATGCTCAGCATGAAGAGGATTAAGTGCTTAGACAATTCCAGCAGTCAAGAGGAGATTAGGGAAATCACTCTAACTTTTGCTAGTTGGCTCCCAAGGACCCCAATTCAGTTTGTTGCTGGCAGTTTATACACATAAGCAAGAAACTGTAAAAATAACAGTTTATTGTCATCATGCCAAACTAGGAATGTTGGAGTCAGGTGACTTAACTGGATTTTTAGCTCTGGTACTTAACAGCTGTGAAACCTTGAGAAGCTTACCTGACCTTCAGGCAGCTCACTTTTGTCATAAGGATGTGTCTGCCCACCCTTCCTAGAAGAGTCCGAGGGCTGGGGCAATTTCATCACTTCTCAAAGAGCCCACCTCTTCCTCTCCTCACCTCGAGTGTTCCAACATGCAGATTCTGGAGGGGCGTGGTACCCTAGAGAAAGTTGACATCTTTAAAGTGTGAAGAGGGTGACTGTGACAGGGTAGGAATCAGAAAATGCATGATGGGAAGAAGAGTTTCCGTGTGTTTGTTTATTATCTTTCAGATGTTCCATTTTCTCCTGGGATTTCTCTCTTTCCTGCTAAAGGAACTCAGATTTTGATGAGTGAAAAACCCTATCCATTGAACCTTTCGGTTCTTTCTATCTGACAAATGCTACAGAGGGATTTCTGTTTTGAGATTTGTGTATAGTATCACTACTTCTCTGACTGACTCCTATAGCAAAGTATTTTTCCACTGCCATATTAATTTTCAGAACCATGCCCACTCACACAAACATATATTTCATTTTTTCCCAACACCTACCATTTCTCATGACTTACTGACACTTTTTGCTTTCCTACTGTGCACAATTTTGAGGAAGCTTTTATACTTCACATAGTGTTTATTCTGGCTGAAGTTTTTCTGCTCTGCTGAAGGAGTTAACGTTAGCTCTGGGTTTTTATGAAGTTTCTTGCAGACGTTGATATATGTTAGTCAGTGACTATATATGAACATCCACTAGTCAATGCTGTAAATTCTCATTTCTAGAACTTTCTAGATGATAAAAAGCTTGATCTTTGAAATATTCTCACATCAGGTATAGGAGTTCATGAATCAGGCTGTGTGGATTCACTAGGGGAGTACAGGTCTTCAGCCAGTGTGTATTTATGTAGTCTCCAGTTGTTATTGAGGACACTCTTTTGTCCAATTAATTTCCTCATTAATAAAAATTTAATTAAAATTTTAAATTAAAGTTTTGCTGTAAATAACATGCCAAAAAAAACCAAAAACACTTTGCAAGTTTATCCAGACCCACTGGGCCTATCCTTTAGGCCTGAGGAGTCTTGGGGAACACCCAAGAACTTCATGCATCTTGTGGAGCACTGCAGGGCCCCATGAATACCCAGCTTGTAAATTTACCCCACCAATCAGGAAGATATGGGAAGATGGAAAGATCTCCCATGCTCATGTATCAGTATGACCAATATAGGAAAATGGCTATGTTAACAAATGCAATCTACAGATTCAATGAAATTCCCATCAAGATTCCAAAACAATTCTTTACAGGTCTTCATATGGATAATTAAAACCCCAAGGATATCTACAAAGTACAATATTAAACAATAAATGAACCCGTGGAGGTATCACGCTGATCTCAAGCTGCATTGTAGAGCAGTTGTAATAAACTGCATGGCATTGCTATAGAAACAGACAGAATCAATGGAATCAAATCTAAGACCCAGAAATAAACCCACACACCAGAAACTTGATTTTTGAAAAAAAAAAAAGCCAAACCATGTAACAGAAAGACAGCACATCTTCAACAAACGGTGCTGGTCTAACTGGGTGTCTGCATGTAGAAGAATACAAATAGATCTGTATTTATCACCCTGCACAAAACTAAGTCCACATGGATCAATATGTCAACCTAAAAACAGATATGCTAAATCTAATAGAACAGAAAACGGGTAGTTAGCCTTGAACTCATTGGAACAGGAGGCAACTTCATGGACAGAACACCAATGGGTCAGTTTCTAAGATCAACCATTGATAAATGAGACCCTGAAAAGCTGCTGTCAGTCAGAAGCACCGTCAATAGGACAAAATGACAGCATGTTGCTTGGGAAAATCTTCACAATCCCTACCTCTATCAGAGGGCTAATATCCAAAATATATAAAGAACTAAAGAAGTTAGACTCCAATAAAAAAAATAACCCAATTAAAAAATGGAGTATAGAGCTAGACAGAATTCTCAACAGAGGAATCTCAAATGGCTAAGAAGCACTTAAAGAAATGTTCAAAGTCCTTAGATGCCAGGGAATTGCAAATCAGAACAACTCTGAAATGCCACCTTATACCCATCAAAATGGTTAATATCAAAACCTCAAGAGACAGCATATGATTGCCAAGAATGTAGAGCAAGGGGAACATTCCTTCATTGCTGGTGGGAGTGCAAATTTGAACAATCACTCTAGAAATCCATTTGGTGGTTTCTCAGAAAATTGAGATAGTTCTACCTCAAGACCTAGCTATACCACTATAGACATATATCCTGTAGTAGGTTGGCCTAATGCTGCTTGTAGTTTAATGCTAATATTGGACTCCCAAGACTGGCTGCCCCAGAGAGTTTGCACATAAAACTCTGCGTGACCCTGTTCCCAAGTTATTTCTGATTGGCAATTAAAGATGTCAACAGTCAATAGTTGAGAAAAAGAGACACAGGAGAGGTTTAGGCTTCCTAGGCTTGGGGTTGAAGGAAAACTATGAGAAGGAAGAAGGTGCAGAAGAGGAGGAAGGAGAAGCCACCATGGGTTAGAAATAAAGAAAATGTTGCCCTCTGGGTTGGGCAATCGGAGTTAAGGTTAATCCAGATGAAATATAGTAAGTAATAACTCAGGGTTATCGATAGTAAAGTCGATTCTGACAGCATAGAGGGTAGGCAGTTGCCTGGCTTTTGTATTGTTAAGGCTTATTGTTAATAGAAAGGTGGTGTGCATTTTTTAATTCAGGAACTAAATGTTCTAAGGTGGGGTAGAAATCCCCAGTAGGGACTAAGTAATTTCTACAATACCCCAAAAATATTCTACCATTTTACAAGGACACTTAGTCAATTATGTTCATAGCAGCTTTGTTTGTAACCGCCAGAAACTGGAAACATCCTAACTGGGGAATGGATAAAGAAAAAGAAGTTCATTTACATAATGGAATACTACTCAGCTATTAAAAACGAAGTCATGAAATTTGCAGCAAATGGATGGAACTAGAGAACATCATCCTGAGTGAGGTAATCCAGACCTAAAATGACATGCATGGTATGTATTCACTTACAAGTGGATATTAGCCAAAAAGTACAGGCTAAGCATGGTATAGTCAACAGACCCAAAGAAACCCAATATTAAGAAGGACCCAAGGGAGGATGGTTGAATCTTCCCCAGAAAAGGTAATAAAATAGGTATCCGAGTTTGATGGAGAGAGGGACCTATGTGAGAGACGAGTTGGGATATGATCAGGGAGGTGCGAGCAAATGGAGGGAAATGGGAGAGGGAATGAACAATTGAGAGACATGGGATGGAGGGAGTCCACTGGGGGCAAATGTCACTCCTAACAGGGGGCAATAAGGATCCAGAGGTGGCTACTTTCTATAGCCAGGAGGACCCCCCAGGAGAGGGATAAGACAGCATTCCACCCACAAAACCTTCAACCCAAAGTGTGTCCTGCCTACAAGATGTACATGGACAAAGAAACAGCCAAGACTGAGGGAACAGGCAACCAATGACTGTCCCAAATTGAGACCCATCCCATGGACAATGAGACCCGTAAGACCAGTCCCTGACACTAATAACGATACTCTGCTCTGGCAGACAGGAGCCTACCATAACGGTCCTCTGAGAGGTTCCACGCAGCAGCCAATGAAAAGAGATGCAGAGACCCACAACCAAACATTAGCTGGAGCTCGAGTATAATTATGGAAGAACTGGGGGAAGAACTGAGGAATCCGAAGAGGACATGGACTCCACAGGAAGACCAACAGAATAAACTAACATGGACCCTTGGGGGCTCCCGGAGGCTGAACCACCAACCAATGAGCAAACACAGTCTGGAACCCTGCCCCCTGCACATCTGCACTTGTGTAGCAGATGAGCAACTTGATCTTCGTGAGGTACCCCCAACAACTGGAGCTCATGAGGGTGATTGGAGTGTCTCTGAATCTGTTGTCTGCCTGCCATTCCTGTCCTTCCAGTTCTCCTAACTGGGCTGCCTTCTCTGGCCCCAGTGGGAGGAAGAATGTCCCTAGTGCAGAGACAGAAGGGTGGAGGAGGGGTGGGGAGGATCGGACTATGTAGTTAGGAAGGTGGAATGCTGTGAGAGGATACTGGGAGGAGAGGGAGGACTGATAATGGGATGTAAATTGAATAAATAAATAAGTTTGAAAAGACTATCCAGACCTGTGCATCTCAATGAACTTCTTTCTACTTAGAACAGCCATTTAGGAGCTGTAACAATTCCTGGTAGATTTTGCTTGCTTACTGTCAACTATATGTTATACTCTCGTACAATATACCCCGCACCCCCACATACATACATACATATATACATACATACATACATGCATGGAAAAATCCGTGATAAAGGTAAAAGCATAAAAACACATAGCAATTTTTATTATGCTAAAAAATAAAAGCATATGTAGGAGAAAAGTCCACAACAGTGTTATCATAACCCTCTTTATGTGTATGGTTCACAGTTCAGTGTAGTGAACATACTCCTCATATCTAGCCATTGTCAGCATTGCCCGTCTTTCCAGGTTATTTTTTAATGGAGTTCACATAACCTTTCTTTTCTATTTTTTCCTTTCTCTCTTCCCTTCATCCTTTCTCCCATCTCCTTATAAAATCTCACTATATAAAAAAGCTTGTTACATAACCTAGAATAACCTTAAACTCATCATCTTCTGTCCTGAACAGCAGGGATTATAGGCAAACACCACAAATGCTTCGTGCTCTCTTCCCTCTGCCCCCAACAATCATCATCCTGTTGTCTGCCTCTAATGCTTTGCCTATTCTATGTGCCTCATATGCAGAAAAATACTGAGAGTTTTTCTATTTGTGATTATTTTATTTAAGATCATGTCTGCAGGGTTAGCAAGATGGTGAAAATCTTGACACTAAGTGGGATGACCGAAGTTTAATCTTCAGGATCCATATTACCTCAATGTGTGTGTGTGTGTGTGTGTGTGTGTGTGTGTGTGTGTGTGTGTGTGTGTATGTGTGTGTGTGTTCATGTTATGATGCTCATGTGAACCTCCAAATGCTAATGCCAAAAAATTGTATCCTCATGGTTCAGTGTGTTCCTTCTCTTGCTCTAAAAGTTGAATCATATTTCATTTACAGTATACTACGTTTTGTTTATTCTTTTGGTTTCTTCTATGCTTTGCTTCTGTGAATAATGTTGTGGTGAGCATGGGTGCACACATCTTTCCTCAAGAGACTTTTTTCCATTCTCGTGTGTATACACATACAAACTGAGGGGCCTGACTGAATAACGCTCTCATATATTTTCTGAGGAACTGTAATACTCTTTTCCACAATGGCTAGACCTTCCAATCTGACTACCAATGGTAGGACAATGCTTAACATTTTTTCTGGTCTCTTTCTGAATTAGCCAATGTTCATAATTTCAGCAAAAAACCACTCTAACAGTATCCGGTGGCATCTTGTCACAGTATTGATCCCTGATGATGACTGATGTCCACAAGCGTATTGGCTATGTGTCCATCACATCTTTAGAGAAATGACACATCAGACCTGTCCCTGGGTTCCTTTCATGAATGCTCTATGTTTATGGCTTACCAAGATGAGGTTACCCGCTGGTCCTAGAGTTGTGTCACCAGCAGGTGGCAAGGACTACACAGGAGTGGGTCCCTAGACCTTGCCATCTTAAATGAATCCTCTTTTCATGTTCTTCCCTCATATTCTGTCACTGAAGAGTACAGTAGTTGAGAACATTTTTAAGCTGGCATGGGAATTAAAAATTTGTCACACTGAGTCAGAGATGGCTAGCCTTTCTAAAGCAACCTTCAATACTTTAGGAAAGTACTCATACCTCCAAAGCTTTTGTTTTCACTATGTCAAAGCAGGATTGGGGTTGGCTAGGTGGTTTGTAGATTTTTTTTCCTTCTAGGACTTTGTGTGACTCAAGAGGGTTAATTGAAGACCACCTAATGGGCTGCATATGCTGTTGTTAAAGATGTAGACAGTGGTCACAATGTGAACACTAGGAGTAGTAGTGGAAGGAGAGATGAGCAAAGCAAAGAAAACCCAATACAAATTCATTTCACATAAAGTAGTTGTGATCTCAGAGCAACCTGGAACATGATGGACAACCCACCCCATTAAATAGAACTAATCTTCTCTTGACTTATCATATTGTCTGTCGAGTAAGGCTAAGGAAAGACCTGGTGATGTGGATTTAGAAACAACAGAACTCAGAAATATGAAGTTTGGTGATGTTTATGTTTGGTCTTCAAAGAAAGCCACGACACCGACTGCTTCTGTTGCTGTGTTGCCTTCAGTGCTCCGGGAGAGGTGGCTGCATTTCTGTAATCTCGTTCTTGGTTTATTACACAGACTCAAGAGTCTTAAGGACTTGCCTCATTAAAATCACGGGAAATAAACAGTAGCTACATTTTCAGAGTTTTACCTTTCAGTCCATCTGTGCTGGTTTGAATAAGAACAGCCCCTGGAGGCACGTGTATTTGAACTCACAGTCACCAGGAAGTGGCACTGTTTGAGAGGATTAGAAGAATTCCTAGGTGTGGTCTTGTTGGAGGAAGTGTGCCTCTAGGGGTGGGCTTTCAGAGTTCACAAAGCCCACACCAGATGCAGCATCTCTCTCTGCCCGCTGCCTGTGGGTCAAGATGAAAACTCTCAGCTATTGCTTCTGTTATGTCTGACTACTTCCTCTTGTGATGACAATGGACTAACCCTCTAAAACTGTAAGCAATCCCAAAGTTAAGTGTTTTCTTTTATCACCATTGCCTCAGTCATGGTGCCTCTTGTTTTCTTGTTTGTTGGGAAGGGTAATGTCTGAGTTCCAAAGACTAAATGAGTATGAGCTTTTAAACTATATTTTATTTTTTTGATATTGTTTTATTTTTGGAGACAATGTCTCATGTGGCCCAGAAAAACTACTAACTTATTTAGCCAAGAATGATCCTTGTGCATCTAATCAGCCAAAACCCATCATATCTGATCAACTATGAGCTTTGAAACTTTCAAAAGCCAACTAAATATGCAAAAATAAGGTGTTCTACTATCATTGAGATAGTGTGTGTGTGTGTGTGTGTGTGTGTGTGTGTGTGTGTGTACAATTAAAAGAGGCTGACAGAAAATTTACCTGAGACAAACAAAGCAGGTCTCTATAAAGGCATTTCTGCAGAAATCTATAGACTTCTAGGCAAGGGAACACACTGGCCAAGGGAGGTCTACAGGACTTCATACTCGCAGATGTGGGACAGCAGAAACAAGCACGTTGCAGCTTGTGTGACTTAGTCCAGACCTTTCATATGAGTACATGTGAAAAGAGTCTCCTCATAATAAGTGTATTAAACTCATTGACTTCGCTTCCGTGAAGAGATGATTTTTTTTTAAATTTATGACTGAACATTATGGAAGCCCTGTGAAGGCTAAGAGGACAGTCCTCAGAGAGTCAGGAACAGGTTTGGATAAGTGACATGCCACTGATTCACGGACCATGCCCCATTTCTTCCTGTAAAGTGGCTCAGCTGAGCTATTTCTTTATTTCATTTAACACAATGAGAGAAGAGGGACCTTGACATAGGCACTCTGCTCTCTTCAACGACTTCCTTAGGTTGACTTTCCATTTGAAAGGAGTTGCACAGGAAATTAAGATAGGCGAATTCCTTGAAGGCAGCACATATTAGGTAGAAGGCATATTGTACAACAGGGTAGCTGTCAACCCGTCGTGGTTCCTTGATCAGCTATGGTGCCTGGTACTTTGTTTAGCATTTTACCGAGAAATGATTTCTCTTTGTTCCAGGAAGGTAGAAACTCAGCAGAAGGAATTTTGAGTCAGAGCTCAGAAGCTGGAATTTATATATCTAACTGGCATACACACACACACACACACACACACACACACACAGACACACACACACACACACACATATGATATGTACTATATCCATCAACTGATATATCTATATCTATATTTATATATCTATATCTATATCTATTCACATATATGTGATTTTTACATAGAGACACATGTATATGATAGATATGTATGATATATGTTTTATATATATGCAAGTAAATATGGAGATAAATAACAGTCACCTTTTTTAACAAGGCTGTGTTAGTGATCAAATGAAATAAGGTTGAAACAGTGTTTATGGGAAGTATTGAACACTCTGGATTGTGACCTGGTGGTCTTAAGTAGACGCTTCCACCTCCTCCTTTCATCTACCCTTAGAAAGTGGGTGATGGGAAAGAAAAGGCTGAGACACACTTGCTGCTTTGTAGCATGAGTAAACTGTCACTGCCTCGTGGCAGCTCAGGTCTTCCTGCAGTTGGCTAGCTTTGCTTGGTGGCATCGGATTCCAGGGAAGCCAGCTGGCCTTTGCAGACGCTCAGATGTCACTTAGACAAGGTACACAGACAATTTCACATAGAATCTGAGTACAGTGTTTTCTTCCAAACTGTTCGATGCTCACAGTGGATTTACATGGTGAGAAAGTGTGTTCTGTCTTATGGGACCATCATGTAGTCCCTGGTGAATCACTGGCCTATGATGTTTGCACGATTATTAGATGTTCAGGGCATGCAACATAGGGTAAAACCTCCAAATTGAACTATGTTCTTGTGGTAAAACAAATTTTAGCAGAATTAGCACTGACCTCTTGCTCATTAACACAAGAGTCAAAGACTCTGTTGCATGAAACTGCTTAAGAAGGTCAGTGTTCTACAGAGTACCTTAGAGAAAGGCTTTGAAGAGCCATGGTGCAGAGTGCAGAACACTGGCCATGGGCCTTGCCTGTTCATGCTCCGTAATTCCTTTGTGCAGCTTAGCCTGCTAGTGCTTCCAGACATCCTCTGGTACATCTTCAGGTAACCAGCAGAGGCCCTTTACTGCCTGAAGGTACTTGGTGTATGTGGGGTGCCCTGCACCCACCCACCACATTGCCATGCAGGCTGCAATCTCTGACACCGATAAATAGAAAATCTAACTGGTGGGTCTAACGAGGTATAACATACCATTCATTAAGCATTTCTGAATGTTTGGAAATTTTTTCCTTCCTTTCCTTCCTTCCTTCCTTCCTTCCTTCCTTCCTTTCTTTCTTTCTTTCTTTCTTTCTTTCTTTCTTTCTTTCTTTCTTTCTGTCTTTCTCTCTTTCTCTCTTTCTCTCTTTCTCTCTTTCTCTCTCTCTTTCTTTCTTTCTTTCTTTCTTTCTTTCTTTCTTTCTTTCTTTCTTTCTGTGTGCATAGTTCCCCAGCTCCCTGAACACATGTGGTCAGAAGACAGTCATGTTAGTCATTTCTCTCCTCTTTCATATAAGCCACTTTACCCAGTCAACTGACTTGTTGACCCTGAAAGATCTTAGATAGGATGAGGTCATAGAAGGGAATCATGAGAATTTTTATTCACAATATGCTATTCTATAGAAGTGAATATTATACTACTGATCACATTTTGGAATCATATATTTGAATATATGTATGTGCATATGGTGAGTCTGTGTGTGCGTGCCTGTGAATATATGGAAAAATGAGAAAGAGAGAGGCATGCACCATCTTCAATGCTACATGTACTAGGAAAATATTTATGGAAATAAGTACATAAAACTCATACCTACTGTTGGCTATAGGTAGCTGTCACATTAAAATGTATCTTAAATTAACGCACTTTGAAGTTCCTATAATCGTTTATACAGTAAGATAAAAATTAGTTTTTGCTAATTCTGTTTTCAAGTCTGTTTAGAGACAAAGAAGAGAGTAAACTTCACATGGTTGTGCTGTGAGTCTCTAACAATGTGGGAAACCTGTGTGCCCCTGCACTGAGGAACATTGAGGGAGACTGGCAAGCATTCTTGGAAGGTGAGTCACAGGGGTAACAATTATTCTACAGGGAGAATTTAGGTTCTAAAGATTTCGTCTTCTTTAGACCTTCTACAAGAACGTATGTCACCATTATATCAAACAAATGCTTAATTTTAGAAGAGAAGGTTGGGGTTTTTAATCCAAGGCTACAATGTTCTGTATCTGCTATTTTTTGGGGGGTGGGTGATAATAACTTGAGTGGAAAGGTCTGGGAACACCCCTATCAAGTACAGAAATGGAAATTATAATATATATTAAGGACACTTTTCTACAATTTTGAAAACTGAAAGGCTTACTTTAAGCATCACGAATGTGATACCCTTCTTACAGTGCTCTAGCTTTAGTGATTCACCTTTCACTCACTGTTCACCGAATAGAGTAACAAGCTCCGGTGTCATTGCCTAAGGTGAAGAACATGGAGACTCTGGAGTCGGAAGAGCTCTATTATTCTCTGCATAACATGGAGCTCTTGTCCCCAGTTCTGAGCTCAGAATAACACCTCCTATCAGAAAGACTTGGAATCAGTAACTGAGCAATGGCCAGGCCCCTGGACTCCCTTAATATTCTTCCTTCTCTGTACCATGGCTTGACGCAATGGCATTCCTCAAATGTCAACTCCTGTGGACTTTGCTAGCTACATAATTTTTAAAAATAGCAAGGAAGAATCCTAACTCATAGCAGCCTCCAGTTAGTGATGTTTTCGTCACTGCAGGCAACCAGCTCCCTGCTCTTCAAGGTGGTTGAAGTGTCTTGGTGCAACTGGATCCTGCCAGAGTGTGTGTGTGGGGGGGGGGGGGGTTGTGTAGCCAGTGAGCATAACCCAGTGTGTTGATGTAGAAACTGTGTGACTATCAATGTAACACCCTAGCTTAAACTGGTAGCATCAGTAATGAGCTTCAGTGATAATATACTTTAGATAATTATAGTCTCCATCATTATGCAATTATACTTTGAAACATTCTCGAAGCAATGGAGAGTCTTAGTAACACTGGTGGATGAGAACCAGAGGTAGAAACTGGTTAGGCAGTTCAGAATAAAACAACCCCAAAGAAAATGGTCAGTTTCTTTCTGGGCTAAAAGCCCAGAAATGCCTTGACCGGTGTAAAAGCCTTGCTGGAGGCCCATGGTACCAGAAGGATCTGAAAATGTCTCTGGTTTAGCCATGGTCTGACTGGAGATGCCAGGAAGGCGTCTGATTTTCCTTTTACCTCTCCTTAAAGGTAAAAGGACTGTTTTTGTTCCAGAAACCATACTGAGGACACCACCAAAAATGAGAGGACATAGACACTTTTTTTTTTATTAACTTGAGTATTTCTTATATACATTTTGAGTGTTATTCCCTTTCCCGATTTCTGGGCCAACATCCCCCTAGCCCCTTCCCCTCCCCTTCTTTATGGGTGTTCCCCTCCCCATCCTCCCCCCATTGCCGCCCTCCCCCCAACAATCTAGTTCACTGGGGGTTCAGTCTTAGCAGGACCCAGGGCTTCCCCTTCCACTGGTGCTCTTACTAGGATATTCATTGCTACCTATGAGGTCAGAGTCCCGGGTCAGTCCATGTATAGTCTTTAGGTAGTGGCTTAGTCCCTGGAAGCTCTGGTTGCTTGGCTTTGTTGTACATATGGGGTCTCGAGCCCCTTCAAGCTCTTCCAGTTCTTTCTCTGATTCCTTCAACGGGGGTCCTATTCTCAATTCAGTGGTTTGCTGCTGGCATTCGCCTATGTATTTGCTGTATTCTGGCTGTGTCTCTACACAGGAGTGATCTACATCCGGCTCCTGTCGGCCTGTACTTCTTTGCTTCATCCATCTTGTCTAATTGGATGGCTGTAAATGCATGGGCCACATGTGGGGCAGGCTCTGAATGGGTGTTCCTTCTGTGTCTGTTTTAATCTTTGCCTCTCTATTCCCTGCCAAGGGTATTCTTGTTCCCCTTTTAAAGAAGGAGTGAAGCATTCACACTTTGATCATCCATCTTGAGTTTCATTTGTTCTAGGCATCTAGGGTAATTCAAGCATTTGGGCTAATAGCCACTTATCAATGAGTGCATATACCATGTGTGTTTTTCTGTAATTGGGTTACCTCACTCAGGATGATATTTTCCAGTTCCGACCATTTGCCTACGAATTTCATAAAGTCATTGTTTTTGATAGCTGAGTAATATTCCATTGTGTAGATGTACCACATTTTCTGTATCCATTCCTCTGTTGAAGGGCATCTGGGTTCTTTCCAGCTTCTGGCTATTATAAATAAGGCTGCTATGAACATAGTGGAGCACGTGTCTTTTTTATATGTTGGGGCATCTTTTGGGTATATGCCCAAGAGAGGTATAGCTGGATCCTCAGGCAGTTCAATGTCCAATTTTCTGAGGAACCTCCAGACTCATTTCCAGAATGGTTGTACCAGTCTGCAATCCCACCAACAATGGAGGAGTGTTCCTCTTTCTCCACATCCTCGCCAGCATCTGCTGTCACCTGAGTTTTTGATCTTAGCCATTCTCACTGATGTGAGGTGAAATCTCAGGGTTGTTTTGATTTGCATTTCCCTTATGACTAAAGATGTTGAACATTTCTTTAGGTGTTTCTCAGCCATTCGGCATTCCTCAGCTGTGAATTCTTTGTTTAGCTCTGAACCCCATTTTTTAATAGGGTTGTTTGTCTCCCTGCGGTCTAACTTCTTGAGTTCTTTGTATATTTTGGATATAAGGCCTCTATCTGTTGTAGGATTGGTAAAGATCTTTTCCCAATCTGTTGGTTGCCGTTTTGTCCTAACCACACTGTCCTTTGCCTTACAGAAGCTTTGCAGTTTTATGAGATCCCATTTGTCAATTCTTGATCTTAGAGCATAAGCCATTGGTGTTTTGTTCAGGAAATTTTTTCCAGTGCCCATGTGTTCCAGGAAAAGAAGAAGTCAAAATATCACTATTTGCAGATGATATGTTAGCTTATTTAAGTGATCCCAAAAGTTCCACCAGAGAACTACTAAAGCTGATAAACAACTTCAGCAAATTGTCTGGGTATAAAATTAACTCAAATAAATGAGTAGCCTTCCTCTACAGGAAAGAGAAACAAGCCGAGAAAGAAATTAAGGAAACGACACCCTTCATAATAGACCCAATCAATATAAAGTACCTCGGTGTGACTTTAACCAAGCAAGTAAAAGATTTGTACAATAAGAACTTCAAGACTCTGAAGAAAGAAATTGAAGAAGACCTCAGAAGATGGAAAGATCTTCCATGTTCATGGATTGGCAGGATTAATATAGTAAAAATGGCCATTTTACCAAAAGCGATCTACAGATTCAATGCAATCCCCATCAAAATACCAATCCAATTCTTCAAAGAGTTAGACAGAACAATTTGCAAATTCATCTGGAATAACAAAAAACCCAGGATAGCTAAAACTATCCTCAACAATAAAAGGACTTCAGGGGGAATCACTATCCCTGAACTCAAGCAGTATTACAGAGCAATAGTGATAAAAACTGCATGGTATTGGTACAGAGACAGACAGATAGACCAATGGAACAGAATTGAAGACCCAGAAATGAACCTGCACACCTATGGGCACTTGATTTTTGACAAAGGAGCCAAAACCATCCAATGGAAAAAAGATAGCATTTTCAGCAAATGGTGCTGGTTCAACTGGAGGTCAACATGTAGAAGAATGCAGATCGATCCATGCTTATCACCCTGTACAAAGCTTAAGTCCAAGTGGATCAAGGACCTCCACATCAAACCAGATACACTCAAACTAATAGAAGAAAAACTAGGGAAGCATCTGGAACACATGAGCACTCTTGAAGAAAACTGGACTGACTACTTATCCACATCCCTTCCCTCGTCCACTAAGGCTTTCTTAATGAATGCCAAGATGATAAAGCTCAATGGTACCCTATGCCTGGGGACCTCTTCTGCTGGACAGGACCTCTGCTCTTGGCTTCTTTTTTAACCTCCCTATAATAAACACTTCTTTCTAAAACTCACCCTAATTGGTCCATGAACTTTATTCTTAAAACCTATGAGACTAGAACCCCAAATCCTTAGGCTTAGAGGGCTGTTCATCAACTGTTGAGTATCTGGGACCCCTGGCCTCTCAAGATAAACACAAAAACAACCAAGAAAGGCTCTATTGCTCTCAAAGATGCCCCTATATTCCTAAATCATGATGTCATCCGTATTTTCAATGTTGCTATGCTTCTTAATTCATTGTTTGGTTTGTGAAAATCATAAATAACAGTTAAAATATATCAAAAATCAGTATCAATAAAGATTTGGAAATCTGAAAGCCACAGGAACAGTACTTTATATCACATGCCTCTGTGCTGACGGCATCCAGAGCTGTGAAAAGGCAGTATAGCAGGAGTGGGTGGCCTCGAAGGCGACAGCACATATATAAACCGATAAAGGAGCCAGAGAGTCGAAAAGGCAGAAGCACACGTGAAAGTTGATAAAGAATCCAGAGAGAAGCTGTGTGTGTTTGGTTGGGGTTTCAGGTCCTGAGGGGTGCTGTCACCTTCACCTCTCCAGCCCTGCTGCATCTCCTGCATTTCCAAGCTTGTGACAAGAAGGTTCTCCTTCATTGGCTTTACACAGTGATGATAAAGGCCGAAGTCCCTTGCGGACTAATATTTGCCCCCACTCTGTACCTCTCTCTGTACCGCACATACCAGGGGCCGATGCTCTCATTTAGTCATGCAGTCTGGGCACAACCACACAGCTTTGGAACAGGGAAACTGCAGCAACCACAGGTAGCTATGGTCCAGAGAAGCCGGAAAAGCAAACTTTCTTTCCCTCATTCTAAAGGCTGTGCTGTGAACCACCAGATTGTATAATTGAGCAATTTCTCGAAGTTTTACCCTGGATCCTGTTTGGATAATTTTCTGTGTGTGTCTCCTCTAAATCACACTTAGGAAGAGCAATGTTGCTTTCTCTTTAACTAGCAGAGATGCTAACAGGCTTAAGAGGTGATTCTGCTGTCCCTTTTCACAGACAACGTAAATGTCTTGGTTCACATTATCCATCCACACTTAACCTGCCAAATATGACTTATTTCCTGTTGTTCTCCTTCCTTTTTCACTTCCGCTGTGTTGTCCTGTCAGCGTCTAATTTCTCCACCCACGCTGAAAGGCTTACTCTGGACAACAATCATGGGGAGCTTCCTCCCAAAGTCCTCTGTCTACCCACTTAATGTTCTTTCCCAATTGCATCCACACAATTTCTTTATGTTAAAAGAACAAAACACACAAAAGCAGCCAGAACATTCCTTCCTTCACATACTTGATTTTTTCACTTCAACCAAAGATTCTGACAGCTGTCTAGCATGCTCTTTCCCCACATTGTCCTACATAGCTGTCCCTAGCCTACAGCTATGCCTGCTGCCATTCCTGTCCTCTCCCATGTCCACAGTCATGGTTACTACTGAGTACCAGGGTGCCCTTTTCTTTGCCCTCCAGCTCTTTCAGACTTCCTTCGAAGTCCACTCCTTACAGCCTCGCTTCTTGCGCCTCTCCTGGTTCATCTTTTTCTCCTTCCCTAGATACTCTCTGGGATGGTTTGAATGAGAAATATGCCCCATAGTCTAAGGCATTTGGACACTTGCTTCTAAACTGATGCTGTGCAGGAGGCTTAGGAGGCATGGCCTTGTTGAAGGAAACATCACTGGAGACAGCCTTTGGAAGTATAAATTAAACATTCATGCAATTTTGAGTAAAATTTTTGCTTCCTACTCCAGGTTCAAGATGTGAGCTCCTAGCTTTTGCTCTAGCCACCATGTCTGGTTCTCTTTTTTTTTTTTCCAGTGAACTCTCAACTTTTATTGGTCCCTCAGTCCCCAGGGGGTTCCCTTCTTCTCAGCCTTGTGCCTCAGAACTCTGGTATCATTGGTCTTGGACACCACTTTGCCATCCACGACCTTAAAGGTAGTTGTCCTCTGGAGTTGCTGGAGTCCAGGGCGTCGTTGAGACTGAAATCTTCCTCATCCTCCAGCAAGCGGCCATAGGTGGCAATCTCCACCTCAAGTTTGACCTTGGTGTTCAACAGGGCTTCATATTCCTTGGTCTGACACTGTCCTGCCCGAGTTTGTGCCAGCTCTGATTCCAGATGCAGAAGGACCCCATTGAATTGCTCCATCTGCGCCCTGTATCTGGCCTCCACTTCCCTGAGGTTGTTCTCCAAGTTGATGTTCTGGTTTTTCATGGAGTCCAGGTCAATCTCCAAGGTCTGGAGGGTTCGTCTCAGCTCCAAGAGTGTGGTCTCAGTGTCCCTGATTTCGGCAGACTTGGTAGTGACTACCGTGGTACTCTCCTCAATCTGCTGAGACCAGTACTTGTCCAGTTCCTCACGGTTCTTCTGAGCCAGCTCTTCCACGATCTTGCTGAGGTCCTGAGATTTGGGAGCATCCACTTCCACAGTCAACCCAGAACTCGCAGTCTGAGCTTCCAGGCCTTGGACTTCCTCCTCATGATTCTTCTTCATAAACAGCAGCTCCTCCTTGAGCGTTTCGATTTCTGTCTCCAGCTGCAATCTTGTGATGTTGGTGTCAGTCACCACCTTGCGGAGTCCATGAACGTCACTCTCCACAGACTGACGGTGGCCAGTTCTGTCTCATACTTGACTCTAAAGTCATCAGCGGTAAGACGGGCATTGTCGACCTGCAGGACGATGCGGGCATTGTCCACAGAATTCGCAAAGATCTGAGCCCCCTTTTCTCCAGATATTCCAGGATTTTGCTCTCTAGTTTCCTGTTCTCGGTCTCCAGGCTCTTCACCTTGTCTAGGTAGCTGACCAGGCGGTCATTCAGATCTTGCATGGTCTCCTTCTCAGTCTGGACCCCACCCATTCCCGCCAGGCCTGCGGACCCCACGGAGCCACCCCAGACAGAGCGGGTCACGGATATCCAGGACTCTGAGCCCCCAGCACCTGCATAGACGCTGGCTGCACTGCTGGCAGGCCAGACCCGCTGGCTGAGAGTCTGCACAGAGCCCAAGGACCGGTAGTTGGTGGAGAAAGTGGTGGAGCGGGTGGTAAAGCTTATCTTGTCTGGAGAGGAGAGAGAAGTGAGAAACCAGGATTGGAGTTCCGCTGCGGTCCCATGTCTGGTTCTTATCACAGTTGCACAAAGGTAACGAAATCTCTTGCCTCCACCCATCTCTTATAAATGTACACACTCTCCTTTTCCTTTTCTTTCTTCGAAGATTTTGAGCACATCTGCCATACTCTTTAGTCTATCAGATTTTAGTTTCTTGCCTTGGTCTGTCTGTGTTCTAACTTGCACTCCTATCAGTTCTATAACACAAATGTACTCATGGTACTTTTGTGTTTAGAACATTGTTTTCATGTGCCTGTGCCCCTGGGTCAGGTCAAGCTGCTTCCGAACTTTAAATTTTTGAGCCAGACTAAGCTGATACTGCCCTCACAAGGTGCAGATTAGATTTCCTACAAGATAGAGACGGCTCCTCTGTGGATGGGTGAACAAACATTGCAGACTGATCCTATAATGTATGTGCCTTTTGGAGAGTTTGAGCCGGCTGGTTCACTGTAGCAGATGCTATGTAACCAGAAGCTATTTTCCTCTTTACAGACTAATCTGTGCTAGATGTTGTTGTGTAGCATTTTCCCCTGAGATTGTAACAGTCCATCCTGCATAAAGCTCCTTAAGCCAGAAAGTAAATAAACCAAAACAGTTTCAGGAAGTCCCTGAAGCTGACAAGATTTACTAGGTCCTGCCCTGTTAGTGTAAACAATAAAGACTGGGGAGAGTCATTCGTGAACAAGCCAAGCTAAAACTGAGTTAAGGCCAGTTGCCTGGAACAAGCACAGACACGCCTCAATGCCTAGAACAGGTTTATACTGGTCAGTTTCACTCCGAAAGGACACTTTCCAACATGTTGAAGCACCTGCAGGTTGTTTAGTGTGCCCCAGGTGCCCATGTTTTGTGAACTGTCATCTATGCTGGGGTTGTGTTTTGGATTTTGGTGATAACAGCCGTCACTGAGTAATTTTTACTTCTTTAAGTAACTTGTCACATAGATTAATCCTTTTGCTTGCTCTCTCTTGCTCTCTTGCTTTCTTACCCTCTTACCACTTTGTCCCTTCTTTCTCCATTCCCCTCCCCCCTCTCTCTCCATGTGCTCATGGCTAGGGCTGGCCTCTACTCCTCTCTCTCTCTCTCTCTCTCTCTCTCTCTCTCTCTCTCTCTCTCTCTGTTTCTCTCTCTCTCCCCCCTCTCTCTCCATGTGCTCATGGCTAGGGCTGGCCTCTACTCCTCTCTCTCTCTCTCTTTCTCTCTCTCTCTCTCTCTTTGTTTCTCTCTCTCTCCCCCCTTCTCTGTTCCCAGTACTCTTAACTCCCCTCCCCATGCACTGAATAAACGCTATTCTACACACACACACACACACACACACACACACACACACACACACACACACCCTTTTACCGGATGGGTGCAGTTATTTAAAGTATAGTCACAATGAGCACCTGATTGTGCTTCATTGAATACAGGAGGAAGTTAAAGACATGAGTGCTGGACAAGCAGGCAAGAGACCCGATAGTAACAGGTGTGTGTAGCACTCCATCTTTTACAGGTCTCCAGGCAGAGTCTGCTTAACATCTGGGAAGCAACCTGGGCTGGGCTTGGATGAGACTGATTGTTAGTCATCTCTCTCTCTCTCTCTCTCTCTCTCTCTCTCTCTCTCTCTCTCTCTCTCTCTCTCTCTCTAGGGAGCTGCTCTTAAGCCTTTGTTGCCATCCATGGCTCCACAGCAGATGGTGTATCAGTTTATCTTGCTGCCCTGTTTCCTATTAGGAAATTGTTAGACCAAACCTTCCTTTTAAAGGAGAAACATGTCATTCTCCTAAAAAGTCCATTAAATGCTGTTGATTTCCTCTGTGGGAGCCTTGTACACATGTGGCTATTGAAGCTTTCTTTGGAATTAGTCTGCGTTATGAAGCTCTCAATCTAGGATGAATCCAATCTTTGGGGAATTTCTTCTCCCTCAAAGAAATTGCTTCAGATAAGCCTTGAAAGAACTCCCTTGGATATATTTATCATCAGGAAATTGCTTCTGCAAATGTTTTTGTCTTAATCATCTATTTGAAGACAGCAAACTATTAGTATGTCATAGTTATCACTGAGAACTAGAAAATAAAAATTCATTTAATAAACCAGTAGGGTGGACCACTGAAATTGGCATACTTGTATACTTGGAACAAACCACTTCAGTAACAGCTTATACATTATCTTGTGATCATCCTTCAACCCACTCTCAATCTGACCCCCATTCCCATGTCAATACTCCACCTTTGAGAGTTCTTGTCACACTTCTTACCTATCAGTCTAATACTCACACTTAGTTTGAGGCTCCCTGAAGCTTTGGGTTCCGTTTCTGCCACTGTATCCTACAGCTTCCTGCTAGATTGTGGATTAATGAAGAGTTTGTGTCGGGGTGGGATGGAAACCTGAGTGAGCCTTGCAACTGTTTGGTAAATTGCCACTTGGGCCAAGAGTTCCCAATGCAAACTTCACTGAAACAAGCTGCATGTGACACCTACAGAATTCTGGTTATGACCTACATTTCTTGGTTCCATTCCCAATATTGTAAGTCAGAGTAAGATTGAGATATAAATAACTTAATAAGTTATCTTGGCTAATTATGAAAGGTATCCCAGTTCAGGAAATTCTCAACATAGTACAAGGATTTAAGAATACTCTTGGCCACATACGTAGCAAAGGGTGGCATTGTCCAGCATCAATAGGAGGAAACGTCCTTGGTCATGTAAAGGCTTGTCTCCCCAATGTAGGGTAATGCTAGGACATTCAGGTTGGAGTGGTTGTGTGGGAGTGGGAGCATCCTCATAGACACAGGGCAGGGGAGGGGATATAAAAGAGAAAGGAAAGGGAAACCTTTGAATGTAAATACATAAAATATCCAAGAAAAATGAAATTAAAAAGAGACGAATATTGGATGAGTCTTGGTTTGATAGTCTATATAACCAGCTTAACATTGGTCTAGAAACTTCCACTAACATGGATGAGCTTAGATTTTGCTATAATGTATTATAGCTCATCTCCAGCTTCATAGAGACAGGACACCTCTGGCCTCCTTGGACATCAGCATTCATTTGCATATACTCATACACAGTTTCATATACATAAATCATTATTATTATTGATATTATTAATAATACATTATAGCAAAATCCCCATCTCTCCAGCCCCTCACTATAATTTCTTAAAATGTACATAATTTAAAAAGTTTTTTAACTTCTAATTTATTATTCAAGATTTGATTTTTTTCTCCATCTTTATTAAATTGGGTATTTCTTATTTACATTACAATTGTTATTCCCTTTCCCTGTTTCCAGGTCAACATTCCCTCAACCCCTCCCCCTCCCCTTTGCTATGGGTGTTCCCCTCCCCATCCTCCCCCCATTACTGCCCTCCCCACAACAATCCCGTTCACTGAGGGTTCAGTCTTGGCAGGACCAAGGTCTTCCCCTTCCACTGGTGCCCTTACTAGGCTATTCATTGCTACATATGCAGTTGGAGTCCAGGGTCAGTCCATGTATAGTCTTTGGGCAGTGGCTTAGTCCCTGCAAGCCCTGGTTGGTTGGCATTGTTGTTCATGTGGGGTCTCACGCCCCTTCAAGCTCTTCCAGTCCTTTCTCTGAAACCTTCAACAGGGGTCCCGTTCTCAGTTCAGTGGTTTGCTGCTGGCATTCGCCTATGTATTTGCTGTATTCTGGCTGTGTCTCTCAGGAGAGTTCTACATCCAGATCCTGTCGGCCTGCACTTCTTTGCTTCATCCATCTTATCTAGTTTGGTGGCTGTATATGTATGGGCCACATGTGGGGCAGGCTCTGAATGGCTGTTCCTTCTGCCTCTGTTCTAAACTTTGCCTCCCTATCCCCTCCCAAGGGTATTCTTGTTCCCCTTTTAAAGAAGGAGTGAAACATCCACATTTTGTACATCCTTCTTGAGATTCAGGTGTTCTGTACATTTAAGGTAATTCAAGCATTTGGGCTAATATCCACTTATCAATGAGTGCATACCATGTGTATTTTTCTGTGATTGAGTTACCTCACTCAGGATGATATTTTCCAGTTCCATCCGTTTGCCTATGAATTTCATAAAGTCATTGTTTTGGATAACTGAGTAGTATTCCATTGTGTAGATGTACCACATTTTCTGTATCCATTCCTCTGTTGAAGGGCATCTGGGTTCTTTCCAGCTTCTGGCTATTATAAATAAGGCTGCTATGAACATAGTGGAGCACGTGTCTTTGTTATATGTTGGACCATCATTTGGGTATATGGCCAAGAGAAGTATAGCTGGGTCCTCAGGTAGTTCAATGTCCAATTTTCTGAGGAACCTCCAGACTGATTTCCAGAATGGTTGTACAAGTCTGCAATCCCACCAACAATGGAGGAGTGTTCCTCTTTCTCCGCATCCTCGCCAGCATCTGCTGTCACCTGAGTTTTTGATCTTAGCCATTCTGACTAGTATGAGGTAGAATCTCAGGGTTGTTTTGATTTGCATTTCTCTTATGACTAAAGATGTTGAACATTTCTTTAGGTGTTTCTCAGCCATTCGGCATTCCTCAGTTGTGAATTCTTTGTTTAGCTCTGAACCCCATTTTTAATAGGGTTATTTGTCTCCCTGCAGTCTAACTTTGTGGGTTCTTTGTATATTTTGGATATGAGTCCTCTCTCAGTTGTAGGATTGGTTATCAGTTATAGGATTGGTGATTTGATTTATCATACAAAATAAAAGAGTGTAACTCGGCTGATGCCACTTGATGTGTATACCTATGACATGAAGACTTCTGGCATCTTTGTGTTCATGCTTGGTTGGCCACTCAGCTCTTGGCAGCAGTCTTCGTTTGTGTGCTGGCCTCCATGCCATTGTCTAACGCTCTGTTATGGCTAGGTCTGCTTTATATATAACTTTATCCCACTCTTATCCTTTTAGCTCCATCCTGGGTGATATTTCTTAAGGCTGAACAAGCAAATGTGGGACAGGCCATACCTGTTAAACTGCTGATGGGCTTCTACCCTTCCAGTCCTCTGCATTCTGTAATGGTGGCTCTAGGCTGGTTGGCTTCTGACTTCTCTCAGGAGTTGTGAAAGTATCTCTCATGGTTCATCTCAGTCTCTTCAAGGACGCATGCCTGGTATTCCTTAAGGAAGGCAGCCCTCCTACATATCAGTCATCAGGAACAAAGAATTTTCAATGCAAATGATCTGTGACTGCATCTTACCAAATTTCCACTCTTTAGAGAAAGACAATGACACTGCAAAACTGGAATGAGGAAGTCTGTCCTAGGATCTGACTTCCTTTCCTCAGACGAACAGGGAGGATAATGCCTGGAGGATAGTGTGGTGGTTTGAATGAAATGCCTCCTTCCCAAAGGTTCACAGGGAGTGCCATTATTTGAAAATAGGAGGACATTTGGCCTCGTTGGAGTATGTGTGGCCTTATGTGTCGGCTTGAAGTTTTCGGAAGCTCAATATTGGTCCAGCATCTTTCTGTTTTTCTGTGTCTGTCTGTCTGTCTGTCTGTCTGTCTGTCTGTCTGTCTCTCTCTCTCTCTCTCTCTCTCTCTCTCTCTCTCTCACACACACACACACGCACACACACACTCCTCCAGCTGCCTGCCAATCCAGATGTAGAGCCCTTGACTTCTTCTCCAGCACTATGTTTGCCAGTGTGCCACCATGCTTCCGACCATGATGATAATGGACTAAATCTCTGAACTGCCAGCCCCAATAAAATGTATTCTTTTTATAAGAATTGTTGTGGTCATGGTGTCTCTTCATAGCACTATAAATGCTAGCTAAGACAGAAGGGGCAGGATTCTCTAAAAGGAAATGTATGCTTTAAACCAGGGTCCAATATATGGTTTCTTACATAGCCAGGATCCATGGGTCTAGGAATTGAAAGGTAGAAAGGGAGATAATTCCATTCACTATCACTCTTAATAACTAACTAGGAGACATTTTGCTTTCTGTTTCTGCAACTTTAAGTTCTTCTGGCCTAGAAATTTTGGTTCCAGGAGGAGGAGTGTGTCTGCCAGGAGCCACAAAAAACATTTGATTGAACTGGATGAACTCAAGATTGTGGATCTTGAGGCAGTAAGGCATATCTTTAATATGGGCCATACCTTCTTCTGGAAATCTATATAAGAATATAGAAGGAAAAAAGCTTTTATTTTTGCTTTTTGCCCTCATCTTTCAAGCAATCTATTCTTTCACTGGTATGGACGCCTGGTTCTTTGGGAATTCAGCATACACAGATGATCAGCTGAAACATCTATCCCTATGAACTGAGAAACTACTGGATTCCTATACTTTCCATTTACAACCAGCCATTAGCTGGACTGTGACTTGTAAGTCATTTGAATATATATATATATATATATATATATATATATATATATATATATATATATAGTGTGTGTGTGTGTGTGTGTGTGTGTGTGTGTGAGAGAGAGAGAGAGAGAGAGAGAGAGAGAGAGAGAGAGAATAATTTTATAATTTCTGTTACTCTAGAGAACCCTAATATACAGACAACATCCTGCAGGAGACAGAACAAAGTAGAAAACAAGTGGAAAAACAAAAGCTGTTTTCCTGAAGCAATTGATACAACTGTTGAAATGTCTGAGAGGGACCGAAAGTATCCAAGACATTAAAAATAATTCATCTTTTAAAGGTTGAGAATCCTCAACTCTTGGAAACCATTATATCTGAAATAAACAGTGTAGGAGCCTTTGGCTGAGCCCGGAGGTCAGGGCTGGAGCGGCAGGCTGCACACGGACCGGGGCTCAGCCAGACCTCTGGCTTCTCAGGGGCCTGCCCTCCATTTTTCTTTTCTTCCCATCACCCACTGCTTCCAGGTTATTCAAAAAGAGAAAGAATCTGAGAAAAGAGAACACATGGAACCATTGGCAGCTATGTTCATTTTTATAACAAATCATTAGAAAGTCGATGGCTCAATCCCAGTGTGGGATACAAGAGTCTGCAGTGAAAGCACCCACAGAGTAGCACTCACTCTTACTACTCACTCTGAAGACTCCAGGCTTTGCCGGGCTACAGCCATGGCTGACGCCATGCAGGAAGAGCTGCAGTAGGCAAGTGAGCTTCCAGGAGACTGCCCACCACTTTGCTCGGGGCTGTGACAGCTGTACCTTGGAGGAACACAGCCCCAGAGGCTTCATCTCAGGCTTGCTTCTTGCTACTGGTGTGCCTTCTCGTGTTTCTCATTGCTATATTTCTCATATTTCTGTCCTTGTGTTTCCCATAGACGACATGAAGATGAACATTCTTGAGATAGTGCTGTTTAGATGGATTCATGGTTTTATGGAATTCCCATTTTGAGTTAAGTAGTTTTAGGAAGTTAGTTTGATTTAAATAATTTTGGAAGTCAGGGTAGTTGATCAGAAGTTTAAAGTTATAATCAAGAATAGAATGTGACTCTTCTCCATAGAGTACCAAGGGCTGCATAGCTTAGAAAAGTGCAGTGAGCTTCCATGAATTACGAGCAGATTAATTGTAGAAGCAAGAAAAATAGGGACACGTTAATGATCAAAGAAAACATTCATTCTTTTTTTTTTATTAACTTGAGTATTTCTTATTTACATTTCGAGTATTATTCCCTTTCCCGGTTTCCGGGCAATCATCCCCCTAATCCCTCCCCCTCCCCTTCTTTATGGGTGTTCCCCTCCCCATTCTCCCCCCATTGCCACCCTCCCCCCAACAATCACGTTCACTGGGGGTTCAGTCTTAGCAGGACCAAGGGCTTCCCCTTCCACTGGTGATCTTACTAGGATATTCATTGCTACCTATGAGGTCAGAGTCCAGAGTCCAGGATCAGTCCATGTATATCTTTAGGTAGTGGCTTAGTCCCTGGAAGCTCTGGTTGCTTGGCATTGTTGTTCATAAGGGGTCTCGAGCTCCTTCAAGCTCTTCAAGTTCTTTCTCTGATTCCTTCAACGGGGGTCCCGTTCTCAGTTCAGTGGTTTGCTGCTGGCATTTGCCTCTGTATTTGCTGTATTCTGGCTGTGTCTCTCAGGAGAGATCTACATCCGGCTCCTGTCGGCCTGCACTTCTTTGCTTCATCCATCTTGTCTAATTGGATGGCTGTATATGTATGGGCCACATGTGAGGCAGGCTCTGAATGGGTGTTCCTTCTGTGTCTGTTTTAATCTTTGCCTCTCTCTTCCCTGCCAAGGGTATTCTTGTTCCCCTTTTAAAGAAGGAGTGAAGCATTCACATTTTGATCATCCGTCTTGAGTTTCATTTGTTCTAGGCATCTAGGGTAATTCAAGCATTTGGGCTAATAGCCACTTATCAATGAGTGCATACCATGTGTGTTTTTCTGTGATTGGGTTACCTCACTCAGGATGATATTTTCCAGTTCCAACCATTTGCCTACGAATTTCATAAAGTCATTGTTTTTGATAGCTGAGTAATATTTCATTGTGTAGATGTACCACATTTTCTGTATCTATTCCTCTGTTGAAGGGCATCTGGGTTCTTTCCTGCTTCTGGCTATTATAAATAAGGCTGCTATGAACATAGTGGAGCACGTGTCTTTTTTATATGTTGGGGCATCTTTTGGGTATATGCCCAAGAGAGGTATAGCTGGATCCTCAGGCAGTTCAATGTCCAATTTTCTGAGGAACCTCCAGACTCATTTCCAGAATGGTTGTACCAGTCTGCAATCCCACCAACAATGAAGGAGTGTTCCTCTTTCTCCACATCCTCGCCAGCATCTGCTGTCACCTGAGTTTTTGATTTTAGCCATTCTCACTGGTGTGAGGTGAAATCTCAGGGTTGTTTTGATTTGCATTTCCCTTATGACTAAAGATGTTGAACATTTCTTTAGGTGTTTCTCAGCCATTCGGCATTCCTCAGCTGTGAATTCTTTGTTTAGCTCTGAACCCCATTTTTAATAGGGTTATTTGTCTCCCTGCGGTCTAACTTCTTGAGTTCTTTGTATATTTTGGATATAAGGCCTCTATCTGTTGTAGGATTGGTAAAGATCTTTTCCCAATCTGTTGGTTGCCAGAAAATATTCATTCTTATTTGGGTCTGAGTTCCTAGATCCTGTGACCTAGGGATACGGCCATATGTTTTAGGGTGTACCATGAAAAGACAGGGTTGTGAATGAAGAATAAATAATTTTATTATGAGTATAAGAATACAGGATAGATAGATGATCAGGCAGTTTAGCTGAACATATTTCTTAAAATAAGAGGTAAGATAGTTGATGATCTGTTTCTCAGTAAATACAAATTGTTGTCAGTTAAGCATTGGGAGAGACTTGCTACTGTAGGTTTGAGTTGCTTAAACTTTATTAATGAAAATTATTGATTTGGGGTTACAGTGAATGTGTGAAGAAAAAGATAGATGAGAAATGTATAGTTAGGTATAAGTTTCAAAAGTATAATATGCAATCAATAATTCTATTATAATTACCCTATTATAATAATCCCATTAAAATTATAATTATGGCTTTAATCTCCTTTAGAAGAATATGTTTTGTGGTGGTTGTTTTTCAAGAATATGTAAATTGTGGCTATGAGGTAATCTTTTTCCTACAGAGAAAACTCTGTCTTAGATGGTATAAAAGTCTAAGAGAAAAAATAAAGTTGTCGGAACCTGCTCATTGGAGCTATTCTCAGTCCATCCAATATGTTTGTACATGTGTATGTCTGTTCATCTGTATGTATGTCTGTATGTGTGTCTTTATGTATGTATGCATGCCTGTCTGTCTGTATGTATATATGTATTATGCATGCATAAATATGTTTATGTATGTATGTATGTATGCATGTGTGTATGTATGTATATATGTGAAGTTGTTGGAGCTTGCTGAAACGTCCTTCATCCACCAAGTATGTGAGTGCATGCCTGGTTCACATCATCACTGACCTCACCACGACTTCCTTCTTCACATGACTCTCTCATGCTCTCTTCTTTTCTAAGGATATTTGGCTTTAAGATCTGCATTGACTTAGGATGACCTCATCTGTGACTTTTAAGTAAAATTATACTTGAAAAGACCCATTTCTCAAATACAGCTACAGTGGCAGACTAGTTTGAACATATCTTTTGAGGGCCCATATTCAACTAAGCACATACGCCAAGCCAGCAGGGGAATGTGCCTCTTTGGTAAGGCCTGACACTATGTCTCTGGGCACTTGTCCTGGGTCATTCTTGCATTCTTTCCCCAAAGCCAGCCACATTGACCTCTGTGGCTACACGGTCATGATGAACTTATAGTGAAGAGTAGAATAGAGTTCAGGTACTGCACAGAGCAGGAAGTAAGTAGAAAATTGGAGAGATTGGCCAGCAGATTGGGTAGACAGAAAAACCCTGGTGTTCTGTGCCAGCATGGAGAGAAATATACTCAACAAGAGTATAATGCAACTACAACAGTGGATTCCTTTCTGCACGGCTCAATGCTCAATTCTCATCTCCCGTTGGCCACTCTTCTCAGATACATTTCCCCTGGCCACCCCGTTATATTTTACCTTTATTTTTGAATGACATATCAACAGCGTATGTAAGAACTATAATATGGCACTTCATTCATTTATACATACATACATACATACATACATACATACATTATTTAAATTTTGGTCATTTGGAATCCAGAGTTTCCCTGTGTGTCAGGCAAGCAAACAGTTCAAAAGCAGTGGGGACCAGATGGATGTCCGGAAAGTCAAATCAGTTTTGACAGTATTGACCTGAAAATAGTGTCCTGCCTCATGGTGCTACCCCAGAGCATCCCCACCTCACGTCATATTCCAAGTAAACTTCCAGATTATTTTACCATTTCTGACAGACAAGCTATAGATTCAGAATTCTACAAGTCCCACTGACTGTGTGAGCACCCGCAACCTGAGAAGCCTCTTTATTATAAAAGACAGTACAACAGATGAAGACGAAAAGACTCACAGATTGCGATGCAGCCATCCTCCTACGTCAGCCTCCCTTGTGATTGAATTACAGTCCTGTATGCGAGCGATCATAACTTTTAGTTTCTTATTTGGTTTTACTGATTTCTACTAACCAAAGGACAAAGTGGAACAAACAAACAACAAACAAACAAACAAACAAAAAACCCAAGAAAAAGTTTACCCTGTACACCCAATACCAGAGACATAGCAGAGACTGGTTCTGGTTCAAAAAGAATTTGCTGTTAAATAAAAGATTGAATGTGTTGATCAAAGGAGAACATGTTGTCTCTGACATCCGTTTCCTTCTTTCCTAATCCTAATTTGATAGTGGTCATTAAATATTCTTCTTCCTCCTCTCTAAATAAAAATCACCTTATTGTAATGAACACACACACACACACACACACACACACACACACACACACACACACACACACACACCAACTAAACAGCGATTTCTGTTGCTATGGTAAAGATCAGGACTAAAAGCAACCTGAGGGGAACGTCTTGATCACAGTCCATCATTAAGGGAAGCCACAGCCGGAAGCAGATACAGGAACTGCTGCAGAAATGGAGGAACACTGTTTGATGTCATTCTCATTACCTGCTTAGCCTTTCTTACACGACACAGGACCACCTGTCCAGGGGTGACACCACCCACAGTGAACTGGACCCTCCCATATCAATCACTAATGTGAAAACACCTGGCCAATTGCCCTAAAGGCCTGTGTGACAGAAGCAATTTCTTGCTTGTGGTTCTTTCTTCTTAGATGATCCTAGCTTGTGTTGAGGCTTCAAAAAATAAAAAATAAATAGAAAATAATAACTACCCAAAATATGTGTTTTGTCCCAGAACATATACATCTCAGTGAACTTCTATACATTTGGAATAGCCATTCTGAAGCTATTTCACACTTTGACTATCAATTACATTTTAAATTCACTTATCCACCATGAAGAGAAAAATAACTATGGCAGAATTAATGCTAGAAAAACAATTAACTTCAAATCCTTTCTGAACTCCTGTGTCTTGTCTGCCTTCTGTCCTTCTTCATCACCAAATGTCACCTTTTCTTGGTTGTTTTTCTAATAAAATACTATACACATCCTTACGTATTCTGACATATATTCCTTTGTGCATTATAGGTTAGAATATGCACATGAGGGAAGATCCTTTTTTCTGTAATAGTGTAACTTCGTTTAGGATCATGCATTTTAAGTCTAGTAATTTTCATGCTTTTATATTTCCTTAGAACTGAGTAATATCCCACTTTATATATGTACCAGATTTCATTAGCCATTTATCTGTTCATCAGCATCTGGGTTGGTTGCATTTTTTTTTTTGCGGCCATAAATAGAGATAAACATGGATGCGCAAATATCTCTGTGAAAGAGTGTGGAATTCCTTGGGTATGTGCCATGAGTAGAATAGCCAGGTGATGTGATAAATGTTTTTTGCACTTTTTAAAGAACTTCAAAACTGATTTCTATAATGGTTGTATTAATTTGTACTCAAACCAACCCCGAATATGAGTTCCCTTGCCCTACCTCCTCTCTAACATTCCCTGCTGGATTTCTTTGTGAAAACCACTCTAGTTGGGGTGAGGTGATATCTCAAAGTTTTTTAATACTTCATTCATACTTTCATTTAATCCCATTAGGGGAAGGAGTCCCAGAAGGCCTTGCATTTGTGCCCTAATAGCAATTTATAGCTGATCTCTCTTGGATCCACTGCACTTAAAGTGTGAGTGTACCCAGGAGCTACTTTTTCTAAACCAAGCATGGTAACTCCTCAGTGGTCACAATAATTTTCTCCAGAAAATGGCATAGAGAACAAGAGGGAGTAGAAGCCATGTTTCCCAGGACAAATGCCAAGTGCAGAGACATTGAAGAGCTGGTCCTCGTGTTTCTTGCTGAGGCTCTCCTGCAAAAATCACTATAGTCTTTGAGGATCCTACACTTCCCAAACTTCAAAGATTCTTTATTAGTACTTTCTTTCTTCTATTTAGTCTGGAGGAATGACACCTCTCACTGTAAACATCTTGAGCTTTTTTAAATATATAAGCATATGTGTTTTTTTTTTAAAATCCAAACCCTACTGGTGAGAAACACTGTGGTCATTTCTGTATGCACATATATATGAAAATAAATGGAGGGCACTGTAAATAGACTGAATAGTTATTTATATAACAACAGAGTGACACTTTACATAAAATAATAGTCTTGGAAAGAAAATATGAAATTTATATTTTCATGAATTATGCAAGAGGAAATGAAGTAGACTTGGAAATGAAATATTCACTGAACTACAGGAATCTTACAACAAAGAAACATAAGATTCTAGAAGGACCTTCCAAAAATTAAGAACACTCATCTAAAATGGTATTCAAAACTCTCATAAGTTTTTACCATTTATTCTATATTTTAGCTGAATCCATGCCTCCCAACTCTTCCATTTATCCCAGTGTCTCCCTTCTGGATGTTTTTGCCTGTAGGTTCTCTAGTCATCCTAAAGTCCTATAAGATTTATTACCTTCCTTTGTCACACACAATTAACATTTACCACTTCCTTAGGTTGTTCTAAATGAAACGCTTCAAACACCCACTTCTCTCCAAGTATCTCTCCCTTGGCACTCCTCATCACCACCCCCTATTCTGTGTTGATGGCATCTATTCTTGTGTGCATTTGAGGACTTTCCTCTTTTATCTCTGATGTAAGACTTACTACCTTTAGATGTAAGATTTCTATTTCTGTTGATTATTTCCTTATTTTGTTAGGACATATTTTCAAGCAACTTCTTGATATGACTGCAGGGAAGAAAAGATTACTGAGTCTGGAAGATCCTTTCCTTGTTAGGATAAAATTGATTAGGCTGGAGTCTATCTTCCTCTAGTCTCGGTGAGCATTTTCTCTCAAGATTGCATAAAAACTCATTTCTTCTGGGAAGAAGGCCTATTTTCAATAGAAATTATTCATTATGTTTTCCTCCTCCTCCTCCTCCTCCTCCTCCTCCTCCTCCTCCTTCTCCTCCTCCTTGCCTTCATCATTGAAGTAAGCTTAGAGTGTAAAGAACATCTGATGAGTTTTTCGTGAACTGTCACAATCTAGAATCACCTGGAAAACAGCTCTCAGTGAAGCATTGTCTAGATTGGCCCACAGGCATATTGGTGGGTGATTAGAGCCATGCCTGCCATGATTCCAGGGACCAATCTGACTGGGGTCATGAGGGAATGAAGAACAGACAAACACAGTTATGTAGACACATGGCTGACCAGACACACAGACAGAAAGCTCACTCTGGGCTCACTGCTGAAAATACTATAGAACCCTGGAAGCTTATCATGATTATTACATGGAGGTGAAGAGAATGATAGAGCTATTGCATACAACCAAACAGGGAGGCAGGTTTATTATATGTAAATAAACAAAACAGCAGGGCTTATAACATACAGTTGGAAAAAGGAGACAGGTTTAGCCCATCTAATTAGAAGCAGTCTCTGTAATACTTCAGGAAATAATATTTCAGGAATAAGTATTATGGAGTAGAAAGCTACTATAGACATTTTCTGCACACACGTTAACATTCGCACGTGAACCAGAAGGGAAGGTTTTCCCATTTTTCTTTGAGCCTCAACCCAGGTCATTTTCTAATGGGTTTGAGGTTAGTGTCTGTGTTGATTACACATTTACTCAAGATATTAATTACTCAGGGCTTCCTCAATTACTTATATAGTATTTTGATTATATTAATTGAAGTGAGAAGATTTGCCCACTGTGGGTGGTTCCATTCCCTAGACCATGGATCTTAAACAGTATGAGAGGGAAGAAAATGAGCTGGGCATGGATGAATTAATTCATTGTGTTCTACTCTTGGCTGTGGATGTGAGGTAACTTGTTGATCCAAGTTCCTTCTGTCTTCTCTAAAATGATGAGCAGTATACTTGACTCACCTAGAATTATAAACTGAACAAATCCCTTCTCCCTCAAGGTGTTTTTGTTAAGTTATTTTATCATACATAGAGAAGGAAACTAGAATAGAAGGTACAGGATAAATTTTACTAGAAATTATTAAACAGTATTGTAAAATGACTAACAGTTTATGCTTTAGTAAGCCATTATGTGAGAGTCCTAAAACCCCTTTTCTTTGCCAGAACTAGCTTGGTGGTATTTTTTAAAATTATTATTGAAGCCCTTGTAGTAAATCCATTGCATTTTTAATTCCAACTATGTGATAATGAAAAAATATTTGAACAATTTTTGTATGTTTATTGGTTATCAATATTGTTTCTGAAACACCTACTTAAATATTTCATGAATTTAAATGTGTTTTTTAACTTTTAACATTTATGGAGTGTGTGTGTGTGTGTGTGTGTGTGTGTGTGTGTGTGTGTGTGTGCGCGCGCACGCGCATGCATGTGCATGTATGTGCTATGGTATATGCATGTGTGAAGATGTGTATCACTATAGAGGATGGAGATCAATGTTTGGTGTCTTCCTCTATTACCATTCACTTTAGTTTTTGAGATGAGATTAATCACTGGAGTTTGATACTTCTGATAGACTGACTGTCTAGCAAGCCCAAGGGATATTTCTGTCCTCTCCCAGCCCCCATCCTGGAGCTATAGACTCAACAGATAAGGGGTTTTAGGACTCTCACATAATGGCCTACTAAAGCATAAACTGTTAATCATTTACAATATTGTTTAATAATGTGTCTCAACATTTGGTTATACACAAGTGTTGCAGATTCATACTCAGCATCCTCAAGCCTTCCTGGCAAGGAGCTTGCTTACCCACAGAATCATATTTCCAACTCTGAAAAACAATTTTTAGAAATGCTCAATGTACTTTGGTTTCAAGTCCTCTCCTAAACACATGTACATGGACTATTTTACTTCCGTATATCATTGCTGCATAATTTACAATGTTTTAAAAACAAATCTTAGGATATAAATGTTATATAGTAGCTTATCTTATTGAATTTTGGGATATACCTATAAAACTACTACTAAAATTTATATCAATTGCTCAAATTGTTCCTCTTAGTGCCCAGCTCTCCTTAGTATAAAACTTGATTCCTTAGGGTTCCAGCGAACAAACTGTTTGGTATTATGTATTTATGTGTTTCCTATAGTTTTATATAAATGGAATCACAACACAAACACTTCCAATTTTATTTCACTCAGCAATAGCTTTCACAGTCATCCTTGTAGTTTTATATGTCAGTAACACAGCATTCATCAACTTGAGTGTGTGAAAGTGTCTTTTCCTTTCTTGGATGAGGCTGGGTAGCCCATTATGTATTGCATAAATGTATTCGGATTATGTTTGTTAATATTTATTTATTGGTTCACTTATTTAAATTTGCCATTTTGGGATTGAACCCAGAGTCTCCTGCGTGCTCTACTATCTTCTCCAGCTCCTTCAAAGAATCTTGTAATAGGCTCACTATGTTTCTCAGGCTGCCCTTGGCTTGCCAGGTTCCTGCCTCAGCCTAGCAACAGACTTGGCTTAAAGACATGTTTTCAGTTTGTTAAGTGTTCACTGTCAGTCTTCTGGAAGTGTTGTGAGGAAGCCAACACCAATGCTTTTTGAGAAGAAACTGAATTAATGATGGCATCTGCCAAGGTGGAACAGATAGAGCTTCTAGAGTATACAAGGAAGATGAAGCCCTAACCTCCATCTAAGGATCTGCAGAAGCTTAGACTCAGGCAGACCAGAAGACTGTGTGATTGCAAACAGATGACTTACTTTCTATATGTAAAAGGTAGTATCGTCAGAAAAGTCACTTAAGTTCCCCATTTATGTGTCTGGCTAAAAATGATTGGACTCACTTCAACAAATTAAGCATCTGTAGAATACTATTGTAAGAAAGAATACTGAAGGGGGTTGGGGATTTAGCTCAGTGGTAGAGCACTTGCCTAGGAAGCGCAAGGCCCTGGGTTCGGTCCCCAGCTCCAAAAAAAAAAAAAAAATAATAATAATACTGAAGACAGGGCTGCTACGGTAACATGGACACAGTCTTTACAAAATCATCATACTAAACTTGCATACCTAAAACATATAAACACAACATGAAGACCTGAACATGGCTTCCGAGGATCAAAGTCACATAAATATTCTGTTAATATAATTCTTATGGCTAAAGAATACAGAAGAAAATTAAATTTCAATACGTGTAGAGGAACATGTATCAAAAATTTAGTATCTTCCATGATGAAAATCCCACAAAACCAGTGAGAGACAATGTTTTTTCAATTAAGACGGAGGAGACCTATGATGGAGCTTTACAAATTCCAGGCTTTATGTTGAGACACTTAACACGTTAGCACTGAGGCTGGAAAGAAAGCAAGTCCATCTGTTCTCATCACTTCTAGACAAGATTGTTGTTGAAATCTTCCTACAATAAAATCTCTAGGAATCAGAGATTTCACAGATGGATAGCTAAAAGCAGTCAACAAAACAATTACACCAGCTCTACACAACACTTCCAGGAGACTGACAATGAAGCCTTAACAAACTGAACACCAGGCATGGCTGCCCATGTCTTTAAGCCAAGTCAGTGGTGAGGCTGAGGCAAGAACATTGCAAGCTCAAGGCCAACCTTAGCAAATGCCTTATTACAAAATTTTTTAAAAGAGCTGGGGATGATTGCAAAGCATACTTCAAAAATTCTTGCTTTTCTTTAAGCACGATCCTTTAAGAGATGATACATTTTATTTTCTACAATGGTCACAGCAATATTTTCTAACCCACATGCTCTTCTATGGTATGAGCTTGTGATTTTCCCTTCCACAACATGAGGTGGCATATAATCTATTTTTTCCTATTTGCTATTTAAAATTATTTATTTTTAATTTACATAAGCAGTGTTGACTATCATTTCCAAATAAAATTTATTTTTATTGTTTTTTAACCCCCTTTTTCTCTGCAGCCTCTTTACTCTGGAATCATTCTACCCACTACCATAAACTTATGTCTTGTGTATCTTGTTGCCTTTCTCCATTCCTTTTTGAAAATTAATCATTTTATTTGTTTGCATTTCAAATGATATCCCCCTTCCTTGTTACTCTTTCACGACCCTCTATCCCGTCTTCCCTCTCCTTTGTCTCTATGAGGGTGCTTCTCCACCCACTCACCTACTTCCACCTCACCACTCTAGCATCCTCCTACACTGGGGCATCAAACCTCCACAGGACCAAGGGTATTTCCTCCCATTGATGTTAGACAGGCCATCCTCTGCTACATGTGTATCTAGAGCCATGGATCCCTCCATGTATACTCTCTGGTTGGTGGTTTAGCCTCTGGAAGCTCTGTGTGAGTAGATAGGCACTGCCCCCAGTTGAGAGGTGGGGCCATCCACTCGTCTCAAAATTTTTAACCCAGAAATTTCCCTGTCCAAAGGAAAGGTGGGTACAAGAAATGAAACAGAGACTGAAGGATAGGCAATTCAGAGACCTCCCCACTTAGGGATCCATCCCATTTGCAGACATGAAATGTCAACATTATTGCTGATGCCAAGAAGCACTTTCTGACAGGAGCCTAGTATGGCTGTTTGCTGAGAGGTTCTACCAGCACCTGACCAAAACAGATACAAATACTCACAGCCAACCATTGGACTGAGCCCAGGGACCCCACTGAGAGAGCTAGAGGAAGGACTGAAGGAGCTGAAGGGGATTGTAACATCATAGGAAGAACAACTAGCCAGATCTTTCCCCATTTCTTTAGCACAAAAGATAACAAGGATAGAGAGAGAACAGCAATATTCTTTATACACTGACTTGGGGATGTGACTAGTACAGATATTATGGAATAAGGATAAAATTTCTCAAAAAACATTAAAAATATGATCTGGACGGATGGCTTGTTGGATAAATTGCTTGATGTACAAGGATGAGGCTCTGAATTGAAATCTCAATGCCAAGTACAGGGTGGGCCTAGCTACATGTTTCTGTCATTCACAGCACTGGGAGGATTCTCGTGTTTCACTGGCCAGTTAGTCTACCCAACCAGTGACCTTTAGCTTCATTGAAAGAGACTATCACAAGGTAGGTAGGTGGGTAGGTAGGTAGGTAGATAGATAGATAGATAGATAGATAGATAGATAGATAGATAAAAAGATAAAATTTCTTTTTCAGGGGTGAACATGCACTGAAGAACACACGTACATCCATACATTTGTACACATGCATAAATCACACATATATATCCTACATACATTTATAATATTGAAAATAGAACTATCACACAAATCAGTTACATCATTTCTATACATACAATCAAAGGACTCTGTATCCTGCCATGTACATATAGTTACAAAACTATTGTTGGTTTCTGTATTTTTTTTAACAGCAAGAAAATAGAGCTCACCCATATGCCCATCAAGAAATAAAGGAAAAAAAAAGAAATAAAGGGAAACTGAGAACATAATGAAAACTATGTGTATAATTTTGGGGTATATTATTCTTGCGGTCATTTAAAACACATCAACCTTACCTGGCTGGGATGCCTGTGTACAATAATAACTGGCATGGCAAGATATGCTTAAGAATGCAACAGAGGTACACACATCTTGACAGCAGCCAACAGCTGTCTAATTGTACTGATGAAGGTTCTCAGAAGCAGGGAAGTTATAGTTGTTACCAGAAACCTAGACAATTACCCAGGGACACTGAGGCCATGAATCTTAGGTGAGATCCTACTCTATCACTTTATTAAGTCAGCATAATTTCTAATTATCATCTAAACACATATCCTTATACACACAGATAAATGTAGCTCCCATTCCCTCATAAAAGAAGCTTCTCTTTACAATGGAAGGATATTATTACAGAAAACCTCAACTGGTAAAAATGCAAAGAAGTATTGATTGCAGAGGGCCCAGCCCCACTGAATACAACCCTTGTACCTAAGGCTCAGGGAACATCATAGAAGTGGGGGTGTTGAGATTGTATGGAGCAGAAGATCAGCGAGTATGCTATAAGATTGTGTCTCCTAAAAATGACAGGGATGCTTCCTCTGTTATACACATGGAAGACAGGCTATCTCAGGGGACCCACCCTTAGATAAAAAAAACTACAGAAAGCTGAAGAATGCTGAAAGGAGAATTAGTTGTCTCCAAGGATGAGCTCCTAACTGGTTATGCAATTAAGTGGTCAGCACTGAAATCATATACATAGAAGAAGTACTAAATATGCTTATAAAGTTGCATTTATGTATTTATGCAAAATAATCTCTTAACAAAATTTTAAAAGAGATAATAAATTTGAGGAAGAGTGAAGGTGGTAGCAAGTTAAAGGAAAGTATTTAGAAGAAACAATATAGCTACATTTAAGAGTATGTACAACTATATTTAACAATATAAAAAATATAACTATATTTTAACCAACAATTGCAATTCATTTGCAACAATTTCAAACAAAGGTATAAAAATAAAGGACACCAATTTATCACAGAATGGAGAAAGAGAAGACTTTTGCTTCTTTTTTGTCTGACCCACAGATCTCATCTCATCAGGTTTTGTTCAGTTATGTGAGATTCCTAAAGATAAAATGTGGTAAAAGTGGAACACATCACATTTCTGTGAAACAGAATGAGCCTGAGAGTGCGACTCTGGTTTTAGTTCTCATTTAAACTTGGTTGGATCTGAGCATGTCGGCTCATCCTGCAACATCTAAAAATTTGTTCTATTCACACAATCACCTTTACGTACTGTGATGTTCACTCTGGGAAATGGAATTGTTCTTAAGGAAACTTGGATTTCTTTTTGAGGGATGTCTCAGAATAATTTGGAAATGGACTCAAAAGGAAGCTTACTAACAATATTATCAGACCAAATGAACAAACAAACAATCAGGACGATTGCATGAGAACTTGGTGGCTGGTGTGGAGGGGATGGAAAAGAGGAGAGAAAGTTGTGTCTTTTGCAATGGAGTTCAGCAAGAACTCAAGCAGTGGATGGGGAAGAATATTTTTAAGAAGAAAGACATAAAGTGACCTCCATGACAAAGCAGGTTCTTTCATAATAAATCTGGGGAGGACTATCTCATCAGAGAAGGTGAGAGAGCAAGTTTCTCTCATAGACAAGGGCTTAATCTTGATGATGATTAAGGTTGAGGTACCATTCATCCTGGTAGATTTCTTCATTGGTCAAACTAGGATGCTCAGGAAGGCTATTAGTTGTGTTGTCTTTGGGAAATTGGAAATGCTAGTCTCAGAAAATGGGCTATTTGAGATGGAATAGAGATCATGGGAGTGAATGAACCTAGGAAGACATTTCCAGCATATTAAAAAAAAGAGAGAAAGGGAAGGAAAGGGGAGTAGAAGTTACTTTTTCTAAGCTTGAACTCAGTAAAAGAAACAGACTATGCAGTACTACTGGATGGAACAAAGCATTGCCAGAGCTGACCTGGCAGAGAGGCCTCTGGGAAAGATAAGTACTTTCCCTCATTGGGAGACAATGGCTCTTCTGTTCTCCTTAGTTCATCCTTGATGGGTCAGATGGGTGGTGGACTCCTGGCCTGGTGATTGACTGACCTAGCTGGATTAGCTTTTTAAAAAGAGCAGACAGTGATATGCAATGTTTTGAATTCTTTTTTTGGAACTGAGGACCAAACCCAGGGCCTTGCGCTTGCTAGGCAAGCGAGCGCTCTACCAGTGAGCTAAATCCCCAACCCCCGCAATGTTTTGAATAGCTTGGAATATCAAGTCTCCATCCAGGAGCAGAAATAAAACTTTGTTTCTCTTTCTCTAAACCAGATGGGAGTAGCTTGACTTAGTGTACCTCAGAAAAGCCCCACCTTCTCTACAGCGATTTCGAACCTATGGGAAGTCTGCCCTTCCTACATTTACCAGGGAAGCAGGAGGTGTGGTGTCCAACGTTGAACCTGAGAGAAGGGATCATCCTTATGTTGTTGATCTCTGTAACAGCTATCTTTATAAACAACCTATGGCTTTCTGATTTCCAATTTGCTTCAGTTTAGAAGAACACTGGAAAGAAGTTGGGGAAACAAAGGAACGGAAGTTGGATGTTTATTCCTTCGGGTCTTATTATATTGTGGTTATACTGACCATGTTCCCCACTAGAGTGAATAACCCATTTCTAAGCAAGTCCTTATCTCTCTTCAGGCTTAGGAGTGGTAATTACATCTCAGCGTGGCTGGTCCCAAGGTACAACATTATGCTTCATCATAATCTTAAATATTCCTTATGTCTTCGTGATTCAATCTTTTAACGAATTCTCCTGGAGTTATCCTATTTTAGACATGCCATCTGTTTCTAGCAATGAACCTAACAGTTATGTTCAGATAGTCCCTGGCACTGCTACCACATAAAGTATTTTACAATTCTATAAAGCAGACTTTTGCAAGATATGATTCTTTGGCCTCATAGAAACTGTTTTATATTGAATGTGCTTCCACAAGCAAATGTCGAACACAGTGCACATGCATCAATGGTGTTCATTTTCTCCATTCACACGGCTTTTTACAAAGGATTGGAATTGACTTTCCTATGTTGATGCAACTGAAATTCACCTTCTTAGAAAAGATGTGAGGGACGATGATAAAATTGCTTGCATTTGTACCTGCCATTCATTGTCAGAACACACAGTGGTGGTGTGGTTCAAAAGGACAGCACGAACAAGTCATCTGCCCCAGCTCTGACACCCCACACAAGTGAAGAATTTGACTGTTTTGAATTTCAAATGCTATTTATATTATGTTTCCGTTTTCAATTCCATCTTTTAAATAGATATCACACTTGAGATCTTTATTGAGAAAGTGACATTTTATACAAATGCATAACTTCTATCCCTCTGCTTTAGGGTTCTCGCCATTGCACTTGCAGATAGCTGTGGTTATTTGAAATGCATTAATCATGCTATGGCATAAAACTTGGTTCAGCAAATATGAGGCTGGATGATGAAACTTGAACAAAGACAAGGATTGTGTAGGGAAGAATGTAGTCATCATGAAAATGGTGATGCCAGTTGGAAACCTGGTAACCTGTTGCCATGGTATGCTACTGCTGTTCTCAGTAAGAATAAAGTAAGAAAGGAAGGTGTTCATGTAATAATTTTACTACAGTAAATCTTCAGTTCAATTGCAAAACTAAAACCCATTATGGATTAGCAGGAAGAATATTAAAATAGGCTTGCTAGCTTTCTGGGCTTTGAGAACTCCAAAAGCAAGATTATATGAAAAGTTTATAATTTTTATATTTTAGTATAGTTATGTTGAAAAATTATATTGTACAAAAGAGTTTGAATATCATAAATCTGCGCCCCTTCTTTTATGGGGTTGAATAGAATGCTAGTGTGTGGACACTGGGTGGCTTCCTGAGATCTTTCTGAATTTTAGACTGAGAAAATCAGAACCACCAGGCCATCTCTGCCAAACAATCCTAATCACTGTTTCTCCACAGAACACTTAGAAAGTCTGACTTAATTAAACATCCATCCATTAGAGACCGGCAGTGGTGATGCATGCCTTTGATTCCAGGGCTCAGGAGGAAGAGGCAGATTATTGCTATGAGGTTCAGAACAGTCTGGTCTACATAGCTAGTTTCAGAATAGCCAGGGCTATACAGAGACATCCTTTCTCAAAAACAAAACAAAATAAAACAAAAACAACAAAAAGCCTCCATATATTTATCTAGTAATTATATACAAAACTCTGTGGTATATAACTAATAAACATATTTCATTATCCTTGGTTTATAAGCCACGAAACTTATATATATATACACATATATACATATATATATATACACCATATATATACACATATATGCACACACATTATATATACACTATATATATACATTATATATCATATAATGTGTATACATTAATAAATACATGTATGCTTATGTGAGGGCATGTTGGATAGTTTTATATCAACTTGACATAAACTAAAACACCCTGGGCTGGTGGTCCTTCAATTCTATGAAGAAGCAAGCTGAACAAACCATGAAGAAGAAGCCAGAAAGCAGGAAGACTCCATGGCCTCCACATCAGTTTTTGCCTGCAGGTTCTTGCTCTGCTTGAGCTCATGTTCTGGCTTCCTTCAGTGAGATGCTAGGATATGGAAGTGTAAGTCAAATAAACCCTTTCACCCCACATCCCCCTCACAAAAGAATGGTACATAATGAAGAGTTGTTTCCGGCCATTTCTTATTTTAAGCAAAATTGCAGTCTATATTTATACACATTATTTTGAATATTCAAACCATAGCCCATTGCTGAGTCACAGTTTACAGCAAGTAATTTTTTCCAAAGTAAAAATTATGATCACAGTAAATGACCATGGTACAATTAATACAACATTTTTATCTGGAGACTTACAGCTAATTTCCTAAGTGAATGGTACTAATGTGCCAACATAATAAGTTCTCGTACAATGGAATTGGTCTCATAAATAATAATAAATAGGTTTTTAATCCATGACATTTAAAACTAACAGAAAAATAAATTTGAGTCAAGAGACAGTAATTAATAAATTGCATAGTCAATTTAATGACTTCATAGGAAGAGAAAGAGAGATATATACACTGGCTGTATTGTTGAGAATATTGCATAAACTACACCTGGGCTACTGATTCAGCTAAAAGAAAACAAAGCACTGATGTGACATCTTGCTCACAAACACAGTGCATTGCCAAACACAGAGCTTGGAAACTGGGTAGGAGGCTCTACATACCAATTTTCACTGCAAAAGTCTAGGCTAAAGAGTGTGTATTAGTCAGGGTTCTCTAAAGGAACAGAAGTGATAGAATGTATACACACCTCCCGCCCTCTAACACACACAGCGTTTGACTCTGGTGTTTGAATCCCAGAGTACTTGGTGAGAATTGGAGGTCTTATCTGTGTTGGAATATGAGAGATGCTGGTTACCTGCAAAATGATGTCTCAGACCAGGACAGGTGCAGTTGCCAGCGAAGAGTGAGGGCAAACCAGACAGATTCAAGTTTCCTCCTTCCTTGTCCTTTTCTGTGTGATTCCCAGAAAAGGAGTGAGACAGATTTGGGGTGGGTTTTCTCACCTCAGATAATCTGATGAAGAAAATCCCTGACAGCATCTTCAGTTTTAGCTGCTCCCAGGGGTAGTCAGTTGATAACCAAGACCAGCTATCACAGTCTTCTTATTTTGTGAGTGCTTTTGAGACAGCATCTCACAGTGAGTGTAGTCCAGGCTGGCCTTAAATTACCCTCCTGCCTCATTTCCCGTGTGCTGGGATTATGGGCATGAAACACCAATAATGGTAACCTGAAAACGAACTCATAGCTGAATGGGTTAGGGGAACCGACAGGTATAAAACATTTGGAAAAGTAAATGTAAAGTTATTTTGCTCATAATATGAAAAAATTAGCCTTGTAAAAACTGCTCACAGTAAATTTTAACTAATAAAATGCCCAATAAAATTTGACAACATTTCAGTGAAGCAAAACAAAACCTTAATACTTCTAAGGAACTAAAGCATTTCCCTAATATCTAAAACAGTCTTGGGCAAAAAGTACACAGTTTATTTAGAGGTATTAGCTGTCCCTTAATCTCCTGTAAAGTTTTAATAATCAAACCACCAAATTACTGGTCCTAGAACAGAACAGAATAGAGCTTAGAAGAAAAATGTCATCTTCCACATCCTACTCCAGAACCTACCATTTTAGACTCCTTAAAGCTTTATCTGTTGGTTGCTGTAGACCCTTCAGATACCCTATATGTCTCTGAGACCCAGGACCTATACACATAGTCAAGAAAAACTTGCTCCTGACAACTGGTCCAAAGGCCTCAGACACCAGAAAGTAACTGACACAGAGAAGACATTCTACAGATGTGAGGACCAGGCGTTGGGACCTAAGAGGTCTTCAGTTGGCTTGAGGCAGGCTTAGGGCTTTGTAGGAAGTGGCTACCTGCCTTCGGGTGAGGGGGAGCTGACAAATCATGAGGAAATCTGAAAGACAGCCACTGAGGAGTGTTCTGATTTCACAATTACTTAATCCAAAATTGTTCATCAAATGTATCTTAAATAACTGCAAGTTCTCGTAAAAGATAATTGGAAAAATATTTTAAGTGTTTTTAAAATTATTCAGGGGCTGTCAGGATGTCTCAGTCTTTATGGGTAAAGACTGGCCTGGTAATCTGAGTTCAGTATCTAGGACCCACAAGGTACAAGGAGAGAAATAATTCCTGAAAGTTGTCCTTTTAATTTCTGCATGCCTTCCCACTATCCCAATAAGTAAGAAAGTAAATAAATAAATAAGATTTAAGTGTGTTTTAAAGTACCCCAAATTTCACTTTCACTGTGTACTCTTTCAATAACAATAAGGATAGTCATGAAGCAAAACAATCCATTTTGTGACAAGTGTTATCTGTTCATACATCCAATTCTCCTGATCACAAAATCAATCATGCCATTAATTGTGCACATTGTCTTTTCTTTCTCCACTTACTTTTAACTGTATTTATTTATTGTTTGTTTTCTTTGTTTCTTTACATCAAGTGATGTTACATTGGGCTACAGAAATGAATCATTAAATATTCGTCCACTATCCATCATAGCACAGTGCTTTCCAGTGAGAGGGTCCCTCTGTAACTGCAGTGAATTTTAATGAGATGGCTACTGATCAGAAATAAGTGGATGTGTACATGTGTTATGACGGGATTAAAAAAATCAGAAATCATAACCCCCAAAAACAAAACAAAACAAAACAAAAACAAAAACAAAAACAAAAACCCAAGCATTCATTTTCTTTTTTACCCAATCCCTATGCCCAGTGAAATTCTCCCAAGGTTTGCTAAATAATGACCAAAACCGCAGTCCATCCCTATAGAGTGCTCTACACTTTCTTTGTATCATCCCATGGATGATGGAAGGTGGGTTCAGGACTATGAGTAGTAGACAGAAAATAGTAAATACCTGTGTTAACATCGTAGCCTCAGTGAGGGTTCTCTGAATTGAGGTCAACTAAGAAAACTGAGACCTAAACTGAGACATAAATGGAGCAGAACTTCTGCTCTTAGAAATACTTTTTCCACTCACAGGCTGATGCTTGAGACATTTTTAAATAGATTTTAATTTCTTTTGCAACAGTTTTAGAGTCACAGAAAGGAGGGAGAAAATATACAGTATGTTAATTATTCTTGGCTACTGTAACATTATCACAGGCTAAGTGACTTAAAGTGCAAACATTATTTATCATATTCTGGAAACAAGGAAGTCTCTGTAAGTGTCATGAAGCGGTGGTTAGCTTTTTTCTTGATATGCAGATGGCTTGTTTTTTAGCTGTATTGTTTTGACATGGTAAAAAATAAACCAAAAACAACACACACACACACACACACACACACACACACACACACACACACACACACACACACAAGAACAACAACCAGGGTCTCTTTTATTAGGCTACTAATGCCCATTCATATGGGCTCTCCTCTCATGTCCTAATTACCTGCCTCCAGAGCTCCTTTCATATTCACGTTTTGTCAGGTTCTTTCTGGACGTGAGACTTTCTCAGACTTGCCTTGCTGTGATTATTAATTGGCTGTCAACTTGACAAACCTGGGAAGAGGAGACATAACTTTAAGAATTACCTCCATCACATTAGCCTGTAAGCATGTCTGTGATAGCATTTTCTTGACTGCAGATTGACGTAGGAGGCTCAGCCCACTGTGGGCAGTACCATCCATAGGCAAGAAATGTAAGAATGGCAGCTGACCGTTGAACCTGGAACAAGCCAGTAAGAGGTGTTCCTCTGTGGATTCTGCATTAGCTCCTGCCTTGGCTTTCTTTCATTATGGACTCTAACCTAGAAGCCAAATAAAACTTCCACAAGCCACTCTTAGTTATGATGTTTATCACAGCCATGGGGGAGCAAACCAGAACACTTGTTTTCCCTTGCTTTTGAAAATTTTGATGTTTGGAGGACTAGTAGTTAAATATTTTCTACAACTTATGAAATAGAGAATTCTGAATTTTTCGTTTTTGTTTTGTGTTTTATGGGAGTCTAGGTTTAGGGGGAATCATAGAGGAAGGAATCATTCTTAACATCCCAGCCATATCCAACTGCCAAAGTTTTCTCCTCCCTGACATAGTAGCCTACCTGAGGTAACAATTGTTGCACTTCTCCCCTGAGAAGTTTCTCCTTGCTACACTCTCCCCATACTCTTTCCACTTGGAAAGGAGTAAGTAGTTGGGCTCCCACTCCTCAAGGGAAGAACATCTATAACTGAGTTATATAGAGACCTTCAGCCATTGCTATACTTTCAGATTTCTGTAGTTCTATAGGTGATTTTTTTTTAAGATTTAATTTGCAGTCAGGCACAGTGGTAGGTGCCTGTAGTCCTTAAGATGATCAATAGATTTGCGAGTCTGAGATCCAGCCTAAAAGGGCTAAATTTGCATTTATTTGATCATAAGTCTCTGTAAGAAAACAGTTATGACCCCGTGTGTGTCCATTTCTGAGTTCCTCAGCTCATCAGAGTCTGCTCATCTGACCTGAAGTCTTTTCTCATTATTTTGTGAAAACTATTCTTTTAAAAATTGCTTTCTCTCTGATATACTATCTAAAATACTTATTCTTAGTTCTTTGGGATTTTTCACTTTTCGTTGTTAATGCATTTTTGTGACAAAACATAAATTTTGTTTGGGACTAAATTTATTAACTCTTTATTCTAATTCTGTTTCTTAATCTGGTTATTATTATCTAAACAAATCCAATAAACTTTTATGATTTTAATATCCTATTATTATATGAATTTATTTGGTATTTGATATGACAAATATACAGTCTCATAGCATTACAATCAGTTAAACTGATAGCAAAGATATTTTAAAGGAACAATTTACTATTGTTACTATTGGGCCTATTGAAAATGTGAGATATTTAATTTAGTCCAGTTTGTCTAAATGTTTAAAAATGTTTACATATTTATTTATCTTTAATAAAAATCCTTGTGTTTAATCACAACACTCAGGAGGTTGAGGTAGGCAGATCTCTATGAGTCCAAGACCAGTTTTCTCTGTAAAGTGAGTTCGAGGACAACCAGGGCTTCACAAAGAAACCATGTCCCAAATAAATAAATAAATAAATAAATAAATAAATAAATAAATAAATAAATAAATGAAAAATTAATCAATATTTCATCATATTTAAATTTCCTTATTACAGAATAAGGTAATGGTAGGGTCTAAGCTATGGTGGTATGTTGCACCAAACTTAAAATAATGTTGTCTTTTACCTCACACTATTCCTAAGAAGTGTTTCAGCAGAGTTGGGTGTCTTTTAAGGGTTCCAGAATACATTCTTTTCTCTATCTTCTGAGTGTACGAGGCTGTTCACATTTCTTGGCTGTGGATTTCCTTTCCACTCAAAGCCTCTACCCTGATATCACCCATGCTGACTTTCCTACCTTTTATCAAACCAAGAATTCTTGAGATTAAATTGTCTCTACCCAGCTTCTCCAAGATAATTTTCTCATCCCACATATTTGGTTTACTTCTCTGGCTTAATTTATTGACATCGTTTGAAGGTGCATAATTTAATCTGCAAAATGATGACATCCCTATACTACATTGAAGCAGAGCATTCCAAACTAAGTTAATAAATTACACAAGAATTACATAGACCACTTACTAATCTTTTCTTTCCTTTTTGTGAAATCGTTTTCTTTTACAATTTTGATTATTACTTATTTGTGTGTATGTACGCACCTGTGTGCATATGTGTCTATGTAGGAGGAGGTCAGAGAGGTAACAATCCCCTGGAACTAGAGTTCTAGGCAGTTGTGAACTGCTTGATGATGGGAATCTAACTTAGGTCCTCTACAAGAACAGTAAGTGTTCTTAACCACTGAGCAGTCTCTCCAGTCATGTCGTTTCTTCTTAGCATTCTCCCCTGCTAAGCATCCCATAAGGAATGCTTTCTTCACTTCTTGTTGTTCCTAACTGTGCTATTTCTAAGATTCTACTGGGTGCAAAGTTGACAAGACAAGAGCATTGGTTGCCTGACCAGAAAACATAGATGCAATCTTAAACGTAGACAGAAATGATGTCCCGTAAGCCAAGAGGTACCCTTCTTGCAGTGTGTAGCTCACTTCATGAGTAGGATACAGATGGGAAGTGCTAAGAATTCTGAACTACAGCAGTTAATAGAATGCTTAAAGGTAAAAGGGACATCACAGTCCAGAATAAGGAGGTAAAATATCAGCTATTCTTTGAAAGTCTTCCAGGTCTTGAGCACCTGCCAATCTCGACCAGCAAGGAAGACACGACCAGAGGAGATCTTCTTCAAGCAGTTTTACTCAGGAACCTTGATACAATCTTCTGACCCCGGGGAGCCCCCGCACCACACTTAAATAGCTAGCGCTGGCCAATCCTAGCAAGCCACATGGGTCATGGAGATAGGCTGTCACTATGTGGAAGCTAGCAGGCCAGGCAGGCATAGCCAAATAAGGACTTGTTTACTACAAGGAGCGCTCATCGTTGGGAGGGTGGAAGGCGGAAACCAGCGCCATCTTTGAGGCACAGCACATCGCAGCTCCCTACAAGCACCAGACTTCCCAGATTAATATTGCTGAAAGGTTCTGTTTCCTGAATTGGTGCTACCAGATTTTCAGCCTCTCCAGTCAGCAGATAGCCATTATTGGCTGATTGGCTGGGTATATCTTCTCTTGGTTGTGCTCCACTAAATCTCCTTTATAATAAAGACTACACATACACACACACACACACACACACACAAACACACCACCACCACACCACACCACACACACCAATACCACCAGGTTATTTTGGTTTTGGTTTTGGTTGGTTGGGTTTTGGGGTTTTGGGGGGTGGGTTTGTTTCGTTTTGTTTTGTTTTGTTTGGCAGACTCTTGCTCTGTAGTTCCCTGGCTGTACTGGACTTTGCTTTGTTGATTTGGCTGGCCTTAAAATCAGAGATCCATCTACCTCTGCCAAGCTAATGCTGGGACTAAAGGTGTGTGCCACCATGCACCGCTTTCTTTCAGTCTAGTAGTTATAATTAAGATAATTTGGGAGTTTAAGTCCAGATTGCCTTTACTAATAATCATATTAATTAACCATATTTAAAAATTATGTTATAGCCTCTATTGTATATGAACGCACCACAAAGAAAGCATGATCAAAGAAGTACATACGTGTGTGTGTGTGTGTGTGTGTGTGTGTGTGTGTGTGTGTGTGTGTGTGTTGGCTCATTGGTGTATTCAGGCACGTATGTGGAGGTTAGAGGACCGGCTGTCAGAATTTCTTCTTTGCTTTTGTGATGTGGGTACTGGAGATCAAGAAGGATTGGCAGCAGGTGCCTTTACCCACTGAGCTGTCCAACTGGGCCTGGAAATAGCTCAGCGTCTATGATTTTATGTTATAGTTTTGCTCAGCTAAGCACAGAGTTCTTTCCTCTCAAGATGTATCGTAGTGTTTCTCTTAAAATCTTAGAGAAGTTCTATTTTCATTTGTACTCAGTATATTAAAGAACAAAGGTGCAAATCTGAGAGAGGTTTTTTCCTCTCTAGGTAACTGCTTTCTGCTGCAAAGGATTGTCTTTTGTTATTGCTATTGTCTGATAATCTGACCTGTTGAAATTCCATTTTCCTAGAAAATGATTCACATGTCCCTTTAACTGGGGCAGTGCTCACTGAATTCCATAGTTTTGCCTCATGTTGAGCTCTCCATCTCTAGCGCCCATCTGTCTTGCTTGCTGTGTCTCTGGGATCCTCTTCAGTCTGTTGGTCTTTTATTTATGACTGTGTGCTTCATCTACTGTTGTCTAAGTGCTGATACAGAACTTTTGGCTCACATTTGATCAGCTTCTCAGCACTTGTCATTATCCTACTTTCCAGTCATGGCTTGAATCCTGCTTTTGTTTTTTTTAATTTGCAATCACATTTATTATCTGAATGTGTTTTCTTACTGTTGAGTAGTGTCTAAAAACATTCTGCAGCGTCTGGAATCTAACTGAAAATATTTATTTCAAAGGCAGACATTTGTGCAGTTCCTAAGCTTAATTTCTTTTCCTTTGAGCTACTGAGGAGGTAGTTTTTGTTTTCTTCTTAAGTGGAGGAATATCAAGGAAATGTCACAGCTATAACAACAACTCTTGTCTGTGTTCCATGGACCACAATAGCAGCTGACAGAGACCTTCTTCTCTGACACTTCTGTACTATGTAACAGGAAAGCATACAAAACAAGTCCAAGACTTACTTTAGTATGGGGTCTAGAACCTTCCATGCTGGTATGTCTCCTGAGGCAGGAACCCAAGCAGAGGCCATGGAGGGGTGCTGCTTAGTGGCTTGCTCCTCAAGTCTTACTCAGCCTGCTTTCTTATAAACTCTCGTGGCCACTGTCTAGTGTTGGCCCCGATTTCAATGGGATGGACCCTCCCACATTAACCACTAATCAAGAAAATTACCCATAGCATTGTTCAAAGGCCAATCTTATTTGGGGCATTTTTTCAATTAATGTTCTTTCTTCCCAAATAACCAACTCTATCCTCTGTCTAGTTGATACAAAAATTAGTAGCACACAAGGTCAAAAGTTTTTAAACTCTTGCCTTTATTCCAGATTCCTTTTAGCCCAGAATTCTTCTATGATTTGTACCAATAACTCCATCCACACTATCCCTTTATAAACAGAAAAAAATGCATTTATTGTGCCTTTCACTCAACTGGTTTATGCTTGATATGTTCCCAGGCTGAAATGTTACTCTTTTGAAGACTCTAGAATGAACATTACATTTCCTGGTTACTTTAATAGAAATGACTTAGAGATTAGAGCATAATGAAAACAAGTAAATTGCCAGGACTCTTTAAACTACTGTAAACCCATAAGAATTGGAAGCTCTCTGTAACCAAATGCCACTTAACATGGGCTATGATTGCAGGAATTTTTTATAGATATATAAGTCAGCCATTTGTCACTATTCAGGCGCAAGCACACACGTGTGTGTGTGTGTGTGTGTGTGTGTGTGTGTGTGTGTGTGTGTGTGTGAAATTTATTTAGCTTGGTATGGGAAGTTCAAGAGCATTGTGTTGGCACTGGCTCGTTTGGGTGAGGGTTTTCTCAGATTCATGGCAACGTTTTTAGTAGGTGTTCACATATATGAAGCCAGAGAGGTGCAACGGGCAAAGTTAAGCTCTTCTAATAATTCTAATAATTCTCTGATGAAAACTAGCAGGAGTTCATGAGAAGCATCTTTATCCCTATGCTTCTTGGTTTTATTATAAACTTGACATAGGCTAGAATTATCTGGAAGAGCAAACTCAGTTTAAAAAAAATGCCGGCTGAACCCTCAGAAGTGCAGACAATCGTGAGACCTCAAGGGAGACCATCACTTTTGCTCACATTCTTGGCCCAAAAGGAATGTGCCTAGTGGTCTCTGGATACAGGAATATAGGAGCAGCCAGCGACAGAAACCTGCTGGTTTCTACCTGCACCCTGAACTGAACTGAACTGGTCCCTCAGCACCCTGCACCCAAATTCCATGGGGGAGAGAGCTGGGCCTTCAGAAGTGCAGACACTCCTGAGACCTCAGGGGAGACTGCCACTTTTACTCACATTCCTGGCCCAAGAGGCACCTGCTTAGCACCCTTTGTGCCTTCTGGGCACCAGGACCTAGGAGCAGTCAGGGGCAGGACCATTCAGGTTTCTGTCTGCACCAAGAGCTGAAAGCCAGTCACAAGTAGTGCCTATACACCTGAGAGCAAAGTTAAGATCAACTCTTCTATGCCAAGCAACCCCCCTGGAAGCTTGTGGTCCCACAAACCAGGAGCATCTCTCTACTCCCAGATCCAGCTGAAAGAAAACAGGTCTACAGGAGTGCTGACAAACAGGCCTACAGAGGATTAAGCCATTGTAAGAGACAGCAAAAGAAGCTAGCACCAGAGACAACCTGATCGAAAGAGGCAAACATAGAAGCCTTAGCAACAGAAACCAAGACTATTTGGCATCATCATAACCCAGTTGTCCCACCAGAGCAAATCCTGGATATCCAAACACAGCAGAAAAGCAAGATTTGAATTTAAAATCACATCTCATGATGATGATAGAAAACTTTAAGAAGGATATAAATAATTCTCTTAAAGAAATACAGGGTAACACAGGGGAACAAATAGAAGTCCTTAAAGAGGAAACACAAAAATCCCTTAAAGAATTATAGGAAAACACAACCAAACAGGTGAAGGAATTGAACAGAACCATCCAGGGTTTAAAAATGGAAATAGAAACAATAAAGAAAGCCCAAAGGGAAACAACCCTGGAGGTAGAAAACCTAAGAAAGAGATCAGGAGTCATAGATGCAAGCATCACGAACAGAATACAAGAGATAGAAGAGAGAATCTGAGGAACAGAAGATACCATAGAAAACATTGACACAACCATAAAGGTAATGTCAAATGCAAAAATCTCCTAGCCCAAAACATCCAGAAGATCCAGGACATGAAGAGAAGATCAAACCTAAAGATAATAGGTATAGAAGAGAGTAAAGACTCCCAACTTAAAGGGACAGTAATTATCTTCAACAAAATTATGGGAGAAAACTTCCCTAAACTAAAGAAAGAGATGCCCACAAACATGCAAGAACCCTACAGAACTCCAAATAGATTGGACCAGAAAAGAAATTCCTCCCGTCACATAATAGTCAAAACACCAAACACACAAAACAAAGACAGAATATTAAAAGTAGTAAGGGAAAAAGGTTAAGTAACATATAAAGGCAATCCTAGCAAAATGAAACCAGACTTCTCACCATAGACTATGAAAGCCAGAGAATCTTTTTTTTTTTTATTAACTTGAGTATTTCTTATATACATTTCGACGTTTCCGGGCAAACATCCCCCTTCCCCCTCCCCTTCTTTATGGGTGTTCCCCTCCCCATCCTCCCCCCTTTGCCGCCCTCCCCCCAACAATCTAGTTCACTGGGGGTTCTTCTTAGCAGGACCCAGGAAAGCCAGAGAATCTTGGCCAGATGGCTCACAGACCCTAAGTGAACACAAATGCCAGCCCAGGCTACTATATCCAGCAAAGTCTCGATTAACATAGATGGACAAACCAAGATATTCCATGACAAAACCAAATTTACACAATATCTTTCCACAAATCCAGCCCTACAAAGGATAATAGATGGAACACTCCAACACAAGAAGGGAAACTACTGCCTAGAAAAAGCAAGAAAGTAATTTCCTTGCAATGAAACCAAGAGAGACACATAAACATAATTCCACCTCTAACAACAAAAATAACAGGAAACAACAATCACTCTTCCTTAATACCTCTATACATTAATGGACTCAATTTCCCAATTAAAAAGACATAGACTAACAGACTGGATACATAAAGAAGATCCAGCATTTTGCTGCATACAGGAAACACACCTCAGAGACAAAAACAGAAACTAGGTCAGAGTACAAATCTGGAAAACAACATTTCAAGCAAATGGTCCAAAGAAATAAACTGGAGTAGCCATTCTATTCTCAAATAAAATTGACTTTCAACAAAGAGTTATCAAAAAGCATAAGGAAGGATACTTCATATTCATCAAGAATGAACTCTCAATCCTAAATATCTATGCTCCGAATGCAAGAGCATCTACATTCATAAAAGAAACCTTCTTAAGGCTTAAAGCACACATTGCACCTCTTATAATAATAGTCAGATATTTCAACACCCCATTCTCATCAATGAACAGAACATGGAAACAGAAAATAAACACAGACTCAGTGAAACTAACATAAGTTATGAACCAAATGAATTTAACAAATATGTATAGAACATTTCATCCTAACACAAAAGAATCTACCTTCTTCTCAGCACCTCATGATACCTTCTCCAAAATTGACCATATAATCAGTCACAAAATAGGCCTCAACAGATACAAGGAGACTGAAATAATTTCATGCTATCTATCAGATCACCATGGACTAAGGCTAATCATCAATAACAACAGTAATGACAGAAAGACCACATATACATGGAAGTTGGACAACACTCTACTCAATGATAACTTGGTCAAGGAAGAAATAAAGAAAGAAATTAAAGACTTCTTAGAATTTAATGAAAATGAAGATACAACATTCCCAAACTTGTGGGACACATTAAAAGCAGTACTAAGAGGAAAACTTATAGCTCTGGGTGCCTGCAAAAAGAAACAGGAGAGAGCATATGTTAGCAGCTTGACAGCACACTGAAAAGCTCTAGAACAGAAAGAAATAAATAAACCCAAGAGGAGGCAGAAAATAATCAAACTCAGGGCTGAAATCAACCAAGTAGAAACGAAAAGGACTATACAAAGAATCAACAAAAGCAGGAGCTGGTTCTTTGAGAAAATCAACAAGATAGATAAACTCTTAGCCAGACCAGAGAGCACAGATAGAGTATCCAAATTAACAAAATCAGAAATGAAAAGGGAGACATAACAATGGAATCTGAGGAAATTAAAAAAATTATCAGATCCTACTACAAAAGCCTATATTCAACAAAACTGGTAAATCTGGAGGAAATGGACAATTTTCTAGACAAATACTAGGTACCAAAATTAAATCAGGATCAGATAAACCATGTAAGCAATCTCATAACTCCTAAAAAATATAGAAGCAGTTAGTAAAAGTCTAGCCCAGGACAATATATGGAAATCCATCAATATGTAAACAAATTCAAAGGAAAAAAAAGCACATGACCATCTCTTTAGATTCTGAGAAAGCATTTGACAAAATTCAACACCCCTTCATGATAAAAGTTCTGGAATGATCAGGAATTCAAGGCCTATACCTAAACATAGTAAAAGCCATATACAGGAAACCAGTAGCCAACATTAAACTAAATGCAGAGAAACTTGAAGGAATCCTACTAAAATCAGGGACTAGACAAGGTTGCCCCCTCTCTCCCTACTTACTCAATATCATACTGGAAATCCTAGCCAGAGCAATCAGACAACAAATGGAGGTCAAGCAGATACAAAATGGAAAGGAAGAAATCAAAATATCAGTACTTGCAGATGATATGATAGTATACTTAAGTGACACCAAAAGATCCACCAGAGAACTACTAAGCTTGGTAAACAACTTCAGCAAAGTGGTTGGGTATAAAATTAACTCAAACAAACCAGTAGCCTTCCTCTAATCAAAGGATTAGCAGGCTGAGAAAGAAATTAGGGATATGACACCATTCACAATAGTCCCAAATAATACCTCAGTGTTTACTCTAACCAAGAAAGTGAAAGATCTCTTTGACAAGAACTTCAAGTCTTGTAAGAAAGAAATTAAAGATCTCAGAAGATGGAAAGATCTCCCATGCTCATGGATTGGCAGGATTAATATAGTAAAAATGGCCATTTTGCCAAAAGCAATATACAGATTCAATGCAATACCCATCAAAGTTCCAGCTCAATTCTTCATAGAGTTAGAAAGAGCTATTTGTAAATTCACTTGAAATTTAAAAAAAAAAAAAAAACAAGGATAGGGAAAGCTATCCTCAATCATAAAAAACTTCTGGGGGAATCACCATCCCTGACGTCAAGCTATAATACAGAGCAATAGTGATAAAAACTTCTCTCTGGTTTTGGTACCAAGGGAGGCAGGTAGATCAGTGGAATAGAATTGAAGACTCAGAAATGAACCCACGTTCCTGGTTGCTGCCGCCGCAGAGAGCTCGTGGGCAGCACCCCGCGAGCAAACTTGAGCCTTGGGACCACAGGTAAGACCAACTTTTCTGCTGCAAGTGACCTGCCTGGTGAACTCAAGACACAGGCCCACAGGAACAGCTGAAGACCTGTAGAGAGGAAAAACTACACGCCCGAAAGCAGAACACTCTGTCGCCATAACAGGCTGAAAGAAAACAGGAAAACAGGTCTACAGCACTCCTGACACACAGGCTTATAGGACAGTCTAGCCACTGTCAGAAATAGCAGAACAAAGTAACACTAAAGATAATCTGATGGCGAGAGGCAAGTGCAGGAACCCAAGCAACAAAAACCATCGGAGCCCAATTCTCCCATCAAAACAAAAATGGAATATCAAAACACACAAGAAAAGCAAGATCTAGTTTCAAAATCATATTTGATCATGATGCTGGAGGACTTCAAGAAAGACGTGAAGAACTCCCTTAGAGAATAAGTAGAAGCCTACAGAGAGGAATCGCAAAAATCGCTGAAAGAATTCCAGGAAATCATAAATAAACAAGTAGAAGCCCATAGAGAGGAGACACAAAAATCCCTGAAAGAATTCCAGGAAAACACAATCAAACAGTTGAAGGAATTAAAAATGGAAATAGAAGCAATCAAGAAAGAACACATGGAAACAACCCTGGATATAGAAAACCAAAAGAAGAGACAAGGAACTGTAGATACAAGCTTCGCCAACAGAATACAAGAGATGGAAGGGAGAATCTCAGGAGCAGAAGATTCCATAGAAATCATTGACTCAACTGTCAAAGATAATGTAAAGCGGAAAAAACTACTGGTCCAAAACATACAGGAAATCCAGGACTCAATGAGAGGATCAAACCTAAGGATAATAGGTATAGAAGAGAGTGAAGACTCCCAGCTCAAAGGACCAGTAAATATCTTCAACAAAATCATAGAAGAAAACTTCCCTAACCTAAAAAATGAGATACCCATAGGCATACAAGAAGCCTACAGAACTCCAAATAGATTGGACCAGAAAAGAAACACCTCCCGTCACATAATAGTCAAAACAGCAAACGCACAAAATAAAGAAAGAATATTAAAAGCAGTAAGGGAAAAAGGTCAAGTAACATATAAAGGCAGACCTATCAGAATCACACCAGACTTCTCGCCAGAAACTATGAAGGCCAGAAGATCCTGGACTGATGTCATACAGACCCTAAGAGAACACAAATGCCAGCCCAGGTTACTGTATCCTGCAAAACTCTCAATTAACATAGATGGACAAAACCAAATTTACACAATATCTTTCTACAAATCCAGCACTACAAAGGATAATAAATGGTAAAGCCCAACATAAGGAGGCAAGCTATACCCTAGAAAAAGCAAGAAACTAATCGTCTTGGCAACAAAACAATGAGAAGAAAAGCACACAAACATAACCTCATATCCAAGTATGAATATAACAGGAAGCAATAATCACTATTCCTTAATACATCTCAATATCAATGGCCTCAACTCCCCAATAAAAAGACATAGATTAACAAACTGGATACGAAACGAGGACCCTGCATTCTGCTGCCTACAGGAAACACACCTCAGAGACAAAGACAGACACTACCTCAGAGTGAAAGGCTGGAAAACAACTTTCCAAGCAAAGGGTCAGAAGAAGCAAGCTGGAGTAGCCATTCTAATATCAAATAAAATCAATTTTCAACTAAAATTCATCAAAAAAGATAAGGAAGGACACTTCATATTCATCAAAGGAAAAATCCACCAAGATGAACTCTCAATTCTAAATATCTATGCACCACATACAAGGGCACCTACATACGTAAAAGAAACCTTACTAAAGCTCAAAACACACATTGCACCTCACACAATAATAGTAGGAGATTTCAACACCCCACTCTCATCAATGGACAGATCATGGAAACAGAAATTAAACAGAGATGTAGACAGACTAAGAGAAGTCATGAGCCAAATGGACTTAACAGATATTTATAGAACATTCTATCCTAAAGCAAAAGGATATACCTTATTCTCAGCTCCTCATGGTACTTTCTCCCAAATTGAACATTTAATTGGTCAAAAAATGGGCCTCAACAGGTACAGAAAGATAGAAATAATCCTATGTGTGCTATCGGACCACCACAGCCTAAAACTGGTCTTCAATAACAATAAGGGAAGAATGCCCACATATACGTGGAAATTGAACAATCCTCTACTCAATGATAACCTGGTCAAGGAAGAAATAAAGAAAGAAATTAAAAACTTTTTAGAATTTAATGAAAATGAAGGTACAACATACCCAAACTTATGGGACACAATGAAAGCTGTGCTAAGAGGAAAACTCATAGCGCTGAGTGCCTGCAGAAAGAAACAGGAAAGAGCATATGTCAGCAGCTTGACAGCACACCTAAAAGCTCTAGAACAAAAAGAAGCAAATACACCCAGGAGGAGTAGAGGGCAGGAAATAATCAAACTCAGAGCTGAAATCAACCAAGTAGAAACAAAAAGGACCATAGAAAGAATCAACAGAACCAAAAGTTGGTACTTTGAGAAAATCAACAAGATAGATAAACCCTTAGCCAGACTAACGAGAGGACACAGAGAGTGTGTCCAAATTAACAAAATCAGAAATGAAAATGTAGTTATGTCTAACTACAGATTCAGAGGAAATTCAAAAAATCATCAGATCTTACTATAAAAGCCTATATTCAACAAACTTGAAAATATGCAGGAAATGGACAATTTCCTAGACAGATATCAGGTACCGAAGTTAAATCAGGAACAGATAAACCAGTTAAACAACCCCATAACTCCTAAGGAAATAGAAGCAGTCATTAAAGGTCTCCCAACCAAAAAGAGCCCAGGTCCAGACGGGTTTAGTGCAGAATTCTATCAGACCTCCATAGAAGACCTCATACCAATATTATCCAAACTATTCCACAAATTTGAAACAGATGGAGCACTACCGAATTCCTTCTATGAAGCCACAATTACTCTTATACCTAAACCACACAAAGACCCAACAAAGAAAGAGAACTTCAGACCAAATTCCCTTATGAATATCAACGCAAAAATACTCAATAAAATTCTGGCAAACCGAATCCAAGAGCACATCAAAACAATCATCCACCATGATCAAGTAGGCTTCATCCCAGGCATGCAGGGATGGTTTAATATAAGTTAAAACATCAACGTGATCCATTATATAAACAAACAGAAAGAACAAAACCACATGATCATTTCATTAGATGCTGAGAAAGCATTTGACAAAATTCAACACCCCTTCATGATAAAAGTCCTGGAAAGAATAGGAATTCAAGGCCCATACCTAAACATAGTAAAAGCCATATACAGCAAACCAGTTGCTAACATTAAACTAAATGGAGAGAAACTTGAAGCAATCCCACTAAAATCAGAGACTAGACAAGGCTGCCCACTCTCTCCCTACTTATTCAATATAGTTCTTGAAGTTCTAGCCAGAGCAATCAGACAACAAGAGGAGGTCAAGGGGATACAGATCGGAAAAGAAGAGGTCAAAATATCACTATTTGCAGATGATATGATAGTATATTAAAGTGATCCCAAAAGTTCCACCAGAGAACTACTAAAGCTGATAAACAACTTCAGCAAAGTGGCTGGGTATAAAATTAACTCAAATAAATCAGTAGCCTTACTCTACACAAAAGAGAAACTAGCCGAGAAAGAAATTAGGGAAACGACACCCTTCATAACAGACCCAAATAATATAAAGTACCTCGGTGTGACTTTAACCAAGCAAGTAAAAGATTTGTACAATAAGAACTTCAAGACACTGAAGAAAGAAATTGAAGAAGACCTCAGAAGATGGAAAGATCTCTCATGCTCATGGATTGGCAGGATTAATATAGTAAAAATGGCCATTTTACCAAAAGTGATCTACAGATTCAATGCAATCCCCATCAAAATACCAATCCAATTCTTCAAAGAGTTAGACAGAACAATTTGCAAATTCATCTGGAATAACAAAAAACCCAGGATAGCTAAAACTATCCTCAACAATAAAAGGACTTCAGGGGGAATCACTATCCCTGAACTCAAGCAGTATTACAGAGCAATAGTGATAAAAACTGCATGGTATTGGTACAGAGACAGACAGGTAGACCAATGGAATAGAATTGAAGACCCAGAAATGAACCCACATACCCATGGGCACTTGATTTTTGACAAAGGAGCCAAAACCATCCAATGGAAAATAGATAGCATTTTCAGCAAATGGTGCTGGTTCAACTGGAGGTCAACATGTAGAAGAATGCAGATCAATCCATGCTTATCACCCTGTACAAAGCTTAAGTCCAAGTGGATCAAGGACCTCCACATCAAACCAGACACACTCAAACTAATAGAAGAAAAACTAGGGAAGCATCTGGAACACATGGGCACTGGAAAAAATTTCCTGAACAAAACCCCAATGGCTTATGCTCTAAGATCAAGAATCAACAAATGGGATCTCATAAAACTGCAAAGCTTCTGTAAGGCAAAGGACACTGTGGTTAGGACAAAACGGCAACCAACAGATTGGGAAAAGATCTTTACCAATCCTACAACAAATAGAGGCCTTATATCCAAAATATACAAAGAACTCAAGAAGTTAGACCACAGAGAGACAAATAACCCTATTAAAAAATGGGGTTCAGAGCTAAACAAACGATTCACAGCTGAGGAATGCCGAATGGCTGAGAAACACCTAACGAAATGTTCAACATCTTTAGTTATAAGGGGAATGCAAATCAAAACAACCCTGAGATTTCACCTCACACCAGTGAGAATGGCTAAGATCAAAAACTCAGGGGACAGCAGATGCTGGCGAGGATGTGGAGAAAGAGAAACACTCATCCATTGTTGGTGGGGTTACAGACTGGTAAAACCATTCTGGAAATCAGTCTGGAGATTCCTCAGAAAATTGGGACATTGAACTGCCTGAGGATCCAGCTATACCTTTCTTGGGCATATACCCAAAAGATGCCCCAACATATAAAAAAGACACGTGCTCCACTATGTTCATAGCAGCCTTATTTATAATAGCCAGAAGCTGGAAAGAACCCAGATGCCCTTCAACAGAGGAATGGATACAGAAAATGTGGTACATCTACACAATGGAATATTACTCAGCTATCAAAAACAATGACTTTATGAAATTCGTAGGCAAATGGTTGGAACTGGAAAATATCATCCTGAGTGAGGTAACCCAATCACAGAAAAACACACATGGTATGCACTCATTGATAAGTGGCTATTAGCCCAAATGCTTGAATTACCCTAGATGCCTAGAACAAATGAAACTCAAGATGGATGATCAAAATGTGAATGCTTCACTCCTTCTTTAAAAGGGGAACAAGAATACCCTTGGCAGGGAATAGAGAGGCAAAGATTAAAACAGAGACTGAAGGAACACCCATTCAGAGCCTGCCCCACATGTGGCCCATACATATACAGCCACCCAATTAGACAAGATGGATGAAGCAAAGAAGTGCAGGCCGACAGGAGCCGGATGTCGATCGCTCCTGAGAGACACAGCCAGAATACAGCAAATACATAGGCGAATGCCAGCAGCAAACCACTGAACTGAGAATAGGACCCCCGTTGAAGGAATCAGAGAAAGAACTGGAAGATCTTGAAGGGGCTCGAGACCCCATATGTACAACAATGCCAAGCAACCAGAGCTTCCAGGGACTAAGCCACTACCTAAAGACTATACATGGACTGACCCTGGACTCTGACCCCATAGGTAGCAATGAATATCCTAGTAAGAGCACCAGTGGAAGGGGAAGCCCTGGGTCCTGCTAGGACTGAACCCCCAGTGAACTAGTCTGTTGGGGGGAGGGTAGCAATGGGGGGAGGGTGGGGAGGGGAACACCCATAAGGAAGGGAGTGGGGAGGGGGATCTTTGCCCGGAAACCGGGAAAGGGAATAACACTCGAAATGTATATAAGAAATACTCTGCTCTGTGTATTTACAGGTTGTTATTAATGTTCTCAAGGGATGGATTGTATGTTTAAGTGGGTAATTATATCTTACCAATTGGGTCAAAAAAAAAAAGAAAGAAAGGAACCCACACACCTCTGTTCACTTGTTCTTTGACAAAGGAGCTAAAACCATCCAGTAACAAAAAAGATAGTGTTTTCAACAAATGGTGCTGGATCAACTGTAGGTCAGCATGTAGAAGAATGCAAAGTGATCCATTTTTATCACCCTGTACAAAGCTAAAGTCCAAGTGGATCAAGGACTTCCACATCAAACCAGATACCCTGAACCTAATAGAAGAAAAAGTGGGGAAGAGTCTCAAACACATGGGCACTGGGGAACATTTCCTGAATAAAACACCAATAACTTATGCTCTAAGATCAAGAATTGACAAATGGGACCTCATAAAACTGCAAATCTTCTGTAAAGTAAAAGATACTGTCATTGGGCCAAAAAGGCCAGCAACCACCAGATTGGGAAAAGATCTTTACCAATCCTACATCTGTTACAGGGCTAACATCCAAAATATACAAAGAACGCAAGAAGTTAGACTCCAGAGAGCCAAACAACTCTACTAAAAAATGGGCTACAGAGCTAAACAAAGAATTCTCAGCTGAGGAATATCGAATGGCCATGAAGCACCTAAAGAAATGTTTAACATCCTTAGTCATCAGGGAAATGCAAATCAAAACAACCCTGAGATTTCACCTCACACCAGTCAGAATGACTAAGATCAAAAACTCAGGTGACAGCAGATGCTGGCGAGGATGCGGAGAAACAGGAACACTCCTCCATTGTTGGTGGGATTGTAAACTGGTACAACCATTCTGGAAATCAGTCTGGAGGTTCCTCAGAAAATTGGACATTGAAGTGCCTGAGGATCCAGCTATACCTCTCTTGGGCATATACCCAAAAGATGCTCCAACCTATAAAAAAGACACGTGCTCCACTATGTTCATAGCAGCCTTATTTATAATAGCCAGAAGCTGGAAAGAACCCAGATGCCCTTCAACAGAGGAATGGATACAGAAAATGTGGTACATCTACACAATGGAGTACTACTCAGCTATGAAAATGATGACTTCATGAAATTCATAGGCAAATGGATGGAACTAGAAAATATCCTGAGTAAGTTTACCCAATCACAGAAAAACACACACAGTATGCATTCACTGATAAGTGGACATTAGCCCAAAAGCTCGAATTACCCAAAATACAATCCACAGACCACATGAAGCTCAGGAAGAAAGACAACAGAAGTGTGGATGCTTCAGCCCTTCTTAAAAGGGGGAACAGAATACTCATAGTAGGAATATGGGAATGAAGTTTGGAGCAGAGACTGAAGGAACAGCCATTCAGAGCCTGCCCCACATGGATATACAGGCCACTTATATACAGTCACCAAAACTAGATAATGTTGATGAACCAAGAAGTGCATGCGGACAGGAGCCTGATATAACTGTCTCCTGAGAGGCTCAGCCAGAGCATGTCAAATACAGAGGCAGATGTTGAACTGAGAACGGGGTCCCAGTTGGGGGAATTTGAGAAAGGATTGAAGGAGCTTAAGGGGCTTGTAACCCCATAAGAACAACAATACCCACCAACCAGAGCTCCCAGGGACTAAACCAATACCCAAAGACTACACATGGACAGACCCATGGCTCAGCTGCACATGCAGCAGAGTATGGCCTTGTTGGGCACCAATGGCAGGAGAAGCACTGTTTCCTGCCATAGTTGGATCCCCCAGTGCAGGGAAATGTCAGTGGGGTGGGAAGTGGGGTTGGTTGTGGTGGGGGAACACCATCATAGACGAAGGGGAGGGAGATGGGATAGGGGGTTTATGGCTGGGAAACGGGGAAAGGGAATAACATTTGAAATGTAAGTAAAAAATATCCAAAATTTTTAAAAAAGCAGAAAAAAAAGAAATATGCATTGAGTAAAAAAAATGCCTCTATTCAAGCCTGTAGGGCCTTTTCTTTATTAACCCTTGATATGGGAAGGCTGATCAGACTGTGCGTGGTGCCACTCCTGGCATAAATCTTCCTAAGAAAATAAACTAGGTAAGCCATCAAGCAGCACTCCTCCCCAGCTTCTGCTTCTGTTCCTGCTTCCAGATTCCTGTTTTGAGTTCCTGCCTTGACTTTCCTAAGTCTGTCTTTGTTAGGGTTTCTATTGCTGCAAGGAAAATAGAATGAACCAAAAGCAAGTTGGAGAGGAAAGGGTTTATTTGTCTTATATTCCAGATCATAGCCCATCATTGGAGGAAGTTAGGCCATGAACTCGGGCAGGGGTATAACCTGGAGGCAGGAGCTGATGCAGAGGCCATGAAGAAGTGCTGCTTACTGGCTTGCTCAACTTTCTTTTTAAGAACCCAGCTCCACTAGTCCAGAGTTCTACCACCCACAATGGACTGGGCCCTCCCTCATTGATTGTTAACTGAGAAAATGCCTTAAAGCTGGATCTCATGGAGGTATTTCCTCAGCGGAGGCTTCTTTCTCTCTGATGATTCTAGCTTGTGTCAAGTTTACACCCACAACCAGCCAGTGCAGTCATGGTCTGTTGCCTATAGATGTGAGATGAAATAAACCCCTTCTTCCTCAAGTTGCTTTTGGTCATAGCATTTATGGAAGCAATGGATAGCCTAATTAAGATCATCCTGTTTAAAGTCTGCTTGCAGTTGAGCTAAGGAACTCCCACCAAGCCCTGTCTCTTAATAGCTCCATCCCATTAAAAGGGACCAGGTTTCCTACACATGAAGCTTTGCGGAGAAGAAAGGGAGACGACACCCATTCAATCCACAGCTGTGGGAGTCACCTGCTCTGCCGCTAAGACAATGTGACTCTGTGTCTCCTTCAGCTTGAGTTATCTCAGCTGTATTTTGTCGCTCTCCATACGTGTTCATCCATCAGTTCCCTGCTACTGCTCTCATGACAAATAAGATAATTATATTTTCTTGCTGACTTCCAAGCTGCTTAGCAGAAGTGCCGATCAGTCTCTGCAAGGGCTTGCTTTTATAATTAGTTCTGAGTAGGTACCAGTGTCAGTGGCACCTCAGTGTCTCCTTAACTGCTGTCACCGTTCCCAGCAGCCCATGCTCAGCATGGTGGGAGTCCTAGTTAACAGCCTCAGCTGTTGAATAATCCTGTTAAAGGTATTTGCAAATCTCATCTTTTAACTAGAACTACCTCGCTCTTCTACCCAACTGCAAAACCTTAAGTAAAATCATTTCACTAGCCTTTTTTCTCCTCTCTCTCTCTCTTAGTTGTGAGTCAGACAGACCTGAGCTTGGATTATGAGACTGCCACCTGGTCCGGGTATCTTTCATCTTCCAGAAGGAATGATCTGTAGAGAGGGGGGGGCAGGGAGTGGACAGAACAGAACAATAAAGCCCGTAGACTTCTGTTACCCGAGCCCGGGTTTCTGTTTGTCACCATCCTGTAACTAAATAGGTTGAGGACAGTCAGGATTCTTTGCAGTCTGACTAAAGCTAATTTAAACTGCTGTTTGAAGTGCACCATTTTTTGTCTGTCTGTGTTGTAGTGCCCTAGGGGATTCATTGAGGTTGTCCCAACAGGGCAGAGGAAAGAGAGGAAGCTGACATTCTCAATGCCTTCCCCCACCTCGCGCAGGTGTCCTAACTTCTGAAGTCATTTCAGCCTGTGGGAGAGTTTTCTTTACACAACTTGCTGTGTGAGGCATACAGGGCTCAAGTAATTTGTACAAGGTCACAAACTAGAAAGTACTCCAGTCAGGATCTGAATTTTAATTTCCCAGTTGTGTGAGCCTGTATCATTTTCTCTCAGTTCTACTTTATCACATTAACATGAAGGCCAGCAAACTATGGCCCTTAGGCCACATCTGGCCTGCCACTTCATACAGACACATTCAAGGGCACTCGTTCCTGTATTCTAGATGCCTTTTGTACTAAAATGATAAGTGGGAACTGCAACAGAGAACATGTGGTTTCCAGTCTAAAAGTTTATCAGTTTCTGTGGCATGGGCCAATCTGATGGTCACACGTCACTAGATATCGAAAGCACATGAAATCTTGTCAACTCAGGAGTGGTGGTGAGGGTCTTTAGTGATGCCCAAGATCCTTAGTTGTACTGCTCCTCCACACAGCGTCCTTTGTGTAGATAAGACATACACAAGGCAGAATAATCTGTGTATAACTTGTCCAGTTTTCTCTGAAGAGAGAACGTTCTGCTGAAGAAGCTGTAGGAGATGCCTGGGCTGCTTTAAAATGCTCTTATTTCTCACTGAGTCTCAGGAGTCCTTGCTTTCCATTCTCCGCCATTTGTCTTTGTGCTTTGGTCAGCCACTGTGGACAGTCTTGACAACAGCCTTGCCCATTCTTGATTGCCTCAGCTCCTGCCCACTCATCTGGAACCGCTGCTTCTTTCTGGATACCCAATCTCCTAAAACACCATCAATGTTTGTCCTTGGACTTTTCTTCATCTGGCTCTGGATTTTCCTGCTTCTTCACAAGTTTCTCGTGGCTGAGTCATTTTTCTGGAACTCCTCAAATGTTCTTTGGAAACGAACAACTGTTAGAATTTTCCTAACTAAGGATAGAGGTAGAGACAGAAGTTGAACTTTAGAGTTATTAAATAACATACTAAAGTCACACTACTAGGCAGAAAGCAATAAGAATTTGCATGCACCCCAGCCCCCAACTCTAAATAGGTCTGTGCCTTTTCACTAAAGTCCTCTTAAAGCAGAGCTCTCCTCTCATCCTTATGTGCAAAGGAATGCAATGGCGATGTCTACTCTTCTAGTTATAAAGTAGGGATCTCCTTGTATTTGATGGAATTCTCAAATGTAGATGGCAAACTGTAAGAAGACAGGTGATATCTATTTTCTGTTTTCCTTGCTTTTCTGATGGGTGATGTATATGTGTGTATGTGTGTGTGTGTGCGTGTGTGCGTGTGTGTTAGTGTGTGTTATGTGTACAAAACTATGAGAGAATAGTATGATCTCAGTGAAGATATAATTTCCCTATCAGTGTAGTATATGATAACTTGTAAAAAGAGAGCCCAATAAAGTGGCATTAAATTCTTTAAGCAAAGTTTACTTTTGCAATAGATTCTGTTCCCGTCAAAGGTGGGTACTGGGTTTTGTAGACAAAAACTCACCTGTAGAGACATATAGTCATAAGAAAACTGAAAGTTCCCAGTTACTTTCTAAATAACTATTGTCTCAGCTTCCAGAATGCTTGTGTTGTGGTTTAGCCCCGGTTCTGATTTCCATTTTCTGGTGCAGATGTTGAAGGAATGCCTTTAAAGTCTGTACTCCCCAACTGCATCTATTTCCAAGGGGCAGATGCAGCCCTCACACAGGAAGCTACCCCCGGGATCACACGCAGACATCCATGGTGATGACAAATTTGAAACTTGCCCCCTCTGTCTTTATGTTTTTACCTCCTTTCCTCTAAAACATCTCATTTCTTCCAGATGTGGTCACTGCATGTGAACCATTCCTTTTAAGTAAAGATATTGAAGACCTAGGGCAGAATTCTGTATAGATACCTGGCAGGTGATGACCACCTTAGAGATCAATTCTTGACTCTCTGACCACGTCTCTTGTGACTGTACTCTACTTTTGAGCCTGATGATTTAGAAAGAGCAACAGCCTCGAGATTCCTGGCTGTGACCAAGAAGACTTGGATTGAACCCCGACCCACTGCTTGCCGGGGATGGCCTATGGAGCAGCTGGATTCAAAAATCTTTTTCTATAACTCCATCATGGGAATTCTAATCTACATACTCACACCGATTAAAGTAGGATATATGGAAAATATCCAACCATATCGTTTGCTGAGTAAATGTTCCTCAACCATTGTCAGATATGCGTCTTACTGGTCAGCCTTTGGCTTTGGTATGACTAAGCCTCTGCAGAGTAGGAGGTCAGATATCGTGTATACCTGCCCCATGAGGCTGACTGCCTGGCTCATTTTTCTAGTGTATTGAGGAATGAATACATGAATGGCAGCCATGCAAACAAGGGAAGACTTGATCACCCATCTGCAGTGTTAATCTCACCTTCTAAAGGTAAATTTTACAACTCAGTACCCTTTGATCACATAAGAAAAAAAAAGAGAAATTGAATATCTACCAGCAGAGTGCTAATTGGCATCAGGGCCATGACCAGCACCCCTGGCTTCCCTCTCATCTCTGAGGCTCTGAGGCATTGGTTGAATGATTAGAGAACTTTCATATTTCACTTATGAGTCAACCCAGCTGACAGCATATCTCACAAATTATTTTTGTTAATTAGAATTCGATGCAGAGAAAAGTTATACATCTTTACAGACCTTCTCATGATTCCATTATTAAATTTTAGTCTGTTCAGTCTCTATTCAATATAGTGCCTTTTTTCCTAAGGATTTGTAAGTAGCAAGCACATTTCACAGTTGGTAGACACTGAAGCTCCCCCTCCTCCAAACTCTGCCAGGGTAGTTGCTATGGTGATAAATGGTTTAAGAAAGTCTCATTTATTTGAAAATATATTTAGAAATAATTGAGCCCCTTGAGAGCAAATTGTCCTAAATTCCCTCTATGGTAGTGGTTGATACATTTCCTTGTGGTAGTGGTTTATATGATTCCTTTCCAGGACCAATAGCTTTGGAAGGAAAAGTCTCTTAATTGCTGTAGTGCAGTTCTGCTCATATACACATCTCTGTTTTCTTGTTGTTAATTCTTATGCTGACAGGACTGGTCCCAGGTCCAGGAATCTTTGACTTCATTACATCTCATCTGTGATTAAGAATAGTCTTGAATGATAAATTCTACTGCCTGTAGTGATCATGGATTGGAATTTGATGTTAACTAAACAAAACAGGAGTAGGGTGAAAATGGATGCTAGAGGCATAACAAAACAAATTCTGGTAAATGTGAGACAAAAACTGAAGATTCTTTCAAGGAAGAAGGGGCCAGGAGAGTTTTGTATGGTCTAGTGATTGTCTGGCCATTCTTGGACATATCCTAAACTTGTTCCTTTTCAGGTTTGATTACCTTTAGCTAGAATGAATACCAAACCCATTTGACAGTGTGGACAATGGTTTCCTAGAGTGTCTGTGTTTCAGGATGTTGGTTATAGTGTTATCAGTTTCAATATTCCAATAAACATGAGTAGAAACACACTTATACTCTTTTACATGTGAGTAAGCTAAGTTTTAAAATAGTAAGTGAGGTACCCAATATCATAGGCATTGGTACCAGGGCTGGCAATCAAATTTGTACAGTGTGGCCCTGCTGTTAGGAGGTTAGGAATTGGCTAGGTTCTCTAATATCCTTCTGGCATGAGCAGACACATGAAGTTCATCACAATACAGGGTCCTCATCTTAAATGAACACAGAGAACTAGTTACAGCCTCAATGTCTTGAGGCTCTTAGTGGTATTTTACCTGGATGACTTGGTATTTACTCTTAATATTTGCTCTCTGACTTGTTTCTATTATGCATTTTACTTATTTTTCTGTCATCTTATGTGCCAGGAACATAACATGATAGCTTGTGTCATCAGACATCAGTAGTGGCAGCAGAGCCCAGAGTTTGAAGATGTGCTCTGGAATTACACTGCTGAGCAGACCAGTGTCTGGATAAGACTGTTCTGAGCTTCGGTGTTCACACTGGTGAACTGTGGATGATAACACTGCCTGCCTGGGAAGGATGCTCCTTAAGAGGACACTAGAAAGCTATTAGAAAGTGAAGTCCATGAACCCAGGGGTTTGACTTGTTCATCCTTAAAATGACGACTACACTGGTGTCATTCAGCAAAATCACATGCCATAAGAAAACAAATAGAAACCTTGGGGCCAGCATCACCACCACTGTTTCTGGTTTCTGATTATGTGAGCCTCTTAGGTATTCACCTGTTAACCCCTTACCCCTACTTGAGTTTGTCACATGCCTTATGCTCCCCCAGATAGTCTTTGTTTTCTCAAGCTATGTATTTCTACCACTCCCTATTTTAAGAAATGTTATCACCATTTTTACTCAAGACAGAAACTTTGACTCCCTCCTCTCCTTTGCTCAGGATGGAATTAGTATGTACTTCTCAGCCAGAGTAAATCATTATCACCTTCAGCTTGACCACAGCTGTAATATTATAACTGCTTTCTCTGCCTTTTCTCACTTTCATCAAGACTACTCAGTCTTCAAACAGAAATGAAAGTGCTCTATTAGAAACATGAAAGGATGTAAAGCCATATAGCTCCTTGTTGCATTTAAAATGAGATTTGCATTCTCCAAGTTGACCTGTGATGCTTCCACAGGTTCAGGCCATGCCCATTTTTTTCCAATCCCAGTTTGTGCCATTCTCTTCTGTGGACATGTAGGTGTAGTCACATTGACGCTTGAATTATTAAAAAAAAATCTGAGTGCTTTTTGTTATAGAGGTATCAGTGAGGATGCTGAGGTAGATATGTTACAAGTTTAGGGCTAGCCTGAGCTATATCACAAGATCATGTCTCAAAAAATCATATTAACAGAATCCCATTTTTAAGTCTTTTTTTTTGTCCCAGCTACTGCTTCCCAACCTCATTTCAATATGCTATCACCCAGGATCACCATGTTTCTCCTTCTCTTTTGTCAATAGGGCCCTGTGTACACACTAAATCCTCAGGCATCATTCTGTAGCAATATCTGCAGACAAAGGCAACATTTCCTTTGCAACATGGGCAATGCAGGCTATCCCTCCTCCCATAAGTGGAAAGAATATCCTTTCTTTTTCCTAGGATACAGCTGTGGTCTTTCAGATTGCTAAGTTTGCTCTGTGTGGAATCCTTTCTTAATTTATAAACATTGGCTCTCCTCCTCCTCCTCCTCCTCCTCCTCCTCCTCCTCCTCCTCCTCCTCCTCCTCTTCCTCCTCCTCCTCTTTTTCCTCCATGTGTGAAAATAATTGGTTTGCACTTAAATGAAAGTATAAGTATTATCAAGTCCTCTAACTAAATGTGCTTGACAATGACCTGCTCTTTGCTCTTCTCTGGGCAGGAGAGTGTTGGGTTGCTATGAGGACACATTCAGGAAAATGTATTTCCAGATGAAGACACCCGAGTTTGTTCTCTCTCTCTCTCTCTCTCTCTCTCTCTCTCTCTCTCTCTCTCTCTCTCTCTCTCTCTCTCTCTCATTTATTCTCATTCTATGTGTATCAGTGTGTTTTGCCTGCATGTGTCTGAGCACCACCACAAACCTGCTTTAGTCCTGGTTGTGGAGAAGTAGAACTTTTGTTCTTTAAAGTTACTAGAATTTGAAAGTTTTTATTTCTTCATTACACAGTAACTTATGCAAATAAATGGTATCTGAGGATGTCTCCTGCCTCAGACTCTCCATTACAATGGGCTTAAGCACCCTCATGGCTAGGACACTTTTGATTCCCAAGTGACAATCAGGGTCATAGCTATGGGAGTGAAAGACCTTTAAGCAGACAGCACTTGCAATGGTGGATTCCTTGCTCTTTGACAATCGCACCGTAGGAATAGGAAGAAAAGAGCTTTCTGTATCACCTTCTCAGAGACACCCAAGTTCTAATGAAAAGACTTAGAAACCCACAGAACTCCAGGCTGCAGGGATCACAGCAAGAATCTGTCATCTTGAAAGGTTCCTGCTCTTGTGTTGCACAGACTTAGAGTCATCCATGAACAGTGAATTACTGGAAATATTGCTGCTGCTGGAGAAAAACTGTTTCCAACTCTGGTTCTATTACTTTGGAAGTATGTGCATTTGGGAAATTATTTCAGTTTTTCTGGTCAACTTTTGCTGGGATAATAATATATCAACTCCATTCTAAGTTGTATGAATGTTCATCTTAGACTGTAGCACATGAGATCTCAAATGGTATTGTCACACGGGTTCTTGGCATTGTGCTCACTCAAATACAAGCAATCATTCAACATTTTAAATTCACCTAATAGTAATCTCACCAATAGTACCTAATAGTAATACTGGGAGAACTAACAGCAATTATACCCTACTAAATGTTGTTCACCGTAATTCTCATGTTGATCCCTAGATGTGTGTGATCATGTATGCTTTGCAGAGGTTCAAAGAGTTTTAAAATCTTGCTCACAGAAGTAAATGCTGAAGGCAAACTGTACTCTAAGTTTGAGAATGTACTGGCTGCCAATATGGACAATTCTCATTGTATCCTGTACTGTGGCATATATAATATAATAGACAGACAGTACAGTAAACAAGTTTTCAAAGAAGGGAAAGGAAAAAGGAAGTCCATAGAGACTCTAATCTTAAAGTACAGAAATGGACACCTCTTTTGGAGAGAAAGGAAGAGTCATCCAAACAGGTTACCTTTGGGTGGGACCTACACAAAGCATAGGGATACAGGTATGCTGCAGGCCCTGAGGGGAATCTGTGAGGCCAAAGGTATAACAGTGTGTGTCACACACTTTGTCTTGGACAACAGTTGGTGTGTTTTGAGGGTAATCGGTGAGGATGTACCTTGCCCTCCATGTGGGAGAATGGAACAAATTGATAGTATAAAGGTGGGCAGGGTAGGTGGGTTAGAGGACAGGGAGTGGATCTTAACAGTCTGATTGGAAGGCTAAAGCGCAATGATGGGAATTTTTGTGTCTATAGGATAAAAAGGAATAGAGGGCATAGGGGAATAGGCTGAGTCACTCCCACAGACATTCTGAGACATCACTAGGAATGAAAACTTGGATAACAAGACTGTGTTTCATCTATCAACATTTTTACAAATGGAGGAGGGGGGTCAGAAATCAAGCAATCAAGGCAGCAGGGCAGGAGACTGAGGAACCCCCCACAACACTGATAGATACAATTGTTGAAATAGAAATGATGGCTCACTCTGCAGGGAATTTCTCACATTTCTTAAAATATTTATTATTTTCTTCTCTTTTTATATAAAACCTGCCACCCCATCAATTCTCACTACTTTTCTCATTATAGTTTAAAAGAATGAAAAATATCTACGATAATAGTCTCATGGCATATACAAATCTCAAATTCAAAAAGAACTTTCAAATATAGGCTATTTTTTATTCAGGTACATCTGGTTACAGCTTCCTTAACTAGATACTCTTTAGATTAAATTTCTCCTGAGGTAGCACTTCTGTGTTGAGAAATTGATGACTTTTAAGATGGTAGATGTTAGAGATCTTATTGACAACCAAGAGAGGTGACCTTCATGCGAGGAAGACTGGGAAAGATTCAGTGTCAGGATTACAAGATTTGCCTGTGAGAACTTTATGCTTGATTTGACTTTGGTGGAAAATGTCAGCCAGAAAGATAGGGATGTGGAGCATTAAAGTGGACTTAGCATGGCAGATACTGGAGCAATGCACACACACACACACACACACACACACACACACACACACACAAACACTGAGAGAGAGAGAGAGAAAGAGAGAGAGAGAGAGAGAGAGAGAGAGAGAGAGAGAGAGAGAGAGAGAGAGAGAGAGAGAGAGAGATGTGTTTGGAATGCTCCATTTGTGACTGCATAACCCATTAGAGGCTTCTCCCTGGAGACATTTGATCTTCCATTTCTAAGCAATTATTAATTGCCGGCAGTTCTTCATTGAATTGTTTTTGTGTGTGTTACAAAAAGCAGATTTTCTGATGAGGGATAAGAGAGACACTTACCTGTGGGTATAAGGACAAGACTTACAATGTAATTAGGGTAGGGCCTTGTGATATTTTCTTTATTTACATTCATGTATCACCTGGTATTTATTATCTTTAGGTCTTATTCTGGTGATCAAATGTTTAAGATGACATGGATGGAGTTTCCCTGTCATATATAGTAAATCATTTCACAGCAGATGCCCTGGTGCTCTGGCTCCTTCAATCATTCCACCACATCTTCTACAATGTCTTGTTCCCTGGGCCTTAGGTATATGGGTTGTATTGTTCGTAGATGCATCAATTGGTACTGGGGCACTCCGGAGCCTGCATTTTGATTAACTGAGGTCTGTAATGATCTCTATCCTAGTTTTGTTTCTATTTCTGTGTTAAACACCATAAATGAAACAAAATGGGGAAGGAGGAAAGTGCTTGTTTGGCTTACAGGTTTTAGTCTGTCATCAAAGGAAGCCAAGACAGGCACTTAAGGCAGGAAAATGGAGGAAATAACTACAACAGAGACCAGGAATGAACACTGCTTACTGACTTGCTCCTGATGGTTTGCTAGGTCACCTTTTATATAACACCGGAGCATCTGTCCAGAGGTGGTACTGTTCACAGCAGGTAGGGTCCTTCCCCATCAATTATCGATCAAGAAAATGTTCTATTGCTCTTGGGAAAGTCTGATAGACGGAATTCCTCTGCCAATATTCCTAGGTGACTCCAGTTCTTTGTCAAGTAAACAAAACTATCCAGCCTAATTTTTATCTGCTGCAAAAAAGAAACTTTTGTTCTTCAATGAGCTGTGAGAGGTACACTTAACTGTGTCTATATGCTAAGTGTGACACTGGGTTCTGTCTCTTCTCTTGAAGTTTCCCAGCACATCTGGCTTGAAGATGACAGGGCAGAATGGTTCTCTATTCTGCCTCTCCTCTTTGGGTATATGAATGCCAGTATGCCATGCCAGGAGGTTGAATTAGATTCCGAGATGAGCAGGATTCTGGTCAGGTTGGGAGTGATCTTTCATGAAGCAGCTTTCTGAGATGATCGTAGTTTGTTCAAATTCCTTTATTGGGATTGGGTTTGAACATATATACTTTACTCAGGACAATCCAAGGGTTATGTAATTTGGGGGAAGGGTGTGATAGTATCCAGGGAAGGAAAGATCATTGGCTGAAGGATAAGGCTACTGAGATACCTCATTTGTATAGGGATGAATTCTAGGTGCAGGGTTACATGACTTAACGACTTGTGACCACCTTGTTGGGGGTGGCCTGGTTATCAGCTCCAAGGCAGGCACAGAAACAGGAGGGAGTTAGCCCTACTCCTCTGGTCTCAAGATGTGATTCTAATCTCAAATTTTGAGATTTCTAGAGTTTGGACATGCTTAGCCTTGCCCATTTGATGCTAATTCCTCTGGTGGCATGATCTATATGCCTTACAGCTAAATATTTAGAGTACACTTAGAAATTACACTGGTTTAGGGAAGGTGGCAGTAGTAAGTTCTCCTCTAAGTCCATGATCTACCCAGACATGGTAGTTGGATTGGTTTACAATACCAGGCATAAATTTATTCCCATTGGATAGGCTCTAAGTGAGGTAACCCAATCACAGAAAAACACATATGGTATGCACTCATTGATAAGTTGCTATTAGCCCAAATGCTTGAATTACCCTAGATGCCTAGAACAAATGAAACTCAAGATGGATGATCAAATTGTGAATGCTTCACTCCTTCTTTAAAAGGGGAATAAGAATACCAGTGGCAGGGAATAGAGAGGCAAAGATTAAAACAGACACAGAAGGAACACCCATTCAGAGCCTGCCCCACATGTGGCCCACACATATACAGCCATCCAATTAGACAAGATAGATGAAGCAAAGAAGTGCAGGCCGACAGGAGCCGGATGTAGATCACTCCTGAGAGACACAGCCAGAATACAGCAAATGCAGAGGCGAATGCCAGCAGCAAACCACTGAACTGAGAATAGGACCCCCGTTGAAGGAATCAGAGAAAGAACTGGAAGAGCTCGAAGGGGCTCGAGACCCCATATGTACAACAATGCCAACCAACCAGAGCTTCCAGGGACTAAGCCACTACCTAAAGACTATACATGGACTGACCGTGGACTCTGACCTCATAGGTAGCAATGAATATCCTAGTAAGAGCACCAGTGGAAGGGGAAGCCCTGGGTCCTGCTAAGACTGAACCCCCAGTGAACTAGATTGTTGGGGGGAGGGTGGCAAGGGGGGGAGGATGGGGAGGGGAACACCCATAAGGAAGGGGAGGGGGAGGGATTAGGGGGATGTTTGCCCGGAAACCGGGAAAGGGAATAACACTCGAAATGTATATAAGAAATACTCAAGTTAATAAAAAAAAGATATAAATGCCACTATTGCATACTTAAGGACATCTTACCATATTGTCATTGTTGTGGATACAGCTGGTTAGAGATATTGATTTTTTTTTCCCACACAGAAGCTTATACAGTATCTTTGGATAGTATAAAATTCTTCAGGGAGAGGCTTCCGGGTCTGTTCCAACTCATTTCCTCCAAGTCCCATGTAAAAGGTGGGCAGTGTCTCCAGCAACAGGTTTTTGCATTCTGGTGCTGGGGCAACCAAAGGTAAAGACATTAGCCTATATTATTTGAGGATCATTCTCAATTTCCTTAACAGAGCACTCAAATGGAGATTCCCCATGCCTGGAACTGGGGTTTTTGCTAGGTAGTCTATGACTTTTGTGGGAACACTTCATATTCTCTGTCTCTCTGTTTCTCTGTCTCTGTCTCTGTCTCTTTCTCTCTCCACCTCTCTCTCTCTCTCTCTCTCTCTCTCTCTCTCACACACACACACACACACACACACAGACACACACACACACAGACACACACACACACACACACACACACACACACACACTATGTGTTTTAAGATAACCATAAAATCTTTCTCTGTAGTCATTTAAACCTCCCTGGGGTTATTATTCCTCTTCCTGCCCAGTCTTTCTATGTTGCTCTCCCTTCCCAGTCAAATGGCCCAGATCTCTCTGTGCCTTCTGCCTTCATAGCCTCTGTGTTCTACTATTCCCTTCTCCTGAGGCCCCTTCTCTGACCTCTGATCCCAGTCCCTTTTGAGTTCCGGATTCCGAGGTTACTCTAGATTAAAGATTTGTCTACTATCCAGTGGTGACTGAGAGAAGCATTTGAGCCTCAGTGGTTGATGTTCCTATTTGTAGCTAAGGGCAATGTCGTGGCCTGACTAGATCGACGAGGGATATAGGAAAAAGACTTAATTAGGGAGATCCATAACAGTCTTGGTAAATAAGGAGAGTAATCTGCCAGCTTAAATAATTATAATATTTAAGAAGGTATTCTGTAGTCAGCAAGTTGGTAGGAGTAAGGAATCACGGATACCTAATGTAATGAGGGGGATAGGTGTCCCACTTGTGATTTCTCGCCGGCAAGAAACACGCGGGTACATAGAAATCCTTACTGTGACCAACTTTATTATAATCTTAAAGAGGAAGCCCTGCGCGCCAGCATGGCGCGCTTATAAACACCCTAGCGCGGCGCATCCACACCTGATTGGTTGCTTACTCATGACTTCATCAGGCACACCCTGGAATGGGCAAAGACCTGGCACGAAGGCACTCTTGCACATGCGCACACAGTTAATCTCCCGATAGGGAGTCGGCTGGCACGGCGAAGGCTAGCGCCATCTTGTCTGACTCGGCCTTCCACGTGGGGCGCAGTGGAAGCCAGCGCCATCTAGTGGTGGCGAATGTTATTGCGGCCCTTTACATCTCCCCCTTATCTTTTTATTAATTAATAACAGTAAACTATTGTCTAGGATGGTCTAGGTCCCTGCAGTTATGTCCATCTGCTGTGGCTCCTGTCTTAGGTCGTTCCTCTATGTCACAGCCTTATCCGTCGAAGGGTAACCCTATCGCCAGCGGGCCCCGTGTCTTAGATTGGTCTGTGCATGAGGAAAGTTGCCTGTCTCTGGATACCACAGTGCTGTGTGACAGTAACTGAATAATGACCTAGGGCGAACTCTAAAAAGAGGCCAGCCAGAAGGTGAGTTAGTGGGGAGATCATGATCACCCTATCGTGTGCAATGAGGAAACCTCAGCGATGTAGAAGGGCTGATCAAAGGAATCTTGAGTCTCATCCCAGTGCAATGGATCCACAGATCCATGGGGTGCAAGAGCAGAGAGCTCAGATACCGACTAATTTTCGAAGATAGATAACCAAATTTTAGGGGAGGCCCCTTGTTCAAATGGCCACAAGTGCTTGAGTGATAACGGCCTTGTCACATTTCTGTTGAGATCTGAGTTTGCAAACCAACCATAGCATGAATACTAATCCACAGCATAGGGCTGCACCAAACAGAGCCACCCCCACCCATTCTTAGAAGTACTAGGAATCCAAATCCAAAGAGGAAGTGTGAGGGCTAGAGGTAGTTTCCGAGGGATCCATCTGGGAGTCATTTCTAGGCGTCAGAATTCTCCGTGTCAGTCGTTCCGGTAGCCAGAATGGGTTGTCTTCTTCCTGTGGGAAAACACAAACCGCTCCCCTGGATCTTATTAAAATAGGATCTGGGCCTTTCCATAGACCAGTCAAAACATCTTTCCATTTTACCATCTCTTTTGGTCTATCAGGCTCTGAATAGTGACGTTCGGCCGCAGTATGGCCTTGGGCGTCAAGATTTAAAAAATTAAGGGTGAAGAGTGCCATGGAAACAGCTACTCTTGGTACTGAGGGTAGAGCCTCCTCGACTCCCCCTTTTTGTTTAATTAAATAGGATTTGAGAGTGCGATGGGCACGTTCTACAATGCCCTGTCCCTGAGGATTATACAGGAGACCAGTCAGATGAGTCACATCCATCTGGTGGCAGAATTGTTGAAATTTTTGAGAAGTATAAGCTGGTCCATTGTCTGTCTTAAGGAGTTTGGGTTTACCCCAAGCGCTCCACGCCTCAAGGCAATGTTGAATTGCATGTGAGGCCTTTTCTCCTGTTAGAGGTGTAGCAAACATAATGTCAGAGCATGTATCAATAGAAACATGCAGATACTGAAGTTTTCCAAAAGAAGGGATATGAGTAACATCCATTTGCCAGACCTGTAGCGGTTGGATTCCTCGTGGGTTAACTCCCACATGTGATATAGACATGAATTGACAACAATTTTGACATTGGGTAACTATCTCCCTAGCTTCTTTTCTAGTCAAAGCAAATCGGCGGCGTAAAGTTTCAGCCGTCACATGAAATTGTCTGTGAAATTCTTTTGCTACATCTAATTGAGGGGACAAGGCAACTGTAATCACTCTTGTAGCTTTGTCCGCTAGGTCATTTCCGTGGGACATTGGCCCAGGAAGGCCCGAGTGAGCTCTAATATGTGTTATGAATACAGGGGATCTCCTGCTGAGAAGGGTAGATTGAATTTGTTGAAAAATTTGAGCAAGTTTGTTGGAAGGCCTGATTAATCCAGCTACCTCAAGAACCTTAACTGCATTAACCACATAAGAGGAATCTGACACAATGTTAAGCGGCCTGGGAAGGTCTCGAGGACCTCTAGCACCACTAAACATTCCACCACTTGAGGTGAGGTTTCATTATACTGTTTAGATACTACCTTATTATTGACCACATAAGCACCTATACCAGTTTTTGACCCATCTGTATACACTACAACCCCATCAACAAGTGGTTTCTGAGACATTATGCGTGGGAACACAATGGCTTGGCTTAAAGCAAATTGTAGGATCGGGTGTTTTGGATAATGATTATCAATCTGTCCAGCAAAGGAAGTAACTAACACTGCCCAAGAATTTGAGGTAGCAGCTAATGTTTGAACCTGAATGGCTGTATATGGTACTATCAAGGTTTGGGTTCTTTCCCAAAATGAGTAATAGCTACCTTCAACCCGCGGAGTGTAAGCTGAGCAACCGCATCAGGATACCAGTCAATAATCTTAGCAGGAGATGCATTGGGATGGACTCATAATAAAGGCCCATCCTGCCACAAGACAGCTGTTGGCAATTGCATAGTTTGAAAACACATAAGTCAAAAGGCTTGGTCTCATCAATGCGCTGCAATTGAGCATCCTGTAAGGCTTTTTCTACAACTTGTAAGGCCTGGTTTGCGGCTGGCGTCAATGCTCTCGGAGAGGAGATATGAGAGTCCCCTTCCAAAATATCAAATAAAGGTTTCAACTCAGCAGAGGAAACCTTTAAAAATGGTCTCAGCCAATTTATATCTCCCAATAATTTTTGGAAATCATTTAAGTTATGTAAATGATCTCTGCGAATCTCTAATTTCTGGGGAACTATTTTTTCAGGATAAATGACCGATCCCAGAAATGAGCCAATTTCTGCAATTTGAACCTTTTCTGCAGCGACTTTAGTCCCCATTGTCTCTCTGATTGTCTTCAGCAATGGCATTGATTTTGGCCTGTGCCTGAGAGGCGTCATACCACAAGGCTTTCCATTCCATATATTGTCCCATATTAGGAAGCGCAGCCTTCACTGTTGTCTGCCAGTCTCCTGGAGTCATGGCCAGAGTAGCAAGCCTTTCGACTTGAGCAATAGTAAAATTGGCACTAACTCCATAGTTACGGACCGACTCTGCAAGTTCCTTAATTTGAACATATTCCACTGGTGTGTGAACACGGCCTCCATCGACGGCCTCAAACACCTGCTGTATCTTTTTCTGTTCCTCTTTAGTGAGGAAGGAATCTGAGTGGAATCTCTCCATATAAAATGGAGGGGCGCTGGGGCTTATAGGCTGGGAAACTGCTTGGTTTCCACCCTCTACTTCCTTTTGTTTACCCAAGCTGTTAGCTCGTTGTTCATCTGGGTAGTATCTTTCTTTTTCACAGCGAGCTGCCTCATCTTCTAAATCCTCTCCCTCGGAGGAGCTAAGCTCGTCTCTCTCTGAGCTATCAAGCTCTGAAGTCTTTGAATCCTTTACCAGATAAAGACTTCTGCTTTTCAAGACCTTTTTCTTCCTTCTCCATTTTATCTCACCCGGGGCGTTTTTTCCCCACTCTCTCGCTTTCGCATTGGAAGGGTTTTTTTTCTTAGGTGCACCTTTTCCCTTTAAGCTCTTTAATTCGTTATCTGACCTGTTTCTGATGCGCCGCCTCACCCTTCCCCCAACGCTCTCCGCTTTGTTGTTACAGCTGGGCAGTTCTCACGCGACCTCTGACGCTGTTTGGCGGTAACTAGAAACTCAAAGGTCAATAGAAACAACCCGAGGGCTGCCAGAGCAACCATAGCGGCTCCTGCCGTGTCCGGCAGGGGACTGAGCTGGAACAGATCAAGGCTAAACGTAGTCTCTCAGAGTCTTACCCCCACTTACAGCTTCTGGACTTCTTCCGTGAAACGGAGCCTCCTCTTGGCACCGGCGATGATGTACCTTTTTTGTCCCGGGTTTCGGCACCAAATATCCCACGCGCGATTTCTCGCCGGCAAGAAACACGCGGGTACATAGAAATCCTTACTGTGACCAACTTTATTATAATCTTAAAGAGGAAGCCCCGCGCGCCGGCATGGCGCGCTTAAAACATCCTAGCGCGACGCATCCACACCTGATTGGTTGCTTACTCATGACCTCATCAGGCACGCCCCGGAATGGGCAAAGACCTGGCACGAAGGCACTCTTGCACATGTGCACACAGTTAATCTCCCGATAGGGAGTCGGCTGGCGTGGCGAAGGCTAGCGCCATCTTGTCTTGTTGGCCTTCCACATGGGGCGCAGTGGAAGCCAGCGCCATCTAGTGGTGGCGAATGTTATTGCGGCCCTTTATGGATAGGTCTGTATAGTTGAGGTACTATACACAAAGCTAGATGGGAGGCATTATTCAAGAATAGTAGGGATTGGGGATTTAGCTCAGTGGTAGAGGCTTGACTAGCAAAGGCAAGGAAGGCCCTGGGTTCAGTCCCCAGCTCCACAAAAAAAGAAAAAAAATAGTAACCCTTCTTGGCAGACACTGATATTGAAATATTTTGAGAGGTTACTTTTGAAGGATAGACCCTGATATTTTTTTTGGTTTTCCTATATCATATCTATAAGCCCACAGTGAAGTGTTTTCCTTCATTCTTTTGACCTGAATTAGATGAGAAACCCTTATAGCCTCAAATATGGTAGATAGTTATAGAAACGAGATATTTGAACCCCAACCACAAAATACTTTATCACCTTTGGAACCGAACAAGTGCCCGTCTCCCCCAGAACTAGCGCTCAAAGCAAACCTTATCAATTACATGCTATAGAATGGTTCTGCCAATGTCAGGCACAGGAAAAAGTAGTAAATTTATCTATGCCAAACTGTCTATGATAACACTAATCCAGCAAGTACACAGAAAAGACATTTACTCCCAAGTGGGTCTCTGAGAAAGGCTTGATAGAAGTCACATTCACTTGGGGGTTTTCAATAGTGAAAAAATAGTAGGTAGACAAGAAATATTCTGACAGAAAAAAAAAAGTATTCACAATCCAGAGGCCTGCAGTGAAGCCTGATTGGGCTTACCTGAAGAACTTTCTTCCCCTGTGATTTAGATATTCTGGTTTTTAAATAATTTTATATCTTAATCTATTATATGTAAGGGGAGGAGCTGATATTAAAGTCTGGTTTCCTAATTGGTTCTTGATCTGGTTGATGAAGAAGGCAGGAGCCAATTGCTGGGTGAAGGGTACGGGTGCGACTTGCAGGAGAGGGAGATGCATGGAAAGAGAGGGGGAAATTTTTGGTTAGACTTTGGGAAGAGAAGCACAAAGCAGTCAAATAAGATCTTGGGGAAGCTAGAACCAGCAGCCTCTGCCACCAGCCAATGGCCAAGGAGATTGGCGGAGACTAGCTGATGCAAGCCATTAAGCTTAGGGCAGGAGAAGAGATAGGGCTAATAAATTATTAAGAGCACACATTTCTAGGCAGGAGGTTTTTGAGTCCAGCAATTGTGGTAGTAGGCAAATTCTAAAGTAATAAAGCTAGCTGTGTTTTTCATCTGCGGAGCAAAGGTGGGGCGAGAGAAGCTGGGGTGGTGGGAGGAACATAAAAGAGGCTGAGAGGGAGTGGGTGAAGTATGGACAGCAACTCAGGTTTTCCAGTTTTAGGAGTTAGTTGAGATTGCTCCTGGGTTAAGCCAGATGGAGCAAAAGGAACTGGGAGAGGTCAGAGCAGTGGCTGAGATCCCTGGAACACTGGTAGAATATTTTTTAAAAAACTACACCCAACAACAATTATATCTACTTTTTATCGAAATGTTTTGATTTTCACAGTGACTAAAAAGGAAGAGGTGTGTGTGTGTGTGTGTGTGTGTGTGTGTGTGTGTGTGTGTGTGTGTTTGCATGGTAAATTATTGAACATGAAACCACTGTCCCTTCAGATCTTTTTCCCGTGTGTCTCATTACAGACGCGCGCATGCACGCGCGCACACACACACACACACACACACACACACACGACTTCTAGTTTGGGGAACTTGACAGACTTATTTAACATCTCTGCCCCTCAATTTTTCCATCTAGGAAATGAAGGATAATGGTAGCTTTGCCTCAGGCTCATTGTTAAATTTCAATACTGCATCACACAGAAAGTACCCTGTAGATTGCACTCCTTACCCAAACCAGAACTGTTATTAGTCTTGTGATTATAATTATTATTGACCACAGGCAAATAAATCAAGAGGAATGCTGTAGGACCTCTTATGGGAGGCCAAACTGTAAGCAGACGAAGCTGCAGGAGCTAGCCTTCCAAGCAGGCCGAACACATGGGCTTTCAGTCTCTCAGCTATATGAGGCATGATCTGTCAACTGATTTTGTCAAGGATAAAAATGCCACAAAAGATGAAAGATAGAATATTAGCACTATAGTCCAAATATGCAGGCTATTCTGCCCTGGGTATTTGTACATTACCTCATATGCCCAGAAACATTTTATGAGGAGGTATCCCATTTGAAGATAGTCAAACCAAAGATCCAGAATGTCCAAAGACACACAACTTGGATACTGAAGTTCCCAACCCCAGGTTTCGCTGTGGTGCAATTGTCTGTCTTCTGAGGTGAATCTCACATAGCGCCTCTAGATTGGCATGGTCAATGTAAACAAGTCTTGGAAACCTGCTAAAACTCGAAGCTCTGAAGTCTCGCTAGATCTATCAGGTGTTCCAGATCTATTAAAGTCGGGCCCACAGGAGCAGAATATGATGAAGGTGCTATCAGAGGATAGTGATGGGGAGGATGGTTATGTACCATTCTAGAGGCGCTGTACAGGGTTTCAGGGAGTGGAGAAAATGAAAATGAAAGATCTTTCGAAAGGGCGGGTATGAGTAGGAGCAAAGTAGAAAAGAAGGGTCACATTTGGGGAATGCTGAGCCATAGAGAGAGATCAGTGTGTTCAGTCTGTGGGGAAAAAGAGCTTGGATTAGTGCTAAGTAACAATGTACAAGAAGTTTATCTTTCAACGCCTAGCCTATTAGAGCAGTCAGGGTTTTATAAACATTGGTAATTCGTGCAAGCTATTCTCAGAGTCCATTCTGCCTAGAAGCAAACATTATAACTAGTTATACAGGTCTTTATCCTCTATGAAGCAAGAAGAGAGCATCTGGGAGACAATGGGCAGTCTTGAGTACTTGGGTGTGGGCATTTCTTTTGTTCGGTGGTTTCTTTCCAATGAAGATGAAGAGAGTAAGGCTCAGAGGTTCACACAGTACCTACATTGTTACGCAACTACCATGGGGGGCCATGGACATGAGGAGAATTGTCTTGTATCATAATATGCAAATCAGTTCTATGTGCCAATCCCTAACGTAAGAAATAAACTCTGCTGAGTCTTTAAATGGATATTTCAGGTGTCATCCTGTTTCACTGTGCTTCCTCAGTACTTGGATTTCTATCATTTGAACATGGACCTGTGTTAGGATCCCTGTTCCTAAACACATGGTCCCATGATCCTCTTCTGCATCGAGATTTGGTTCCTCTAGATTTGCTGCCGTGTCTTCTTTCCTTAGTACCCAGGAATCATCTGAGTTTTTACTTCAAGCACCGCCTCAGCTCTGATAGGAATACCATGTCTAGTCCTGCTGTGGATAGCAAGTTTAAATGACCCGAGACACCAGACAGCTGTGGGAAGGAATAGCTAATCTTGACCATGATAGCCTAGCTGGTTTGGATATTAGAATTGCCAATGGCAAGCTCCCATTTGCTCTGAGTTTTCTTCCTCTTCTCATTTAAATTCCCCTTTGGCTGCTGTGGCTCTAGTGTTAGGGCCTGACCTATCTTTTCCTCCTCAAGGGGTAATTTGTCTTCTGAGATTCTCCCCAGGGAACAAGATCAGAACAAGAACAATCTGATCTTGTTCCCTCTGTTCTGGCTGCAAAGCATCCTTCTCAGTGCCACAGATGCTCTTGAACTTGCCCTGAGTCACAGTCTCAACTAGGACAAGGTCCCGGAGAGAAAAGGTATAGGGATAGGAAGAAGTGAACCTGAAAGTGAGAAACATTTTTAATCCCACCCTGTTTCTTTTAAATACCTGAGGATGTAGAGGCCTAGGTCAGAAAGAAGAGTTTACATTGTGGTTTGGAACTAGAGAGAACACTACGAGTCTCTATCACTTTTATGTAAAGACACTGGAAGTGTCCTTACACTTGGGCTTCCTTTCCATTTTTAAAAAATGAGAAATTGATTGTGGCCAACCAACCAGAGCTCCAGGGACTAAGCCACTACCCAAAGACTATACATGGACTGACCCTGGACTCTGACCTCATAGGTAGCAATGAATAGCCTAGTAAGAGCACCAGTGGAAGGGGAAGCCCTGGGTCCTGCCAAGGCTGGCCCTCCAGTGTACAGGATTGTTGGGGGTGGTAATCAGGGGTGGATGGGGAGGGGAACACTCATATAGAAGGGAAGGGGGAGGGTTTAGGGGGCTGATGGCCTGGAAACCAGGAAAGGGAATAACATTTGAAATGTAAATAAGAAATATCCAATTTAATAAAAATGGAAGAAAAAAAGTTGGATACAGTGAGCTGTAACTCTCTTGATTGTAGACATGCATGCCGTGCTAATGATAATTGTTTGATTTTAGAATACATGGATGCAATGATGGGAAGTTTGAATAATCCTGACCATCGGATAGCTAACACAAGCTGAGCAGCGCTATACCTTGTTAATATATTACCTGTAAATCAGTGAACCCCCACACTTCTTTTGTTTTCAAAAGAGTTTTGAAACTTTGATGGAGAAAAATACAACACAGAGCTTAAATGTGAGGTTTCCATAATGGAAAGTTTCTAGCCACACAGAAAGGCCCTCTCAATATGAAATTACCTTCTAGTATTAACTAATGTTGAGAGCTGGGCCTTCAGCCATATAGGCTAATTCATTCTCATTCTCTCTCTCTCTCTCTCTCTCTCTCTCTCTCTCTCTCTCTCTCTCTCAAAGTTTGGAAGTGCCGATTCAGATTAAATTCAAGTAAATAAATAAATACATGGTAGATGGACTGATGAGTTGGTTGGAATCACAATCTATCCATTTGCAGTAAGAAATAGCTGTCAAACGAAATAGAATTGTGTCAGTCTTACCATACCTCTTTGTAGCCAACTTTGCAGGAAAGTCAAATGATCATTAGGAGGCTTGGTGAGCTGGGGGCTAGTTACGTTAGACTGCTGATTCATATGGGGTCATGTTAGCTCATCACACAGATTTCCAGGTGGGGCTCGTTCCTCCAGAAAGGCAGGATTCAGCTGGCCAGTAACAGGATTCACTCTGCCAATCCTGCCACAACAGTTCTTGATGCGCTTCACTCAGTTTTGGGCTGTTCTGATGATCTAAATATAACCCTTATGTTATTTCCATCTCTGCCAACCTGCGTTCTCTAAAATATTCTCTAATTCTGCATTTCCTACAACCTAAGAACATGCTTAACCTAAAGGATTGAAAATTCAAAAGGCTATTTTATTATGTAGAAATTTCACAGGATTTACACCTTATTGTTCATTAATAGTCCTAAGGGATTGCAGCCCTGTCTGTTAATTAGGAGAACCTGCAGCTCCTTTGGAGTTACCTTAGCAATGAGGGAAAATGAGAGCTGGACCAGCTGGTGCGGTGCAGCCAAGCTACTGACCCTCTCTGCAATCCATTCTTTTTATTTTATAATTTATCTTTCATGGAATAATTTTATTTCTCTTATTTGCCAGAGAGAGCTACGTAGTGAAGTCTCCCTCTATCCAAGTCTCCTCATTTTATGGGCATAACATTTTGATTAAAATCTAGAGACAGAATATAAATTCCTTTGATTATAGAGATACCGGATGTCATTTATTGAATAGACATTATGTGCTATGAATCTCTCATTCAATCCTGAGAATTACTCTGTGTGCTGTTTGCATTGGAGATGTTTTTTAAGGGTGAGGAGACCATGCAGCAGAAGTGGTTTTTCTTAAGATTACACTGATTATCAGCAGAACTGGCATTTGAACAATCCTAACTCCAGTATCTGCATCTGTCCACTTCCCTTCTATCTTTCTATCTCTGATTAATTAAGCCAAAAAGGTATTAGAAAGGTACAACCCCATTTATGGGGAAAATATGTTAAAAGTCACATCAGGTTTGATTCACGGACCTCTTGGTTTAGTTTCCCACTGTTTGGTGCCATACATCTGTAGAAATACGGAGAGACGAGTGTTTTTTGAAGTACTGCATAAGATCAAGCTAGTCAACATTCGAGCAAGGATAAGGAAGTGGGGTCATGAGACCCCCACCGATAGCTGAGGATCTAGTCTCGGCTGGTAGCTTCTAAGGGAGGCGGAGTCAGTTTTCACTAAGGATGTGGCTCCCCGTAGGAAAACATGCTTAAGCGGGTGACCTCACACCCATGAGTATGTGGACAGATCAAATTGGACTCGGTGGGTGTTTACAAAGAAAAGCCGGGAACTTAATATTCAGAGGGTTGACGAAGGAAGAGGCAGACATAGGAGGAGTTAAGGGGAGGAGTGAGGAGTAAATATGATTAAAATGCACTGTGAAAAATTCTCCAAGAGTTATTAAGATATTGTAAAAACAGCAACTAAATGATAGAAGCATTGGGTGTGTGGTGGTGATGGAGAACTTCAGGGCCCGCCTAGGTGGCATATGTGGGTTCAGATATAGTCACATGTTACTTCTTGGGAACTCAGGGTCAGGGTGGTCAGGTTTCCTGGGCTTCCAGCAGATGTGACAGGGTCAAGTTTTATACTCTACTCAATTATCTAGATTAAAGCATACGTCTGTTTAGAGCAACTATGAGTCATGAGGTGTTGGGGTTGTGAACTCTGATGTATGCCTGAAGTCCAGTGCCTCCTCTGAAAGCCACATACTGTGAACCTTTACCTACACAGGTGGATGCTCTCTTCCCTCCAGAGATAGCTAACAACACAGGTACCAGAAGTCACATGTGAGGTTTTAATTGCAGACAGCCCTATTGGCCTTAAACTTCACCATAAATGCATCAGGCTTCTGTGCTCCATCAGGGCACCATTTCTAGGTTAAATAATTTCTATCTTTTAATATTCTTTCATGGTTTTGACCTGCACTACCTGATCTGACTGGTGTGCTCTCCTGCCTTCTCCAGACTGTTGGGTTTATGCTAAATTGGAGAAATGGTTAGCTTACTCTGCTTTTACATTCTCCTGCTTTTTAAATCTTGAAATTCTCCAAGGTGCCTAATGCAGCCCATCCCAGGAACACAAGCAAGTCGCACTCTGCCTTGCCTGAAAGCCAGAGAAGAAGCCTAACCGCTCATTTCCCTGCTCCGTTACTTAAAATATTTGAACAAAAATAGTAAAGCAGTTTGAGCTGGAACGAATCTATTTTTTATACCTATTGAAGCAGAATTCAAAATATCTTTAAACCTTGGCCCAGACTTAGTGAAAATCTCGTTCCTTGTGGAACTCTAACAGGATGGTTTTTGAGAAGGGGTGTTTCAAAAATCCAATGTGGAGATCTAGAAGGCTCTGTCAGAATCTTTTCCCTGGTTCTCAAATAGAAGCTCTCTTCCCTTCAGACTATTCCTGAGGTTGAATGGAAGACCCACAACAGCATCCTGGGGAAATGCACATTCTTTTCTGACCTTTGGAGCAGAGCTACAGTCTTTGGGGTGCCGGATGAGAAATTGGTATTCTCTGAATATCCATGTAGTCAACTGTCAGTGAGATACAAACTTTACTATGGTTGTCTTCTCTCTCAAGCGGAATTCAAAAGCTTTCTCAACATTCATAAGATTTGTCTGCATAAGTGACTAGGGTTGCTTGTAAGTAAGCATGATAAACCTCCTACGTTTAGTTATTCCCCTTTATAACACAGATTTCTAAAATACAACACTGTCCTAAATGTGGAACCCAACCAGATGGAAACATTAAACTGGATTTAAAGCTCAAATTTCTTCTTTGAAAAAATAAACATTTTTTTCTGTAGTAAAGCAACAAAATTCATTTTGGGAGAACAAAAATACAAAAAAAAAAAACAAAACAGAAAGAATTGCACACGGATTGGCAAAACGGTGTCACACAAACCATCAACAGCCAGGAATGGAGGTCAGTCAACGGTGCGGTATTTTACTGAACATATTGCCATAGTCAAACATCTGAGGATGGATGGGAAAAGGAGAGGTCCAAGATGCTTCTATGTTGAATATAGTTTTGGATCTAGTACTCAGACAATAATCCCACCCTAGGGTGACATGTAACAAGTGGGACTTCTTACAGCATCTGGGCTTGACTTCCTTGTGGTGTCTGATTCCAAAATAGGAGTGTAACTATAATGGAGAGAATTCAGCTGAGAAGTCCGACAGACAGGTGTTTAAAAGTCCGACAGACAGGTGTTTAAAAGTCCGACAGACAGGTGTTTAAAAGTCCGACAGACAGGTGTTTAAAGGGTGCTGCCCCAGCCACTGGGAGAGGAAGTTGGGAATAGGACAGGGTCTGTGATCTATATCCCCCCCCAACCCCAAGGGCATTTACATGCCAGGCATGATGGAGAAGGCAGAGCTCAGGATGAACAGGATGCAGCCTGGTTGGGAGCAAGTTCCAAGAGTTACCAGAGGGGCCGGAAGGGAGAAAGCTTTCTTTGGGAATCTTGACGTTCTTTAAGGAGAAGGCTTTCCCCTCAGGGATCTTTAGTGAAGCACCTCTCCGAGATGATCCCTGGTTGTTCACACTGCTTTATTTGTTGGTGGGTGTGAATGTATACTCTTTATTCTAGGTGAACCAGGGATTGAGTATCTCTTGGGGAGAAGGAATACCCAGGAAGGCAAGCTCATTAGCTGAAGTCTCAAGGAACTCTAGATACCTCAGTAACATGGAGAAGAACTCCTGCTGTTAGGCTATGTAGCTGAGTGTCCATGGTCCTCTCAGTGGGAGTCATAGTTTCAGACCAAGTACAGAAACAGGTACTCAGCTCCTGCTGTTCTCAAATCTCTGAGTTTCCCAGGGTTTGAGCTCATTCAACCTTAGCAGTTCTCATGCCTGTCTGGTAGCAGGGTCCCACATGCCCTATACTCAGCCTCTTTTATCCAGCTCAACTCAAAAACTCGTTATCTCCCCCTTCATTTCCCAATACACTGTCTCACTCCATCCATAGTTAGCTATGAACATCTCCCACTGAATGACTGTCACAGTCCAAAAGTTCAGCATTTTTATTGCCTCTGTCTCTATTCTCTGTCCTTACCAGAATCTCTGAGCTTCCAGAAAACAAAGTGTAGGGCCTATGTTTACACTGAAAATATTTCTATTCCTTGACCTTCACCTATATAAGGCATTCGGTCCAGGATAGTATGCAAGGATAGCATCCTGAAATAACATGTCCTTGACACCTCTACCCCTCCATTAAAGCCCCTCCTTGGTAATCAACGATTTTGCTTGACGATGACCTCTTACAGCCTCTGTTCTTCATTGATAAAATGAAAACAATAAAAAAGTTAATCTGTCATGAGTGAATTAGGATAATATGTGCAAATCAAGTAACAGGAGCCTGGCATGTGTCTGAATGAGTTCTCCTTATGAAATGTTCCTATTTTTAGTAGTAGTGGTTGATGGATGGATTTGCAAAGCTGCCATTAACATGAAGGGACCAGACATCCTAGGTATAAGTCTAGATTTTGCCTTATGAATTTTGAGGTTTCTCATCTTCTCCCTGCTTTCTTATCTATACAGTGGCATGAAAACTGAACAATTTCATCTTAGATCACTGAGGAAGCACCTTAGAGAAGAACCCAGCAAGTCATGTCACCATTGCTTGTGGAGTGAACTGTTTCTGAGGATGAATCAAGCTCCTCGAAACACAGCAAACTGACCTGGGTGAGTCCCAGGATTCAGTTTCTGCAGGTTTCTCAGTCATGAACTAGTGTAGATTTAATAGGATGTGACATTCTAGCAGTTGCAAATTGAACTGCCTCATTGCTAGCTTCATGGTATTTGGACAAAACAGAACAAAGAGTCATTGTCATTTTACAACATAATGTTTTAGGTTCCCTTTGCTTCCTTATTAAGAAGTTAATCCCAGTGAGCTACAGCATACACACTGAATGCACACACAGGGCCAAAAGGCCATACTAAATCTCCTCGCATAAAAGGTGAAGTTTGGCTTGTACATTTTCCTGCCATTGTCCTATCTCCTCCAAAATGAAGATTGGGAGTCTCTTGTGGGGGGGGATTTTCACCACCCTCCCCTCAGCAAGATTTGCAAATGCTCTCCTCTACCAGAGATGGCTTACCTATACTCAACAAAGTCAGCTGAGTCCCAAAAGTCTTAGCTCACAAGGTGTTAGGCCACTTTTAGATGGTCCATTCTTCTGAGTAATTTATATCAGATAAATCTAAGAATGAAGTATAAACTGGACTATATCCTATTAAAATATACTCTCAGGGCATGTTGGTCATGGGTAGGGCTCTCTTTAGTCAACAGTGGTAAGAATGACAAAATACAAACTGTTTATGGAGTACTTATCATATGCCAGGTGCTGCCTATAAATATAATCTAATTTGATTCTCCATAAATTTCTAAGTTCCGTACTTATTCCATGGAATATGGGAATAAAGGTGTGATAGATTAAGTTATTGACTAAAAGTCATGATTCTGACTTATTCTTTTAGCTCTTCTGTAGGAAATCAACAAAGCACGCTTGGGATAGGAAGGACTTGCAGAAAGCAATGAGTGGACTCATGAGTCTGTGGGAGGTAAATAGTTATTCACAAAAAGCCGTGAGACCCAGACTTACGGGCAGGATCTAGTACACCAGTGGATGTTAGATAATCTATCCCCCAGCATTCCTACTACTCCTAACATTCTTTTGTTGAGTGATGACAGAATTATGGATGTCAGTATTATGTCTTTCACATGTTCATGTCTTTTCATTTCCCTAGAGTGTGGCATAGAATACGCTCCCCAGAAAACATTGTTAAATGTCCTAGGTTGTGATATAAGCCCAAAATCATGTCCTAGACAACAGAGAACCAAAAGGTATTAGTATTGACAAGGGAAGTCATATTAGGAAATCATTGATTCAATGTTTTTAAATTCCTTTTTTTGCTTACTAGATCTTATTTGTCACTTCTTTCTTCTACGAAGAAAATGGTTGAAACTCTGAGGTTGAAACTCACACGACCTTGAACTGCTTTGCACAGGCAGCTTCCCCACGGCCGCTCTCCACTGTTACCCCCATCAGAACATCAAATGCCATCACAGAAATGAGCAACTGAATCGCCTCCCACACTTGCCTCTGTTTTTTCCCCTGAACCTGTCTGTGTCAAGGGAATAAAAATATTCATGAAAAGAAGGCTTTGAATTCTGCGTTAGTTCATTCACTGGCCCAGAAGTTTTATTGATTAAATGTTACTCACAGTCAAACTTGACTTCAATAGAGGCTAAAGCCCGAAGCCCTCTATGGAAAACTTTTCTATAGCTACTCTTTCCTCTGAATCTATTGAAATAAAATTTCAGCAACCACCTGCCTCTGACTCAGGCGCAAAGCTGATGGTTGTCAGTATGGGTTGAATCTTTGAGGACAGGTTGGCTCAGTAGTGACTTTGTCCAGTCAGCCTCACCTCATGAATACAAAAGAGCAGTCAAAATAATGAGAAGTCTGGGACAGCTAATAGGAGAATTACTAAACTAATGAGTTCTAAGTAAAAAGGCTGCATCTGCATCATCCCAGACTAAATTGATGTGCGAATATGTTTTAAGGCTCAAAATGTAACTGTTTATGTCATGCCTAAGTGTCATTCAGCAGAAGCAAACTTCCTCACTGAGACTCTGCAAGGATCATCTGAGGCTTGCTGTTGGTTTGATGTATGGTCTGCTTCCCATGATTCTTTGGGCGATTGGTATGCTTGTGAAGGGTGGCATTCTGAGAGCAGACATGTAAACACTGTTTCAGAGACGAAGTGTTTTACTTACCGTGAGGGCAGCTTTAGATCTTTGGGTCTGAGGACTCATTGTTTGTGGTATGATTGAACTCTGTAGAAATCCAAATAAACCCCGTACTGCTTTCTCTTGACTACCTAGGAAGTAGCTCCGGCTCTCTCTCTCTCTCTTGGCTGTGGAGACCTCAGTTTTTTCTTTCATTCCTGCCTTGTGTAATACTCTCTGCTAATCATTTAACCTTGAAGAATCATAAGCCCTGCAGTCTAAAGTTTCTCATCTGTAAAAGGCAGATTAAATGACGGTGACCTCATAGATCTGTTGGTAAGGCTAAATGAGAATCATGTGAACAGGAACCAGGCAATTGACACACGCCTAATGAATGCTAGCTATTATTATCATACTATGTGACAAATACAAAGAAGAAAACTGTGAGCTGGAGAAAATTATAGGTACATTGTAATCATTAAATAATAACCCCTGTGAATTTATGAAAGCAAGGTCTTGGAACAACCCTTTATTTTGTAGGAACTACAAACAGAAAAATTGATGAAACACTATTAACATTTTCTAGAAGCAAAGTATATTATTGTAATTATTTCTTGTTTTTAATTTTTTTCTGTTTCGCTAGTCATTTTTATTCTTTATAATTTCAATATGTGTACACTGTATATTCTGGCCATCCCCCAATCTTATTCTATTTCCTTCCCACCCTTAATGGCACCACTCATCCTTAAAACTCCCTTCTTTATTTACTAGTCAGGGTTTATATAGTGTGTCGCAGAGTTTAACTATGGTTGGAACTAACCATAAGAGCCTGGTGGGATCATCAGTAGAGACACAGTTACATACTATAGCTTTCCTTTGCCCAGAATCTGTTGGTTACCAATAGATGAACAATAAATGAAAGTGAGTCACTTGACCCTTTATAGCTAACTATATCAATGCCAGACTTCTCTGGACCCATTGCTAATATATATAACTACTATGAGTTCATGGTTGCCATGTCTGTGAATTTCATAGCTTTCTTCCTCTCCTTCAGCTCCTACATCTATTCAATCTCCTCTTCCACAATGTTTCCTTGGCTTTGTGGGGATGCTATAAAAATCTTCTTTAGAATTGAGCTGCCAACCCTCCTTTATTCTCAGCATCTTATACAGCTATACATCTTTGCATTTAACTCCATGTGCTGAAAGGCTTCTCTGATTAAGGACAAGAGAAGCCTTTTCCTGCAGGTATAGACATCCACATTTAGAAAGTAGTTTGATGCTGTGGTTTCTCGGGGTCTATGACACCTTTGGTCATGATTTTTTGGAGAAGATTTTCAGGACTAGAAATAGATTCCTGGGCAAGCCCAGGCCCAATTAAAGAGTAATCGGATATCCCTATAGCAATTGATCCACCATTTGCAACAATGAACACACCCTATAATTGAAGGAGTTCACTGTTGGGTCTGACCATCTCTACCTCTACTAAACAACAACCAAATTAGCATCGTCTAGGACCATAAGAGCATGTGAGCCAGTGGAAAGGAATCTTCCAGCCCAGTTCTAGATAGATTGCCATACAATTCAAATCCAAATACAGGGTGTGTCTACAGCAACAGGATTTTCTCAAACTAGGTCTGCTCTGTTAACAGAAGCAAGAGCCCGTATTGGTTTGGAAGCCTCTCTGAATAGCAAATCTCGTAGAAGTGGACCGTGCTTGATGCTGGAACCTTTGTTTAGTGATGCATTACTTCTAGGATCAGTATTGTCTGGTCTGGAAAGGCATCTTTCTTAAAATTCTTTTATTAAAACTAACTTTCACTTGGGTTACCAGATAGGAAGTTACTGATGGTTTTCTTACAGCCCACCTTTACTGTTTGAATCCCTTATTCCCTTGACTTATTATAAACATTTGGTGTGTCATATCTTGTGTTTTCAAATATTAAATATTAATATTAATACTATAAATATAAAATATAAATATCTAATATTAAATGCTATTTTAACACTTGTGCGTACATACACAAATATTCCTGGCACACATCCAGGGTCCAGACTACCTGCCTGGGTTGAAAATAAATTAACGAAGTATCTTCTGAGAACATGTTTACTTTGTATTTCTTCCCCATTCCTTCTTTCTCTACTCAAATAAAAATAATCTGAGAAAGTGAAGGCCTACTTTTTTAATTGGTGTGATGGTTTGAATTAGAATGAGCACAAAGGCTCATGAATTTGAATGCTTAGTCATCAGCTAGTATTGCTATTTCAAAAGAATTAGTAGATGTGGCCTTGTTGGAGGAAGTGTGTCAATGGGAGTGAGCTTTAATGTTTTAAAGCCCACAGCTGGTCCAGTGTCTCTCTCTTGGCCAGCAGACGAGGATGTAGCTCTCAGTTACCTCTCCAGTGCCATTCCCCTGCCACGATGACAATTGACTAAACCTCTAAAACCGTAAGCAAACGTCCAATTAAATGCTTTCTCTTATATGAGTTCACTTGAACATGGTGTCTCTTCACAGCAAGGTAACTCTGAGACAATTGACAGGCCTACAATTCAAAAGTCTCTGCAGGCTAATTGTAGAAAATCGGTCATTCAAATAGTAACATTCTCATGATAATTATATCTTCATGAATCTCATCTGTAGACCAGCTATGCTTCCTTGGCTCACATTTGCAACTGCCCTATTAGAGGAGTTAGTTCAGTAGAATTCCCATGAGGCAGGAAGATTAGGTGGATTTGCCTCCAATTGTATCCAATTGTATCAACTGTACTTCAGACAGTAAATCCATCTTCAGAGATTGAGTGCGTGAATATTTTTCCTGAATTTCCTGTGGAACGTTGGTCGAAGCCTTTGGGTATTCCAGTTCTTCATTGCAGCAGGTCACATTGTCCATGAAGTTTTGAGTAAAATTTCCTAAAACTGCCGTACATCAAAGTAGAAGATAAAAGATGCTTAAGCTCTCTCAGGAGTGGTGAGCTCATACTTCTGTCCATGCCCATTCTAAACATTTCTGACTTGTGTGTCATGTCCTGTACAGCACTTTTCCTATCCCATTTCCTCATTTTAAACTGAATGTCCAACTGCCACTTAGTGTTTCAGAATATTCTTAACCCTAAAGTCATACTAACCAAATATAAAAGAGTTTACGATAGAAAAGTTGTACTACGACCCTGAGTCAGAAAGCAAATTATAAGCCTATAGTAGAGATCCCTAGTTCAGAGAGCTTTTGTCATTGTCACTAACATTCAGCTTCCTGTTGGTATCCTGGGCCCTTCTCTCACTTCAAATATCTATTCTCTTTTCTCCAGTTTGTCTCTCCCCCAACCCCCAAAACTCCTGCATTCTCACCAGTGTCTTAACCAGAGCATATCAGCTACCTATGAATGACTCTCAGCAGCCTCACCCTTAGCATGTTATGCTGCTGGGCCTCACACAGAGGCTGGGTTACTCTTAGAAACACTCTGCAATGGGCTAGCAAGCATTTTCTTCAAATGCTTGCAACACTTTCCGTTAGCTCGGCAGTGTTGTTTGTTAGCATTTCATGCTTGATTTCCTGCTGTCTTAATACTTTCCCAACATGGTTAAACTCACAGCTCATGACCTTCATTTGTTTCTGTCAAAGGGAGATAGTTCATATTTCCCTGCCAATTTGTTTAGAGTCTTGTGTTGTTTCACATCCACCTGGCCAGTGAGGAAATCTAGATGTCTTTCCCAGTTTTCCTAGACAAACTTCTTCCTGATAATACTGGTATAGTGGTTCTCTCCAACTTAACAAACAAACAAATAAAAATCCAAAACCAAAACCTACTAATGATATCAATAATGTTTTGCTCACCAACAATTCTCGTTTATTATTGTTTCTTCTCTAGAATATGGCAACTCCTAGCACAGAGGTATCATTTTTCTTCTGTTAGACTAGTTTTGAGGATGATAAGCAGTAGCCCTGGGATCCCCAGAGAATAAAGAACTGCCTGACTGAAAGAGTCAGTGTTAATACCTGCCTTCTCACTGAGTTCGAAAGCCACTCCCCGGGAGAGAATTCATGTCTGGAACTCTCCAATTCCCAGAGCTGAAGTATCATAAACCCCAGGGGACCCTGCTGATGTTCTGCTGTGACAGACCCTCCAACTGTCCTCTAAGCATTTATACTCATAACTGTAGATTAGTGCTTCTCTGTCTTGGTCAGAGAATCTTCCTTTTGGAGAGGGCTGTAGAGAATTCAGCAACTCATTCCCAAGTCAAAATGATGACTATTAGTGACTATCGAGTGCTCAACCCTAAATATCAATACCACGCCTTCGTGACTCAAACCACATTGCCGAAGAGGGAGTAGACAAATTGTAAGAGCAGGAACACGGAAAGAAGCGCTGTGAAACACTGTCTTTGGACATGACACAGAGCTCATTCACCAGAGCAGTGGTTACACGCATGAGACCTGCACAAGATGGAATCTCCATCATTCTAGCATGGATAATAGAGGAGCTCTGAGTTCCCCATCCCTTTCTGCTGAGCTTTAATGGTTTTAACAGTTGCCGGAGGAAGAGGCGCCATGTTTCTCAGTGTAGCTACTGGTTAAGTTGTCCTTACTCAAGCTAAAACAAAAATCCCCCCACATTCACACAACAACCTTAATTATGTGCAGTGAGTCACATATACACACAAAGACATGAAAGTAATATGAGGATTGTTGGGTAAAGGGGGCTCAGTTATAATGGGGGGCTCTAGAGGGAACAATAAGGTAAACGTAATCAAAATACATTACACATATATATATATATACATTTATATATATGAAAGAATAAAATTTAAATGGTGCTATCCCATACCTATGCACTTTCATTAATGTCTGCGAAATATAACTTTTGTACTTTTATTCAGCTGATACCTATTCATAAGCCAAAGAAATATTACCACCGAGATACATAAACAGCAAAGCCAAGGTTGAATAATTAACTCAATAGTAAACACTGACTGTGAACTGTGGTATGTAATTCAATAGGGTGAGAAACTACCGTATGAGATTCACACCAAAAATCAATATAAATTCTCACCGGTAGTTTCATGAGACGGTAGAAGATAAAATGTACGTACATCAAGAGAAAACAGAAACACAAATTAGGTGGTTATAATGAGATATGTCTGGATGAAGCATGCAGAAACAATTTAAAAGATTCTGGGTCTTTTCAATGGCTCTCATCACTGCACGTTTAATTGGTGTTTAACCCTTGTATGAGTCATTGCTACTACCTATGTGATTAAGAAAACAAACGCCTCAAATTAAAGTTTCTGAGTATTTCCATTCCTGTGGTTACTAAAATCCTATCTCTACAGGCTCTATCAGTATGGAGGATACGAGGAACATTTGAATTGCCTTTAAAAATAAACCCCAGGGTACAAACTCTGTGATATATGGGATAGAATATTGACTGGTATTGTTCTACAATAATTATCTTTCCTAACTTCTCTGAAGCCATCTGTATGATGAGGGCAGTAGCAGAAATATTATGACCAAAGTAAAATAAAGGCATCTCAAAAGGCATGATGCATTCAGAATTGGATTCTTTTTAATACAACTAAATACAAAAATCCATAAACGGGAAAATCAAATTTCTTCCTTGAAGGCATGAAATTAAGGTTCTCACTGAGCACTTGGCTCCTCTTGGATTTTCTTGCATCTCTGCTCAGGGATAATTTTGTGTTGTATGTACAATTCGCGTTTTTAAAAGCCAGAGATGGATGGATAGTCATCCTTCTAATAATATCCTGAGTACCTGGCCGTTTGCTCATTTCTTTGTCTTTACTTGGAGACTTGTGTATCTCAGGGTAGAATTGTTCTTGTGAGAAGCACAGAACACAGTCACTGCAGCAAACTGGAGTTATTTGACAAATAATAATGCAAGCACAGATAACAAAAATGGAGATTGTTCTCCACTTGGAGCCCAGATTCTAGTTCTCTGAAACTCTCCTACATTACTGATAATTACAGCCTTCTAATATAGTCTGTCTTGTGCTAATCAAGTTGATGCTACAGCTTTACTGGGAGGGGACAAAGCATCATTAGTAAGCATCACCATGGGGCCTTGTGTGCTCACAGTTAAATTCTTACCACAATTTTAGCCAAATCACTCACTGTCTTCTCATCTAGATACAGTATTAAAAAGTTTTTGGGTCTGCCTTAATTTGATTTCAACATTGCAAGTTGGAGAGTGTTTTTTTTTTTTTTTACTCTGAATGTGCTAAAGGAAATTGAATTAAAAATAATATAAATTTTCCTATGTCTTATTCAAATATTCAATGAAGAAATCTTATCCTTATTGTGAGTTTTATGTTTGACCATTTTCTTTTATATGAAAATGCTAACTGAAGACAGAGAGTAATGGACTATCATTATCTTTACAATAACATGTGATCCGGCCACAGACACTTAAATTATTCACTGTTCGTATTTGTCACATCCCTTTTTACTCTTCACTCAAGGCAGACACCACCCATTCCTACAGTGACTTACCTTCTACTTCCCTAAATGTACACTAAAATCAGACTATTCCCTAAAAACTCCCAGGTCTCATATGCACAAAGCCTAAGCCATATTCCCTGTCAAAATCTCCATAGCCTGGCTCAGGCAGATAAAATGGGGGCAATTAGTATCTCTCTCTCTCTCTCTCTCTCTCTCTCTCTCTCTCTCTCTCTCTCTCTGTGTGTGTGTGTGTGTGTGTGAGAGAGAGAGAGAGATTGTGTGTGTACATGTACATTTGTATGTATGTGTGTGTGTGAGTGTGTGTGTGTGTGTGTTTGTGTGTATAGCTCTTCCTAATATATGTTTTAAATATCAAATGTAACCCACAGGCTCATGTTTTAAACGTTTATTTGAATAGTGATACTGTCTTGTGATCCTAGAGAACCTACAGAAGGTGTTGTCTAGTTGGTAGAATTTGGTTTCCAAAGGCAGAAATTTGAAGTTTATGCTCGCTCAGCCTTTCACAGCCTATCTTACTCCTGCTTTCTGGTCCACTATGATGTGACTAGTGGCCACTGCATGCCCCTATACCAATGAACTTGGCTGTCCCAGCTGCCTCCCCTGCTGTACGAATGAAACCCATCACCCACAATATCTCCTTTAAATTGTTTCTGTTGAGTGTTGTGGGTACAGTAAGATAAAAGTAATTAATATATCAACTTACACAAACAGACTAAGAGTGTCCTTGTTGTATTGGCAACATGTGGTAAAAAGAGGGTAGAGGAGGCAGTTTCTGCACAGGACAGTAGCATAAACTGCAAAAAAAATTAAAATAAAAATTTAAGAGCACAGAAACTGACCCAAGGTAGACCCATGAGGTTTATTCCAGAATAACTGATGTTTCAGTGTGATTATCATAGCTAAAACCCAAGGTTTATACAAAATAGGGAAATTGGGTTGCAGAAAAGCTACAACTTTAACAGAAATTGATGAAAAGTTTTTGTCATTGGCATGAAAATTCATCTAATATTGGGAAATAATACTTTGTCAATACTAGTGATCATAAATTATAAGTTACTGTCATAAATCCCTGTACATCTTCAGGGATCAAAAGCAGCTGGTCAACTGGTAATTCTTTTTTTTTTTTTTTGAAAACATTTAATTGAAGCTGACTTAAAGGTAGAGGCTGGCTTGGTTGATTATCGTCATGGCAGGAAACATGGCAGTGTGCAGACAGACATGGTACTTGAGAAGGCACTGAGAATTCTACCTTTGGATCAGCAGGCCTGGCTTGAGTATCTGAAACCTCAAAACACATCCTCAGTGACACACTTCTTCCAACAAGGCCAAATAGTGCCACTTTCTATGAGCCTATATGGGCCATTTTCATTCAAACTACCACCATCAGTAAACAAAGCTATGCAGCACATTTGTGATGGGACTCATCTAAGTTTAAAGAGGAGTGTGCCATTTGTGATGCTATTCTTTTTTTTATTAATTTTTTAATAACTTGAGTATTTCTTATTTACATTTTGAGTGTTATTCCCTTTCCCGATTTCTGGGCCAACATCCCCCCTAGCCCCTTCCCCTCCCCTTCTTTATGGGTGTTCCCCTCCCCATCCTCCCCCATTGCCGCTCTCCCCCCAACAATCACGTTCACTGGGGGTTCAGTCTTAGCAGGACCCAGGGCTTCCCCTTCCACTGGTGCTCTTACTAGGATATTCATTGCTACCTATGAGGTCAGAGTCCAGGGTCAGTCCATGTATAGTCTTTAGGTAGTGGCTTAGTCCCTGGAAGCTCTGGTTGGTTGGCATTGTTGTACATATGGGGTCTCAAGCCCCTTCGAGCTCTTCCAGTTCTTTCTCTGATTCCTTCAACGGGGGTCCTATTCTCAGTTCAGTGGTTTGCTGCTGGCATTCCCCTCTCTATTTGTTGTATTCTTGCTGTGCTCTCAGGAGAGATCGACATCCGGCTCCTGTCGGCCTGCACTTCTTTGCTTCATCCATCTTATCTAATTGGGTGGCTGTATATGTATGGGCCACATGTGGGGCAGGCTCTGAATGGGTGTTCCTTCAGTCTCTGTTTTAATCTTTGCCTCTTTATTCCCTGCCAAGGGTATTCTTGTTCCCCTTTTAAAGAAGGAGTGAAGCATTTGCATTTTGATCATCCCTCTTGAGTTTCATGTGTTCTGTGCATCTAGGTTAATTCAAGCATTTGGGCTAATAGCCACTTATCAACTGGTAATTCTTAATGTGAACTACTGAGAGTGGAGAAAATAAATTTGCACATGAATACATGGGGGGGGGGGAGCTAGATGAGTCGCAGTGGGAAATGCAGGGAGTCATCTCTGCCTTCCATTTTTACAGTTGTGTGCTGAGTCTGACCCGAGGAGCTCCCAGGTCACCCTGCTGACGTGCATGGAGGGTCTACTGAGGTTGCTCAGCTTGCAGCAAATGAAACTTACTTTGTAGTGTACCCATGTGTCCCACCACTCCTCCTGGGAGACAACATCCTTCTGAGGAAGAAGAGTCACTCTAGCTTGGGTGATTTCCATAAGCCATTTGGACATAGGCATGCTTGTACTCTGTCCTATCAAAATTCCTATAAGCCAGGGAGCTGCAGGAACTGGTATATCCATGGAAGGAAAGCCTTGAAATGCAGCTGCTGCTTGGGAGATAAACAGTGTCCTTGTGGGTCCCATGAACACACCAGGAATGCTTTGTTGTCCTTCGGAGTAGTTTGGATCTCAGTGAACAGATCCAGGTCCCCAGATGCTGCGGCACACAGCTGCTGCTAACCAGTCAGTCCCCCAAGTGAGGACGGGACAGTTGTAGATAAGGGATTAGAAACCAAAACGTCCAGGTCATCATTCAGAAATGGCGCTGGGGTTGTGATCCCATTGGACACTGGATCTTGGCAGGGCCATCAAGCCCCAAAAGATCAATTATGGATCCTGTAGCTTTGTTCAGGCTGGCATTTTTCTTAGCCTCAAATGATTGATCTTCTACCCTCTGCAGCTTTTCAGCTGTCAGTGGTTTCACAGGCTTCTCTGGCTCCGTTCTCCACCTCCCATTTTCTCTATTAGTAATAGCTGTAGCATTTTCACTATAATATTTCCACTCTTCTTATTTATAATCTGCTAAAAATTTCTATTACGGTCTGTTAGTATCTCCCATGTCTTGTATGCACTGGATCTGTTCTTGTGAGCACCGGTATAGGAAGCTCCAAGGTCAGCACGTCTGATGCAAATGAGCACATCATTATTCCCGGAAGCTCATCGGGGACCTTTGGCCTCTCCGGTGGCGGGTGGCGCAGTAACTTGTCCTCCTTCAGCATTTTGGACTGGATTTGCTGGTACTGCTCATGTAGCTTCTGCTAGCTAGGATGCAGATGGATGGCAAACGTAGGGCTGGGCACGTGAACAGACTATTAAGTCAGTGAATAGACTCCGCTTAGGAAGTGGCAGCAGCCAATGGGGAGTGGGGGGGTGGTGAGAAGGAGATGGCCGGTACCAGAGGAAAGGCAGTGGTGGCCCCAGCACTTAGGAAATAGATTTTGAAGATGAGAGACAACATGTTTACTAAAGAACAGATAATCAATGCTACATGAATTGCTTGCTGGCTGGTAAGCAGAATAAATCTGAGATACCCAGGAATGCTTGTAGTCCCAGAGAGACACCCAGACATGGCTTTTGTCTTTAAATGTGCCCTTTATATTTAGAATAGCTATTTTTTTATCTTTATTAACTTGAGTACTTCTTATTTACATTTCGATTGTTATTCCCCTTCCCGGTTTCTGGGCCAACATCCCCCTAACCCCTCACCCTACCCTTCTATATGGGCTTCCTTATCCTCCCCCCATTACCACCCTCCCCCCAACAATCACGTTCACTAGGTGTTCAGTCTTGGCAGGACCAAGGGCCTCCCCTTCCACTGGTGCTCTGACTAGGCTATAGAATAGCTATATTTTAGGGATGACAACATGAAGGTCGATATAATGTGAATGAATAGGCCTCATGTATCATTAGTGGAAGTTTAAAATATGCAACACGTCCAGAAAACATGCTATAAGTTCCTTGAGACATAAAAGATACAGCCAGCGAGATGGCTCAGTGGGTAAAAGTAGATGTCATCAAGCCTGACAACCTGAGTTCAATCTCCAGAACCCACATGGTGGGATGACTCCCACAGTCCGCAGATAATCTACACATGTGGGGTGGCACACGAGTTGTGACCTATACACACTCAGAGGGACTAATGAGAAATTAAAACGTTAAAAATAAACTTGTCACATTACCTAGTAGTTCCATGTCCCAAGGGCTATGGAAACCTGCATCCCCTAAACAGCCTCACACAGTGTCACTGGGAGCATGACTCGTGAATGAAGAGGGCGCATATGCTCAGTAATGGCTGAGCAGATGTGCACAGGGCCAGCTCTCCATGCACTGAGTTGATCAGCAATAAAGAGTAAATGGAGACACCCAATCAGAGATAAATCCAGGTAACATACCACATGGAACAAGCCAGGCAGAAAAAAATGGGTATTTTGTATGATTCTATTTACACAGCATTCTGTGAAAGACAACACTGTACTGAGGGAAGCACACCGGTGGTTTCCGGTGCATGGCTTTGATTGCTTGTGAGGAGATGATTATGGAACTTCTGGGGCGAGCATAACTGAAATATTACTGGCTGCGTGAGTCTAGGCACTGACTGCATATTCAAGCAGCGCCTCAGGTGGCTACCTCTGGAAATGTATATATAGATATGAAAATTATACCTCTATAGTTTATAAAATTGATTAAAAGTCCTTTTAAATTATATGGTAATCTTTATGAATTAAAGGCAAATTCTATAGACGTATATTTTATTCCCCACTTTATAATTTCTAAGTTACTATTGATTATTCAGTTTCTGCTCATGTATCTTCAACTGTGTTTTAGATTTCGGAGACCTAACTAAAAACATGTGTGACCGGGATTGATTCAATACACAAATCTCAGGCACCATATTCATAATATCCTGTATTGTATATTTAATTTTTCAAATAAAATTATTATAAGCATGCTCTGGCTACAGTCTGCTAAGGTTTGTGATATTTCAATTTGCTATGCAAATAAGATTTTTGTTTTTAGGTTTTTTTTTTTTGAGAACTTTGTACAGTGCACTTAGGTCATACTTACCTTGCAGAAAGTCTATCCAGATCCACCTTCCCTTTCCTTCTCACCCAGCTTTGTGTCCTTTGTTTTTTTCCCCCCTATCAAGGCCAATTTGTCCTGCTTAAAAGTTTTAAATGTGTGGCCTTCCACTGAATCATGGTTCATTTATTAGGGGCCATCCTTCCAGAAAGCAGTTATGCTTCTTCTCCCAGCAGCTTAGAATTGACAATAGCTCCTGGCCTGGGGGATGGAACTTCATGCTCCCCCAACCCCCACCCCCTCCATGAAGAGATTTGGTCTCTTTTAAACATGCATAAGTGTTGTCCATGGGATCACAACTTCTATGAGTTCATATATGCAGCTTTCCTGTTCTGTCAAGAAAAAAGATTTTTTCCTTTTTTTCCCTTTTTTTCTTTATTAACTTGAGTATTTCTTATTTACATTTCGATTGCTATTCCCTTTCCGGTTTCCGGGCCAACATCCCCCTAACCACTCTCCCTCCCCTTCTATATGGGTGTTCCCCTCCCCATCCTCCCCCAATTACCTCCCTCCCCCCAACAATCACGTTCACTGGGGGTTCAGTCTTGGCAGGACCAAGGGCTTCCCCTTCCACTGGTGCTCTTACTAGGATATTCATTGCTACCTATGAGGTCAGAGTCCAGGGTCAGTCCATGTATAGTCTTTAGGTAGTGGCTTAGTCCCTGGAAGCTCTGGTTGCTTGGCATTGTTGTACATATGGGGTCTCGAGCCCCTTCAAGCTCTTCCAGTTCTTTCTCTGATTCCTTCAACGGGGGTCCAGTTCTCGGTTCAGTGGTTTGCTGCTGGCATTCGCCTCTGTATTTGCTGTATTCTGGCTGTGTCTCTCAGGAGAGATCTACATCCGGCTCCTGTCGGCCTGCACTTCTTTGCTTCATCCATCTTGTCTAATTGGGTGGCTGTATATATATGGGCCACATGTGGGGCAGGCTCTGAATGGGTGTTCCTTCTGTGTCTGTTTTAATCTTTGCCTCCCTATTCCCTGCCAAGGGTATTCTTGTTCCCCTTTTAAAGAAAGAGTGATGCATTCACAAAGAAAAAAGATTTTTCTAAATTATGCACATGTGTGTGGGCTCTTGTGCAGGAAGTTGTGTACGTACCTGTAGAGCTGGTAGAGAATGGAAGATGGTGATATACCCCCTGGAGCTGGAGTAACAGCTTCATGGAGCTGTGAACGGCTTCACGGAGGTGCTGGCAATCCATTTCTGGTCCTCTGCTAGAATGGCAAAAGTTCTTAACCACTGTGCCATCTCTCTAGGTCATGTGAACTTTTTCTTCTCTACACTTTAACATATTATGACGTATTTGTAAAAAAAAAATCCTGTTTCTACTCAAATGCTCATTGTCATTGTATGACATTTGGCTAGATTTCGTGAATTCAGTTCCCAATGGGGCACCTACGCAGACTTAGGAAATGATTACAGTTGGTTATAAAAGACAAAACCAAGACCTACAGTCAACATATTCATATCGTTGAGCTGAGGGAAGAAGTTAATAATTAAAAGAGCATAAAAAGAAATGGGAATTAGACCATAAGAGATGGCAAATCCAAACATTTGAAACAGTATTTGAAACTATGTAAGTATTGGCTGTTAGAAACCCACAGACAAACAGTAGTTGGAGCTTAGAGAATCCTGTGGAGGAGGGGGAAGAGGGATTGTAGTATCCAGAGGGATCAAGGACACCACAAGTAAACCCACAGAAACAAGTAACCTGGGCCCATATGGACTCCGAGAGACTGAACCACCAACCAGGAATCCTGGATGGGCCTGACTTAGGCCCTGTGCACATATGTTACTGTTGTAAAGCTTGTTCTTTTTGTAGGACTCCTAACAGTGGGTGAAGGAGCTGTTTCTGACTCTGCTGTCTGCCTTTAGGACCCTTTCCCTTTACTAGGTGGCCTTGTCTAGCCATAATAGGAGAGGAGGTGCCTAGTCTTCCTACAGTTTGACACATCATGGCTGGTTAATATCACTGAGGCTGGCCCTTCTCTGAGAGAAATAGAGGAGGAATGGATGTTGGGGAGAGGAGAGGAGGGGAGGAGGGAGGGAAAACTGAGGTTGGGATATAAAAATAAACAAAATAAAATACAAAAAAAAGAGATTGCAAATCCTAAAACTTCATTAAAGCAAGGAGGTAGACTACGTTGATGATTCATTCAAAAGTGCTGAGAAAAAGAAACACTGTAAGAGTAGCTGTGTTTTAAGGGCTTTGGTATCCACAGTTCCTATTTTCCAAGAAGAAAAGTAAAAGTCCCTTCATAATCACCATAATTTCATCACGGAGAAAGCCACAGAATCTTTGTTGGGGGTTGGTGTAGGACTGCTTGTATTCATGTGCTAAATTCTGTATGTCAAGATCTGGTTGACACATACACAAGTCTTTGTTGTACAAGCTGTACTCCTCAATGTAAAACCATTCATTAAATAAAGATGGCTATGGCCAATTACTAGGGAGAATAGAAAGAGGTAAAGTTTGAGTTTCTGGCCTGGGGGTCATTGGTAGGGACCGTGAGGCAAAGGAGAAGACAGACAGAGAGAGAGAGAGAGAGAGAGAGAGAGAGAGAGAGAGAGAGAGAGAGAGAGAGAGAGAGAGAGAGAGAGATGTGGAGGAGGAAGAGAAGACACAGAGAACAGGATGCCTCCACAGTCCTGATGGACCAGCAGTATGTGTCCAAGAGAAATGCGTAACTAGGAGACCAACTGTTGGAGCAGAAGTAACCCATGAAGATTCCAACAGCAAGTATTTTGGGAGTGCAGTTGGGGAAGTAGCCAGTGTAGTGTTAAAGAATCATATTAGGGGTAATCCTCTAGTAATTGCACAGAGTCTAATAAATAAATCATAGTTTGAGTCTCACTCATTTGAATCTAGATACAGATAATCATAATTCATACTATTTTACAGAACTTGACTGTTGTAATTACTAGAGCCATCTTAAAGAATTGGAGGAGAAATATTTTTTATGAATAAAATAATATTTTGAAAACTGGAACATGGAGCTATTACAGAAGTCAGATGAACTAAGAAGCTCTGCACAAACAGAAACCCAGGCAGATGTTCTGCCTGACCTCAAAATCCCATCAGTAGATAAAATTCAGAAATCTTGAATTAGAATATAGAGGGCAGTTTTAATAAACTGGGCTATAATTCAGGAAAATGACAGGAAGAAATAAAAGTTGAAGCTGATCAAAATGAGAGAATGATGACTGGAAATCTAGTCTGAGAATATTGAGTATCTTGAAAAGGAGTCCACAGTAATTGAAAGTAATAATGAAAAATACATCTGAATAATAGTCTTGCTGGCAAAAGGAAGCCAAACAAGAACAGAGCATATACAGGCTCCATTGACTTGCTTGTTTTTAGATATTGACAGAGGCTTTAGGCTATAGCTGAGTTACTTTTGACTTGAGTTGAAAATATAACAAAGTACTCAGACGTTATACAGAAAAGAAAAAAACAGTGTTGTGGTGACAGGTAAGATAGCAGGTTAGAAGCTGTGTCTGAGCAAGCAGATGAATATTGAAGGGGAGGAAAACGATAAAGGCTGCTGTATCATTACACTAAGATCCCCTCTCCAACTTCCCAGGATTTGCTCTTCACATTACGAAAGGGAAGTGAATGGAGCCAAATACTTGTTCTTGTTGTTGTTGTTGTTGTTGTGACCACTAGGGTCACAAGAGCCATTCCACATCATCCTCCAGTGAATTTTTTAACATGAATGGACACCCCATTGTCACCAATGCTGTCACCCTTCCTCTTCCTTTCAGCCTGCAGTGACTTCCACTGTACCAGTGATTAGACAGCACAACTGTTCTCTGTCAATGACAGGCAATGCTGGGAGAGAAGAGCTGGGGGAGTGAAAAGCAAACACTGATTCCGCAGAGAAGAATAAGCACAAGGATGTCAGCCTGTAAAGTGTGGTCAAGGAACTTGAGAATAAGAAAGGCATCTAGAGAAAATAATACCTGTGCCCTGCCTCAACCATAGAAGAAAGACATGCTACAGAAATCAGCTTTTAGCTAGCATACAAAGATTCTCTGATGAGAAGGTCTTCTACCTTCTTTTAGAGTAGCAGTTCTCAACCCGTGGGTCACAACTCATTTGGGATTCAGCAAGCCTTACACAGGGGTCACATATCAGATATCTTACATATCAGATATTTACATTATAATTCCCAACATTAGCAAACTTACAGTTATGAAATAGCAACGGAAATAATTCTATGTTTATGGGTCACCACAACATGGGGTGTTGCATTAAAAGGAAGCAGCATGAGGAAGATTGAAAAACACTGCTTTAGAGTGTATATGCTTTGGACACTCAGTTAAATGCTAAGTGGCTTTATCTACATGGATAGTGACAGGGGCCTGGTGCCTGGGCCTCCTCCTCTAGTCTATTAAGATAGAAGTCTTCAAAAGTGATAACACTATGCTGTATTTGTCACTAGGACTCTGTTGTATAATTTGAAGTTAGGTTTTCTGGTATATTCAACAGTGTTCTCTTCTGCTTGAAACTGGGATGATTGTGGTCTTTTGTAGGACCATGAAAGGTAGCATGGTCCCCAGTTGAGCTAAGGATATTATGCACTCACTGATAAGTAAATATTAGCCCAAAAGCTCGGAATACCCAAAAAACAATTCACAGACCATACGAAGCTCAAGAAGGAAGACCAAAATGCAGATGCTTCAGTCCTTCTTAGAAGCTCCAGAGACCCTGAAGGATGGTAAAAGTTTTGCCTGTTCTTGGGCACCAGGTCCCCATCACTAGCCACAGTCCCCCATAGATTTGTGGCCATCAGTCACATAAGGGCAATGCCCCAAGCCCCTTCACATGTAGAGGATATGACTTGTGGTCATGTAGGCTCAAGACAGATCTCCATTTTAATAAAATACCTAAAGGCCCAAAGGGCTTAGTCAATGAGCTTTCCTTCCCAGATATTTCTCCCTGCAAAAAGGTATTTAATCTCAGGCCCACCCTGAGAAGTGGGGTATGGTTTTATCCATCCACTTTCTGCCATGACAATAAATGCCTTAAAACCATGAACTGTCTCTTTTCATCTGGATCTGCTGTGGAGAGCCATGGAAATGGCCTTTGCCTACAGAGCCGCTGTCTAATCTCCCATAGAGTGCCAGTTTATGCTCCCAGCCATGACTGTCACTAAGCCAAGTCCAAGGCAAGACTGCAGTCAAGCCAAGGACAATCATGGGGGGGACTGGCTGGAGCTCCCCTTTTCCCTCCCCTTATCCTGGGCTAGATTTAGCCCGAGAAGGAGGGGGTCCACTCTGTTCTCAGCAATTCTGAAGCTGAGAACTCTGCCTGGGTGTCTGAGAGCCTGAGAACAAAATGGCCCCTGCCTTTTCACAGGACCAGGGACCCCAGAGCCAGCTCCAGCTGTCCCATGCCTCAGACTATGCTTTCCCACTCCCAGAGTGGTGTCCCAGGGCTTCCCTACAGCCTAACACCCGACCGATGACAGTATGGGGTTAGTTCTGTCAAACTTCCAGTGTCCAGGCTTCTGGAGTGGTTGTGCCCTATGGCAGAGTGGAATTGAGAACCACAACCCTATAGTCTTTTGTATTTCCATACACATTTTTGAAAAATGTCTCTGCTCTGTGAAGAGCCATTAAAGGCTAGGCTCAATCAAATTTGACTTGATGGTGGTTGCCTTTAATTGGTATGTTACCTTTGAGAATATAGCCATTTTGATAATGTCAATTCTGCCAATCTAAGAGCATTGAAATTGTTTATCACATAGTACCTTCCTCAATATTTTCTTAAGGTTTTGGTGTAGAGTCATTCAATTGTTTTGTTAGGTTTTTTTTTCCCTAGGTACATTTTTCTGCTCTTATGAGTGAGAGATATTTCCAATTTTTTTCATCAAGTTTGTTTTTGAATGCTCTTACTATTGTACATTGAGTTTGCACAGTAAAATGTTATTCAAAGTGTTCACCATTCATGGAATGTTGTGTGTATGGCTTGTTGATGGATATGTGCATTAAATATATTCAATAGTGAAAGTACAAAATCCAATGTCATGGATCTTGGGAGAGAACCTATAACTATTGACTAAAACCAACATAATCTCTAATTAGATTATAAACATTTGTCCTTACATCCACAGATAGTTATTGTTGCCCTTACCATAAACCAAGTAAAGTTCTCTTTGCAACAAATGGGGCCTATTACAAAAACAACAAAATGCAGTGTTGTATAGCCCTCTCTCAATAGACACATCTACAAATTAAAAACCCAGAGGCCTCTATTATACAGACAAGGGACAGAAAGCCTGTTGTGTCAGGATCAGGGAATTTCTCCCTGACATTGTCTCTCCTAGTAATGTCAGAAGCTATACCAGAGTCTCAGAAACATGACTGCCTAAACACTAATTTTTGAAAAACAACAAAACCAATAGACTTGCCAAATAGATGGGGAACTGGGACCAGTAATAACTTCTCAACCCTACATGAAAAATTACAGGCAAGGAATTACAGGCAAGGAATGCTGAGAGTGGATAATCTATCCCAGGGAGGAGTATACCAAGTGGTCAAATTGGAAAACATACGAAGGAGTAACTTTATAGAGACTGAGCAGGTTAGATATTTAAGTTATATTTAGAAATATGTAAGTATATTCTTACAAACATATGCATCTAATAAGAATTAATAAAGTAGTTTGACATGAATTTGAAAGAGAACAAGAAAAGTTTTGGAGGGAGGAAAGGAAGGAAGTAGCTATGAAATTATATCATAATCGCAAAAAGCAATCCAACGTGTAGACTTTGTTCTTGCTCTTTTTGTTGTGTAATAGGTTTTTTTGCAAGTTTTGCAATAAAAGCTATAAAATATAATTAATCAATAAAGGAAAATGAACGAGGTGTCATTGAGTACTTTAGAGAAAACCGCACTGTTGAAAGTTGATTTGAATTCTGGACAAGAGTGCTCCTTCATTGCTAGTGCAGATACAAAATGACGGTTGCTTTGGAAGACAGTTGGCAGTTTCTCATAAAGTCAAACATAACTACAAATTATAATCATGTAACCATACTTTTAAATGTTCATCCAAAAGAAATTCTAAGCAAAGGTCCATGGTCTTCACAGGAATGTTTCTAGACGCTTTATCCAGAATTATCAAAGATTGAAGACCAAAAATTTACACTATCCTTAATCTTAATAAATATATAAACAAAGGATTATTATTCACCAATTACAAAGAAATAGCCTTCAAGTAGAAAAAGGTATAGGAGATTCTTTAATCTGTATTTATAAATGAGAGATTCTAAATGTATGTCTATATGTTATACTATACAAATGATATGGGATTTTATACAACGTAATATTATAATGATAGTAAGATGGCCAGTGGGCACTACATGGAAAGGGCAGGAAGATTGCAAAAGTTGAAAGACAGTACGTATTTTAGGAGAGCAAAACTAAGCCCTGCGATGCTGTAATGTGTATTTATAACAAAGTACAAAACTTTGAACAGAAACAGTGTTTGAGTTCAAGGCCAGTCTTGTCCTGAGTGAATTTCAGGGCAGCAAAAGCTACAGAGAGACCCTGTCTTGAAAAAACAATAAGCAAGTAGACAAACTAGGGAATCATTTAGAGTAGCAGAGCATGCTGAGATGGGATATAAATCATGATAACGTCATCTAGCTATATTATAAGAGAATGCAACAATCTAAGTTAGGGGAAGGGAACAGAAATGGTCTTAAATAAATCACTTTGTAAATGACTTGAGTCTAGAGGATTTAAAGTCAAGTAACACAAGCACTGCTCTTTGATTGGTGGTTGGTTCCCACAAGGGTGTAGATAAATAACCATAACACTACTATACACGTATGCTAAAATTTAATGGCTAACCATTTTTAACTGCTAGAATAGATGACAACTGAACAATAGAAAGCATATGGAATGATTTACCTGGCAATGGTGTTGCAGGAATCCATCTTGAAAGCAGTCAAAGAGTGATGAGACTTTCCACAGAATCAACTAAAGGGGCTCACGGAGATTGAAGCCACAAATACAGAGCCTCTGTGGGTCTCAGCTGGGTCCTTTGTATATAATGCTGTGCTTGCAAAGATTGATGTTCTGGTAGGACACATAGAATAAAGAGTTGTGGGTATCCCTGAATTTTTTGCCTGTATTTGGGATACTTTTGCTTCTGCTGAACTGTCTCATCCAACCTTGATATTAGGATATTAGGGATTATGCCTAGTCTTATTGTAATTTGTTTTATTTGGTTATCATTCTGGGAGGTCTACTTTTTTTGGTGGGCAAAAGAGAAGGAGTAGATCTAGGGAAGGGGATTCAGAGAATGTGGTGGTCAGGGAAACTGCAATCAGGATATAACATAGAGAATAAAATTAAAATCATGTGAGTGTGTGTGTGTGTGTGTGTGTGTGTGTGTGTGTGTGTGTGTGTGTGAGAGAGAGAGAGAGAGAGAGAGAGAGAGAGAGAGAGAGAGAGAGAAACTTTGGCCCTTCTGTAGACTATAAATCCACAAGGTTGGGCAAACAAACTAACATGCTGGCTGGGTTTCCCAGAAGCACTTGCAATAAGTAGCTTGAATCTTTTTTTTTATTCCAAGTAGTTTAATAATTTGGACAAAAGAAATAGGAGTTAAAATGATATTTTCCAAACTTCATTATGGGAATTTTATCTACTATGAATAGATCCTATTTCTGATTTTAGGCTTATTTACAGTATATGATAAATTTGTTATTTTGAGATGACATGATATTTGTAAAAGTATTTAAACTGAAGTTTTTAGTTTCAGATTTAGCTGAATTTGAAGTATTTTATTTTATTTTTTAATAATTTTATTTTTCTTGGATATTTTATGTATTTACACTTCAAATGTTATCTCCTTTACCCTCTCTCCCATACACCTTCCCCCTCCTCCTGCTTCTATGAGGATGTTCCCATTCCCATCCACCCACTCCAACCTCACCTGGCATTACTGGGGAAATGAGCCTTCACAGGACCAAGGGATTTTCCTCCCATTGATTCTGGACAATGCTATCCTCTGCCACATATGGGGCTGGAGTCATGGGTCCCTCCATGTGTACTCATTGGTTGGTGGTTTGGTCTCTGGGATTTCTGGTGGGGTTCGGTTGGTTGATATTGTTGTTCTTCCTATTGTGTTGCAAACCCCTTTTAGTCCTTCAGTCTTTTGTCCAACTCCTCCATTGGGATCCCCATACAGGGACAAAGAGTGGAGCACAGACTGAAGAAAAGGTCATCCAGAGACTGCCTTACTTGGGGACCCAGATGGATGCGGCCACCAAACCCAGTCACTATTGCTGATGCCCAGAAGTGCTTGCTGACAGGAGCCACATATGGGTCTCTCTTGAGAGGTACTGGCAGAGCCTTAGTAATACAGATGAGGATGGTTGCATCAAACCATTGGGCTGAACAAGAGACTTTTATTTTTTAAAAGCAACTGTTACACTCCACAGGGTTGGGATTGGAGGATTATAAGCTTTTGTATACATATTGCTAAGGGAACAACTACTGTGTTTTAGCTATTTCTTCAAGTCCTTTTTGTTCCAGGTAACGAGGTGATCTCATACTTGGCAATAAACAGCACAAGAGTGTTTTAGGTAAATCACTAAATAAATCAATAAATCATTATCTAGTAATTGATCTTTTCTTTCTATTTTCCTTTAATAAACACAAATTGTAGACATGTTTTAGCTTATTATTGAAACAGACCTCAGTAGCAACATCTTGATTTCTGTAAAAACTTTCATCCAAAATAATTGGAGTTCCATAGAGAAATATATAATTTTATGACATGGCTGGAGTTATATAAAGTGAGAACAAACATAGAAAACATGGACTAAAACATGAGACTGCAGTTTTAAGAAAAAAAGAAGGAAGGGAGGAATGAAGAGAGAAAGTGATGTGTAACTTTAATTTTTCAAATCCTATTTTTTTTTTGCTTTAAATTTTTTTATTTTATTTTATTTTTTTTAATTTTTTTTCAGAGCTGGGGACCGATCAAATCCTATTTTTAATGATTGTTTTTAACCACTTTGCCCTCCCTTATAGGCCACTACTATCCAGAGACAGTGGAGAAGAAAGGACATGGGAGAAATGGACCTGTTCAGAAAGGTTCTTGGAGTGACTCCCATCCGTATAGTCTGGAAATCAGCAGTTCAGGCCATAGGTTAGCAGGCAACAGCAGCTCAATCTATTCGCAAACACATCATGAATACACCAGCAATCCAGATTGGTAGAGTCAGGAGATCAAACACGAATCAGCAGCAGTTGCAGTATCTAGCAGAGACAGCCAAGATTCACCCTTGGCTTAAGTCAGCTGGAGGAACCAACAGGAACACCAGGAGTTCTCAGCTGTGCTACTCTCAGGGAAGTGAAGATCAGGGAGTAACCACAAGTATTGCACAGCTAGCTGTACCAGCAAGCCAGGCTCTGTCTCTGTCACTCTGTCGAGTCCTATTTGCACCTTCCAAACATCACGTGTGTCTTCCACATGCCTTGCCTCAGCACATGCATCCAATCAACCCAAGTCCCCACAGTCCCTACAAATGCAGCTCAACTATGCAGTGTAAGACGGACTGATACATGTGTGTTGTTAGCAAAGAATCCTTCATCACATGTCCTTTCACATGCTTGCTTTAGCAGAACATCCTCTCTCCTGTGTCTGTTTCAGTGAAATGTTCCCTCATGAATCTGCCTTAGTCTTTCACCTGTGTCCACTTCAGGAAAACGATTCATGTGTTTGCCCTAGCAAAACACCATCCAATACAACAGACTCACCAAAGAACCTTTACGTTTCCACTTCAGGAAGGAGTTACAGTTACAACCTTAACCGCTGAGGCTTCTGGGCTAAGCAGATGGTTGGAAAGTTAGGAAACTCAGTATTTTAAAATATTGACTTCCTGCAGCAGAGAAATGTGAATTCTGATACTGGCTGAAAACATTTTGGGACTTCGATCCAAAGCAATGATGCTGGTAAGAAGTGTTTGGTTCTTTGTTGTTCAAGCTAATGTTTGCCCCAAAATTTCCCTGTCACCCATTACAGACAGCATCTGAATAACTGTCTCCCATTATAGACAGCATCTGAATGAATGGTGTTTTCTCACTGTCATTGGTTTACTCATAGATATTCCATATAAGAACTTTCTTAGGGATAAAGGTAACCTACAAGAAATTATAACTCAAAATATGCATAGATGGAAGAGATATTCATATGGAGAACAGGAAAGGTAAAAGAGAAATATACATTCATAAAACTATACCTAAGCAGAAGTAATCATAGTTAGATAAAAATTCTCTGACAGAAGACCACATCTTCATATCAACAGCATATATATGTCACACAAAATGATGCACATAACACAAAATGGCATAAATGTTTGGAAAAGAAAGGATGAGGTAATCAAGGGATACAGCTATGGGCATCAAGACTACCATCAACAGAAAAAGAATTAAAGACTATTTTCCCCCAAAAGGAGAGTTTGGTTTGCATTGATAAAAGGAAAACATAAAGCTTATATTTTAGAGAACATATATAAACTCTTAGACTGTGGAAACATTAGGAAGAATGAATCACTTATTAAGGGATTATACCATACACATGTGCATAGCTTTTAAAAGTTAAAAGTATTATGACTGATTTGGGAAAAGTGGGGGAGAGGCAAGAATATGATCAAAATATACACTATAAAAATTTCAATAGTTTTTTGTTGTTGTTTTATTTTTGTATTGTGAATGTCGTGAAACATTTGTTTTCTGCCAGGGCCAACACACAATATTTCCCCTCCATTACTCTAGCTATTACATTTACATGTTTATTCAAATAATGGTCCAAAGACTCTAAAATGTTGAATAAATGCAGGGAATTTTCTTAGCTAAAGCACAGTCCTGCCAGACTTAAACAGTGACTGGCTGGACTTCAAAGCCTACATGCTATTTCAATGCTCTATTCAAACAGCAGGCACATTAATGTAAGCATATTTGTTCCTAACCCTGTATCCTTCAAACAGATTCTGACTGTATGAGACATTTTAAACTACTCAATCCATAGTTTTAATAATAAATATGCATTTCTACATCACAATATAAAAATGTCCCTGGAGTTTATTTACAATTATGTAAAGTTTAATTCATTCAAGATGAAATTATTTTTGAAATATGCTAGAGTTTGAAGACAAATAAAAATCCAGAAAAGAAAAAGCAGAATATATCATATAAATGTATATAATGTGACTAATCAAAGTAAAAAAATTTTCTAGCTTTAAATTTTCAATAGTATTTTAAAAAAATAAGGCTAATCCCTTAGTAATTCTTCTGGATTTATAAGGGTACTTAATGAAAGTAAGAGAAGGGAAATTCACATGAAATAAGAAGTTTTGAAAAGTATAAGTATTTATAAATCTAAGGGCAATTAACTGATAAAGAGAAGAGAACCTAATTCTGAGAAACGCTCATAAGAAAAAGATTCCCCAATGCACAAAATTATAGCGATGAGTAAAATGGTAATAATGAATAATTTGACACAAATCCAGCAATGAGTAATTTGATAAGTCATTCAGAGATAATTGAAATAATTCCTATTATAATTATCAATATTTTGGTGATAAAGTCATATAATTTGAAGATGTATCATTTTTGTAACAAAATACAAATTACCCAAATTGAATGAATTAATTAAAAAATGAGAAATTCTTCGAAGGGAACCGAAACCATTCTGAAGGACAGTGTAGTAATCACTGGGGGGCTCCAGAGTGTAGAATGTAGAAGAGATGGGGGTGGATTGTGGGTAATGCAGCTGTGGCTAGCAGGAACTGCTTCCAATATTCTCCTACACAGCAGAGTGTGTGTAATTCCGCAGAAACTGTTCAATATTTCACAAAGTACTGAAAGAAAGAATATCCGGAGCTTCTTACACGAAAGCTACCAAAAGGATGATGACCTTGATTTGTTCCTCCCACACCATACTGATTGACTTGTCACACGGATAGCCCTTGACAACACATGTAAGATTATTACACCTCAGTTAAATGCAGTACTCAAATCATCCAGAGCACTGCATCCGGAACAGAAATTTAAAATTTTCTAGAGAGAAATAGCTCAACTGTTCACAGTTTCTAAGTGTACACTTTAAATTAACTACCTCTAAAACAGAAGATTTTATAGAATGTCTTGTGCAGAGATAGGTAAACTGTCTAAAATTTAAAAATCAGATATAAAATTAATTCCAAGCCTAGCTATAAAAGATAAAAAAAATCTTACAGTTTTAAATCTGTTTTAAAACCGTTGGTAAATTAAGCATGCACGGCTGTGCTTAGTAAGGAATTTAAACCCTGACACAAGCAGAAGTCATTTGGAAACTGGGAATCTCAATTGAGAAAATGCCTCTAAAAGATTAACCTATGGGAAAACCTGTGGGGCATTTTCTTAATTAGAGATTGATGTAGGAGGGTCTACCCTACTGTGGGTAGTGCCACCCCCGGGTCTTCTGTTATATAAAATGCAAGCTGAGCAAACCATAGGGAGCAATTCAGTAAGAAGCACTCGTTCTGTGGCTTCTGCTCCAGATTCTACTTCAACTTCCCTAATGAAGAACAAGGATGGGCAGTATAAGGCAAGTAAACCCTTTTTTCTCCAGATGGCTTTTGGCCACAGTATTGATTAGAACAATTGAAAGTCAACTGGGACAGGGCTATGCGTTCTGTAGTCCCTACACTCAGGAAGCTGAGGCAGAAGGATAATGAGTTAGAGAGCAGTCTGAGATATGCAGCAGGGCTCTGCTTCAAAGAAACAAAGCAAAGAGCAAGCAAACAAAGTTATCAATAAAACAACTATGGCTCGCTTCCTATAATATTTAAATTAGTAGTTCAAAATATTAATTCTGTGTACCTTAGTTGGCTTTGTTTTAGAAATGTTGGAATGGTGGGAATATCAAGAGAACCTACAGGTTTCTCACTGACTTGTTGGAAGGGTCAAGTATATGCTTAAGAGGGTATAGAAAACACCCACAAGCCTATTAAGCAAACAGTAATCAGACTGATAGCCAGTGACCATGTTTTAACATGTCATAGACAGTCCAGTCCATGGCCTTGGAGTACAGAAATACCAGGGGATGAGTCCTCTGAGCTTTCTCACTCAGCTTTGATCTGCACATCCAGCTAAACCTGACTAGCAGTCAGCCATATCTGGGGACAGATAAACATAATCGTCAGTAACGTCAGGTTACAGAACATTCACCCTTCTGATCCCCTTAATGCAAACCTCCAAGACTCACATGAAGAATAAACTTATAACCTCAAAATATAGTTATTCTGCCTTCTGTTATGGAGTTTGCACTAACTAGTTTAATACTTAAAGGTATGTGTGTGTTGAAAGAGCTGAAAAGCGAAGCAATATAGTCAGAAATTTGGAACTCCATTAACTGTGCTTCTTATGACTCACGAAAGCAATTATCTGAGGTAAGCATTTTGCTAGGGTTGTATTTAAGATTTTATGTAAGACTCACATCAAGCCCCTAGAACCTGCCTAACTGTGCCCCACCCAGTGCGTGGACTTCTTACTTGTACCACCAGGTTCTAATGTTATGAGTGCTTGGAATCTGAATTCAGCTCCTAGTGTTCTCATAGCAAGCATTTACCCCACTGAGCTATCTCCCCAGTTTTTGGAAATCAATTTCAAAGCTAGGCATCAAGACATATAAGCCAAAAACTTTATTGAAGAAAACAAAAGGAAATTTAGGCATATTCTCTTGAATATTGAAAAGGTACTGTGTATGCGTCAGCAGATTTAATGATAGATTTTTAGAGTCCCAGCAGACTTTTGAAATTGATTGATTTTTACCTTCAAAAACAATAAGTTCAGGATGAGATTCAAACATTTTAACTTTTATTTTTATGTTTATTTATCTTGTGTATATGTGGGGTGGTGTGCATGCCACTGTGAGCTTATAGTGGTCAGAAGACAAATTTAGGGAATCTTTTATTTCCTTCTACTTTGTGTGTTCCAGCAAATGGATTCAGGTTGTCAGTTTTGGGGAAAAGCACCTTTACCTGCTGGCCCATGTCATCACCCTGACTCCAGCTACATTTCATTCTTTAAATCTTGTCTTAAAATATTTCATGTCACTTCTAAATTTCAAGCTGAGTTTTAGGGCATTATTTTTTTTGCTTAGAAAATAAATACCTTAACTTGAAACTGTGACAGTGCAATATTATGAAAATAGCACTTACAGTCTAAGAGACTGGAGCTTTTGCAGGATCTCACAGCCACAGTTAACAATCTATGTTGAGGTCACTTGAGACTGCTATTCTACTGTCTACTCAGCCTGCTTGGTTAACCTGCTTTTGAGTGAACAATATGACAATCAATCTTACTTGCCTTCTATTTCCCCTTTAATCAGTGTTTACACCCTAAATAATGTAGAGAATAATCTTAAATTATGTTTTCTTCAATGCCCCTGACCTGAGCAATTCATGTGTATTCTAATAATCATTTAATGAAAGTAGGAAAAATAGACATTAAAAGCAAACTTATAAAATGAATCCACCGAGAATGTTGAAGATAACTTTTATGGTTAATGTTGAACACTGTAGATATTGCTTGATAAACAATATTGTTTGTAATACTCTTTGTTACTTCAGTCGGTGGGGTCAGTTGGAATCAGTTACTTAATTCCTTGTAAGACTCTTAAAATTTTCTGTAAAGTACTCCCCGTTCCTTCCCTACGCAGTGCTTTCTGTCTTGTTCAATAAATAGAAAGAGACACACATAGACATAGACAGACACACACAGTCCCACAACAGACAGATATACACTAACATATGGGGACAGACACAGGAAAAAGATTCCCAGGACAGCACTCAAGTAGGTATAATTTCAGACTCACGAAATAGACAGTCAGAGGATAGAAGACTTGGGATGTAAAGTAGAGAATTCAAATCATTTACTTGCTCCAGGTAAATGACACCAAGAGAAAGGTCTCTTATTTCTTTCCTGAATGTGACAATACATTATTGGTGACTCAGAGATTATTATTAGTGCATTCAAGTTGACCACATTAAACTTTCAATCTTGTATATCTTATAAATGAAAGAATAAATCCTGATACAAACACTGCTCCCAGAAAAAAAATAAATAAAAGCAGAGCAAAACAATGGCATGATTTGGAACAGGCCACAGGAAAAAGCATATATCTAACTTCCTCCTTCCTCTAACTGGGCAAGTGACCTAAAATTGGGGATGTGAGTGACATGAAGGGATTTAAGTGTGATGTTTAAGTGAGACAGCTTCCTTAACATACATACCAGCATACACTGTGGAGTTTATGCTTGAGTAGGCAAGCCTTTTTGTTGTTGATGCCTGAGAAAAATTAATGTAATGGGAGACCTATGCTTTTGGCTCATGGGTTCAGAGGTTTCATCTCATGACCAGCTATCTCACTGCTATAAGCAGTTGATGAGGCACAATATTCACAGCTGTAGAAACATCTCACCATGTTAGATGGTGGTGGGGAAGGCACCCTAAAAATCTCCTTCAGAGACACAAACCTATCACCAACTTCTACCTAGACCCACCTCTCAATATTTTTGCCAGCTTCCATGATCTATTGATCTATGAATTCAACTGTGAACTAATCCACTGATGAAGAGAGTTCCCTTGAGCCAGTTACTTCCCAACAGACCGCTGACCAACCCCCACTACCTCAGTCTTGAACCACACTTATCACCCAAACCATAACATTTTATTTTCTCTTACATGACTTTTCTCTGTCTCCCCAGCCTAACTGGTCTTTTGGCCTCATTTAACTTATTTGTTTGTGGTCATAGCCTTTAATAGCTGAATCTCCTCTGGGCCTCTCATTGTCTCACTTGAATTTTCAGAGAACTGTTAAGTCCGGTGTCCCTGAAAACAGTTTTTAGAACAGAGAGACCATCCAATTTAGAACCATGCAATGAAATCATCTCACTGAGAGTCAGGAGTACCTGATTCTAATGTCCATGCTACAGCTACCCAAATCACCTAACTGAAACATCTTACCTCTAAAATAAATGGAAGATAAGTACAAAGTCAATATACTCCATATCTGGTAATGTTGTATGACTCCTTCTTGTGGTAATGAAGGATCATCTTAATAGTGAGGGTCATAACCTGCCACGGCCATGTCTAATGGAAACAACAAAGGTCATGCAGCCTGCATAGCAGCTTGACAAAAATCTAGCAGAGCTGAGCCACGTGATGCAATTGCCGTCATGCCGTCTTTCACTTTTGGTCTTGATCTCCAGATGTTGCATGTTTGGGGGCTTCTAATATTTACACAAGGCAAAACTTGAGACTATTGAATTGACGGGAACTTTCTTATGAATCAATTATGCCTTCTCCCAGGAGTATTGCCTCTAAGCTTCCCCTAGAAAGTCCTAAGCATACTTCTCCCACTTTTAGGGAGACATCCTTATCTGGTCCTATTTGAAGTTCTTCCTTACACCCTGGAGGTTGGGACTCAAATAAAGATGCCAGAGATATCCTTTTGAAGCTCTGACTCCAACATCCTCTCAGAACACCTGCCCCTGTACTTACTCAGGCATAAGATAATCAGAACAAAGTAAACTTAAAAAGAGAAACAAGATTCAGTGGGCTAAAGGAGCTGACAGCAGATCAAATAAAGCCTTTTCCTACTATGCACTCAGGTGACTACGTGGCATAAGATTGGAGGCAGTATATGATATGCCCCTTGAGGAAAAGATACAGCAACAAAGTTAGATTGGCGGGAGTTATATCTACACAGCTACTTATACTGATGGACACAGAGTGGTGTGGATAAATGATAAAAAAAAAGTGAAGTATAAAGATTCCATTTCTTAGAAAAGTTATCTCATACAGGGACACTGTGGCATTGTATGACAAAGAAAAAAATTACCAAGATTAGATATTTAAGCAAAGTCTATAAATATATAAAATGTAAACATTGTATTATGCCAGTAATTGAATAATAACTACAGCAGCTTTGGCCTGAAATTTTTTCCTGGGTCCAAAGACAATTAGCACTCTGAGGTTAAGGTTGATAGTACACTGCTCAGGACATGGCTGGCTTGAAGGTTTTCTTTCTGTCTACTGCCTTTAAAACCACAAAAGCAACCAGCCTGAGAGTGGGCTGTCATACACTGGCAAAATAGGTTTCTAGATTAAAAAAAATGGGTTGTGGGTTAGATGGGGGAAAATGATTGTAGAAGATAATTCTGTTCTGTCACAGTTTGTTAATAATGACTACACTTATGACCAAAGGAAGCTAAAACATATGTCTTGGGATAAAAATGATATGATCTATGTTGGAACAACATGAATCTATCCCTGTCTACTGAGTTCTGTATGAATAAAGAAGCAGTCTAACTGCTTGTCAGTCAGGTTGCAAGATCCTCCTGACCATTGTGCCTTTTTTTTTTTGCAGACTCATCTCCTCTGCAGAATTCTCCTCCTGGCCATCTCTGGGGCTGATCCATCAGAGCTGAATATATCTAGACACACGTGAGTATATGTGCATGCAAGCACTGTGTGTGTGTGTGTGTGTGTGTGTGTGTGTGTGTGTGTGTGTGAAGTTTTGATCAGTGAGAGGTTTTTCCCTTTGCTATTCTAGATGATCCATTTCAGTCAGGACAATGCTATGATTTAAGGTGGCACCATTGCTATGCTTTGCAGCTCTAGGATGTACTGTCTACTAATTTCCTGCCTAAAACCCACACAATATACATGGCAGCCTCAACATAGAACCCACATTTTTCACTGAAATCTCCAGGTCCTCACAAAGCCTGATTGTCATGGACCTCTGACTCAATTCAAGCCTTTGTCCTTGTTTCTAGCACCTCAGAGACCTCAGCTTGCCTTCTGTTCCTCAGATATACATGCTCATTCCTGGCTGACATGTTTCTCAGAATAACTTTCTCTACCCAACTTAAAACACCTGCCTCCTCCCTGCTGCCTTCAGCTTTGCTACCTTCCTGTCAGGTGTCCACTTTGGTTCCATTTTTGTTTCTGTAATTGTTTGTGTCAGTCCCTTCCATTAGAAAGTACATCATGTGAGACCGAAGCCTTGTCTCTTCGGCTCACTGCTCTGCCCTCATGCCTACAGTAGTGCTGCCACCCTGACCATTAGGAGTTTCCTCATGAGATGTGGGGTTAGAGGAGTGTGAGAAGCTTAGAGAGACATAAGAGGCAAGTTGTGAAATGAACATTTGCTTTGGCCTTAGGAAAATCTGAATTATATTAAGCTCAGTCAGTTACCAGCTTTGCAATTTTATGGCTCTCCTAGAGTTAGCGTCCTAAAACTTGTCACCTTTGTTACATTATTTAGTGTTCTGTTATGTGAGACAGCATATGAAAAACATATGCATGAGGAGCTCATGTAAATGAAGTCTCCTTTCACCCTTCCCCTCCCTGTTGTGGATTTGGTATAACACTTGCATTGTGGGTTCCAAAAAGAATTCCACATGTGAGACACTGAGGGTCCCTGCCCCCAACTAATTCTGATTGGCAAATAAAGTTTCTGGTGGCCAATGGCTGGGCAGGGAGACAGAGGCAGGACTTTAGGACTCTTAAGCAAGGAAACTGAGGAAGAAGCAGAATTGCCATGCTGGGGAAGCAGAAGAACCAGGCCTGAGAGCAGCAGAAGGGAAAGTATATAATCATGTAAGAGATGGGAAAGAGCAGTCCCAGGAGCCCCACTGATTGGGTGTAAGGTACCAAAAATGGAATATAGATTTTAGTAAGTAACAATTCAGAAGTATCAGAGGGGAGGTGTTAGTATCATGGAAATTTGGAATGACCAAACCACTGAGCTGTTTAACGCATATTACAATAGAAGGGTTCGTGTGTGTGTGTGTGTGTGTGTGTGTGTGTGTGTGTGTGTGTGTCTTTCATTGGTGAATCCAGAGCATTAGAGAAGGTAGTAAGGAATGTGCATGTGCTTCCACTGTAGAGATTAGAGTGAATTAACCAACTATGACTACAGATGGTGTCCAATCTGTAAGATAGAACTCACTATTAATAATTAATTGAAAATTCTCAAATAGAAAACACACACTGTGACATGGGAATAGAAGGTGGGGAAAATTGGTTTCTTGGCAGAGTTGTGGATTTTGCCCAAGCCACGTGGTTCCTCCCCAAGCTGCACAAGTTTGGAACTAGGACAAAAGATATGCTAAATTGGTGCACATAATTCTGGGGTTTATGGGAGCTGGGACATAGCTAAGCTCCCCCCCCCCCAGCCAACCTGGACAAAGCTGGGTGGCAGTGATTAGTCCTGGGCCATTCACAAAGGCTGGTAGCTGCCTCAGAAAGTTTGAGATCAAAGGTGTTGAGAGCCCCTGCTGTGCAAACACACGGGCTACTCAGAAGGCAGAGAGACCAATCACAGAGGCTACTTGCTTCCTACAATCAAATAAATAAAATATAGTGATAAATAAATAAGAATTGATTTAATTATTTTTAAGGCTAGGAGGAATATATAGTGGTAATTGTTTAAGTGTTTTTAAGTATACATGGAATAAAAAAAAATCCTGCCTTTGATCTTAAATGCAGAAAACAAAAGCACAGAGATAAAGAGAAACCCTACTCAACAAATAATAATATGGAGATATTAATCTCCATAGAAGGAAGAATGAACGAAACGTGATTTAATTGTAGTTAAGGATACAAAGGAGAGAAATCTTTAAAGGAAGATTAAACAGGGCAGGGAGTTGGACTCTTTGAACACAGCCTACATAGGAATTCTGGGATTGCTTAGCCTGGTATGACAAATTAAAAGCCTGGAAATAGGCTCACAGAGAAATATAGAAGAACATTTTATAGAAGTTAAATACATAGGAACTGATATTAATTCATGCTATATAAAGAGAAAGGAGTTATATATACCCACAGAAATAGTAATCTCCATAGAAGGGAGAATTTAAGTATACATAGATGAATACATTTATCTAGACCTTGATCTCACTATTAAAAATTAATCATGCAAGAGCAAGGCAGAGGATAGTGTAGGCGCATTGTCTCAAAGGAGAATGGTAATTGTTTAGATTGCTTTGATTGTTGTAAATTGTTTTAATTATCAAAATGTGTGTGTGGTTGTAAGTTTGGTGGTTATGATATTAAAAATCTTCTGGAAGAGAGATCTGAATAGGGCAGGACTGAAGAGAAAGGAGGCTGTGAATTGGAATCAACCCATACCTTTGATGATTTCAGGTTACTGGACCAAGGACATGCTATTATGGAAGAGAGGCTCTGTATCTGTGTTAATAGGAAAAAAGAAAAGTCTATGGATCCCTTTCAGAGTGATATGGACCAGATATAATAGTAGAAGACCACCTAAAGAACTTGGCTACAGAAAAGAAGAATTTGAGTAAATCAAACAGGATAGGTAACTTGATTTGCTGATTCCTCCACATGAGAAGAGCTGTGTGACTGGCTTAGACATAAAAATATCTCTGGTCAAACTTCAGCTAAAATTAGACAATGAATCTTGTTGGTTATGGAATCCTTAATATTCATGGTGCCATCCTTCACATAGCATGAACGAAGATGTATTACAATCAGCTGTTGATCAAATTAACTCATAAAAGGATGGTTGTCTTTTAACTGCTCAAACAAGGAGCAAAAATTCATTCTTAACTGACCGGTGCATCTTGCATAATCCATATGAATGTCTTAATAGTACTGAAACTTATGTTATGATATTTATATATTATAGAATGTGCAGCTCTGACAGGTTTAATCCATGGGGATTCTGAAATGGCCAGCATGCTGTTCCAGACCCCTGCTCCCTAAGGATGCTTGCAAAGACTTGATTCCAGAACAGCTTCAGAAGTAGCTGCTGGTTCCTGATGGACTCAGTTCACCCATCCTTTCAGACAGAACCAGTCAGAACTTCATTCAAGCCCAGAGCCTTCTAAGGACACAGAAGACTGGATAGCAGAGACTAAAGGCTAGCTTTCTTAAGTCTAATCAATTTTCCTAATTTTTCTACCCCTCCCCACCCCTTTAAAAAGTATTTTATTGCCACAATTTAGCAGGAAGAAGTTATGGAGAGTTGTCATCCTGATCCCTTGGGTTTGGGTACCTGGTTATGGTTATTTTATACATTGTAGATAGATGGTCATTTTAAGGGATAATTTGGAAATGGTTATAATTTTGAACAGGGAGGAAATATATGGGATGGATTACTAAATTTATTCTTAAACATCGCATTGTATAGCCATAATCTTACATTACTAGAAATCTTTATAATGGATGAAAAAGTTATAATTTCTTACATTGGTACAGATTTACGTAATGATACAGACTTAAGGTTTTCGTTGGTATCAGAATTTTATATTGATACAAAATTGAAATTAATATTGTTATCTTAGATGGGTATTGTGCCTATGTGACTCATTTAAGAATATAAGGCTTAGACCCACTCCTTCTAGTAGCTGGTATTGCAGACCGTTTAGGATGATTAAGGAACACAAGTTAAGGGCCAGATAGTAAACTCATGGTTACATTAGATTCTGAATTAATTATAACAAGGTGCTTTCAATATTATTAAAATAAAAAGAGCTAAGAGAAGTCAAGGTTTAATAATTCAGATATACTTTATATAGATTGATAGTTTTCAAAAATATCAGAAATCCACAGAATATAGCATTTATAATCATTTCACTATTAATAGAAATTCTGACTAGGAGGTATGTCTGCTCCTGACAGTACTCCCTTTACAGTTCAAAGAAGATATTGAGCATCATAACCTCCATATAGAGTTGCTTCAGTTGTGGCAAAGTAGCCATAGGGCAAAAACTGCCCTATTTCATCTGCAGACAAATAATACTGTCCAAGAGAATACACACAATGCAAGATAGTCACCAGCTCATTGCTGCTAACACAGGGTAAGCTCGATTCACTTAAGGTCTGCCAGATGATTCTGGGCCAGAAGACTGAAGACAGATGCTCCACCACTTTTGAGGAATGGGGAACTATCCAGGTAGTTAGCTATCTCTGAAAATTGGTTAAGTTTTGGAAGCTGCACTTTTGTTCTTCTGATATAGTCAGGTAATATCTAGTTCATTCTCAGATCTCTGACAGGGTTGAAGATTAGATGTAGTCTCATATTCAAATTGAGTCGTTTAGCATTAAGGAAGAAGATCTAGATTTGAAAGGATGGTTTTCATATGGCAATGCAAGTTAAAATCAAAACATAATTCAGGTATAAAATTGTAAGCTCATGAAGTTAGGAGAGATGTTAGAGTAATGTACCTAAATTGACAAAATTGATGGATTGGACATTATTGGCGTATGTCATACTTATAGTTTACATAACTGTGATAACTATATTCATTGTGTATCTGAGAGAAAGGGCCTTTTAGTGGATAAAAAGGGGAAAATGTAGATTTGGGTTTAATGCTTGCATTACAGGTCCCAAAATTGTAAAAGAATTCCACATGTGAGACAATGAGTGTCCCTGCCCTCAGCTGGTTCTGAATGGCAAATAAGGTTGCTGGTGGCCAATGGCTAAGCAGGGAGGCATAGGCAGGACTTTAGGATTCTTGGGCAAGGGGACTGAGGAAGAAGCAGAATTGCCATGCTGGGGAAGCAGAAAGACCAAGTTTGAGAATTGCAGAAGGGAAGTACATAGTGATGTAAGAGTCAGGAAAGGTGGTCCCAGGGAGCTCCAACAATTGGGTCTAAGATAGCAAAGATGTAATATAGATTTTAATAAGTAATAATTCAGGAGTATCAGAGGGGGTGTTAGCAATGTGGACATTTGGGAGTGACCCAGCCATTCAGCTGTTTAAGGCATATTAAAATAGAAGGCTGCATTTGTATGTCTTTCATTCGAGAATCCAGAGCAATGAGGCAGGTAGCAAGAAATCCATGAGCTACTGCCAAGGAGATTAGAGGGCATTAACCAACTGTAACTACACCTTCCCCTCTTTTATTTCTCTGTTTGACTAAGGTTGAAATGTATATCATTATGACCATCTTCAAGTCTTGGTTTTCTTCTTCCAAGGGTATCGAATTGACTCATTCAGTACATACATTACTCACACCCCATCATGTAATTCTAATTCTCCTTGATCCACAGCTGGATGCTTGGGCCCTACCTTGGGGTGTTTCCCTTACCCCTCGCTGAGCCTTTCAGCCTGCTAAGGCAAGAAGTTGTTTACACCCTTGCAACTGCTCTCAGCCCCTGATTTGTGGCTGGAACCTTCCATGGCACCCTTCCCCCTCCCCAAGCCTTTCAGCTTGTTGTTGTTAAGAAGTTGTTTACACCCCTGTTTTGGGGTCAGAACTTTCCACGACACAGATTTTTCCTGTTTTCCTGGTTGAGGATTTTCACCTGCTTTATTGCTTTTCCACAGCTTTTGCCTCTGGTATATAAGGAGATCTCAGTAAAGCCTGGACCACATTCTATTAACACGAATGACTTGAGTATGTGTTTCTTCTTAAATCTTGCAGGCCTATGCCCAGTTCTCAGTGTTGTGATGACGCAGGAGTCATCAGGATGGTGCTTCTTGTATCTGTACAAGTATTTGCCTTCTCCAATTTACAGACTGTCTTAGTCAGGGTTTCTATTCCTGCACAAACATCATGACCAAGAAGCAAGTTGGGGAGGAAAGGGTTTATTCAGCTTACACTTTCACATTGCTGTTTCATCACCGAAGGAAGTCGGGACTGGAACTCAAGCAGGTCAGGAAGCAGGAGCTGATGCAGAGGCCATTGGAGGGATATTTCTTACTGGCTTGCTTCCCCTGGCTTGCTCAGCTTGCTTTCTTATAGAACCCAAGGTCACCAGCCCAGGGACAGCACCACCTACAATGGGATGGGTACTCCAACCTTGAACACTAGTTGAGAAAATGCATTACAGCTGGGTCTCATGAAGGCATTTCCACAACTGAGGCTCCTTTTCTGTGATAACTCCAGCTTGTGTCAAGTTGACACACAGAACGAGACAGTACACAGACTATTCTGGGATAGCTTTGATGAACCTCTCATTTAAATAGTGGATCATTCTATACACATAAAAAAAAGTTCACAGGGTCTCAGTCCTGTCCTACCAAGAGGAAAAGTAGCCTAGAGGAAAAGGCTTTCTTCAGCACTTTGAATCATTTTTCTTTTCATTGGTTAATTAGTACTCAAAAACATGCCATCATCCAGACTTTGATTTCAGGAGCCATTACTTCACTGGGTTGTAATATCTTGAGTGATAATGTCTTCCCATAAGAAGCAGAGAGCCAGAAATGGTCTTAATGGAGGAAGTGAAGCTCAGTCCACCAATACAGTCATTTAGTGAATAAAGATGTAAAATGGAAAGTATTAGACCATGTTCCATTTCATGCTGCTGTTTTCTTTGATATCTCAGGAAGTCTCATTTGCTTGCTTTGAAAACAGAACTGGCATATTTTGCTATCACCCTGGTATCCTATTTTTACAACTCTTGTTTCTTTCCTCTAGGGTTTGGGGGTGGAATTAAGTATTTATTAATATATTTGTTTTCTTTCATTTCCACTAATAAATATTCTTAGAGCAACGAATGAAGTTGATGGCAGCTTTAAATGTCTACAAGTATTCAAGCACTTATTGTTTTATCCTCATTCTGTATGCTTAATTATCCAATTTCATTTTCTCTTTCCTTTTCTAGCCAGTCCTTTGGACATTGCACAGATGTATGTATGTATACAGGCTCGCTCTGTCTCTCTCTGTCTCTGTCTCTCTCTGTCTCTGTCTCTCTCTGTCTCTCTGTCTCTCTCTGTCTCTCTCTCTGTCTCTCTGTCTCTCTCTGTCTCTGTCTCTCTGTTTCTCTGTGTGTCTTTGTGTGTATAGAGTTCATATGAACATATGTGTGCATATATGGAGACCACAGGTCAACGCTGGGCATTTTTCTCAGTTCCTTATTTTTAAGACAGGGTTTCTCATTGAACTGGAAGTACACTTACTCAGTTAGACTGGCTGGCCAAGCCTTAGAGGTCTAGCTCTTTCCATATCCCCAATCCTCGAATTACAGCGTCATGCTACAGCACCTGGCTTTTTATGTTGTTTGCTAGTCAACTCACAAACTCATACATTCAGGGTAACCACTTTACTGAGTCATCTCCTCAGCAATCCACAAGTTCTCTTTATTTGTCTCGTTATTGTTGTTTATATTTCTTTTATTTATGTGTACGAGCACACATGCCACAGCCTACTTCTCAGTGTTTTGGCTAAAGTTCTATCACCGTTTAGGAAGAACTCAGGCCTTTGCAGATTCCAAGAATGGGCTGCAGGGCCCAGTGTTTCCTCAATGCTGTGTATTTAAAACACACATGCTGGAAAGACAGTGTGGCTGGACATAAAGTCCCTGCTTCACATTCTCTTTCTTTCACTGAGATTTTTTTTTTCGGAGCTGGGGACCGAACCCAGGGCCTTGCGCTTCCTAGGCAAGCGCTCTACCGCTGAGCTAAATCCCCAACTGAGATTTTTTTTAAAGTGCTCCTGCAGTGTTTCTTTGCTTTGCTTGTGGGTCTAAATGCATGAGCTTAATTCCATTGTGTGTATGTTTCTCACCTTAATGCACAGAAAATCTGAGGAACTCATCTTTACCTGCAAAATTAAATGTTCTTAGTATCATGTGTTCAGAAATGATCACCCTGCCTCAGTGTTCCAAGGTACTTAGGGAATCCTTTCTACACAGAAGGTATTTCTTTTCATTGTAGAAGATGTTACTGATTCACAAAATCTCTTTTCCATTAATTTTTCTTTTTTCATTCTAGGGATGTGAATAGTATTGCTTTTCTGAGAATGTTCTATTTTTATTACTTTCTTTTCACTAATTTCTTTACTTCTCTGTGTAATTTTTACTTTCTTAATATTCAACCCCATCTTTCTTAAAACTTCATTAAATTTTAATTTGTATCTAACATTTAAGTGGGCATAAAGATTTTTAAAAAATAGTTACTTAATTTCTGAGAAATTTATGACATTTTTCTTCAACTTCTTTTCTGGGATTGAACAAAGCTCTTTTAATTCACACTTTGAATTCATTTTCACTTTTCAGAATTTCTGGTTTAATATCATTCATAGATTTTTTTTCATCTGCTTATGCATACAGAATTGTGTTTGATTACTGTCTTAAAGTTTCATTCTGGATTTGTCTTTTGTGGATATTTTCTTTATTTGATTTAGGTCAGATGTGACCTTCTGGCTTTCTAGTGGTTTATTGTTCTTTAAACCATACTGTAGTGTTTTCCATGATCCCTTGTTTAATGGCATCTGATTCCCACACTTTAGAAAAGTCTAGATGTATGAGTGTTGTGTTTTGTTTGCTCGTTCTGTTGGCGAAGCCAGGGTTCCACGTCCTCTGATCTTCTCACTCTTGTTTATGTCACAGCGGTATTTCTCCTCATGCTTTAAAGCTTTTATTTCACACGTAAATTGTCAAGGAACATTTTTGTCCTTTTTCATGTCTCTAACTTCATGTGTTTTTGATGTTGGAGCTTGGGTGTGATTTAAAGAATCACCTTCAATGTCTTTCACCTTGAATAGTATCTATCCCTTTAAATTATATGCTTGCATATGGGTTCTGATCAATTCAATCATTTTGAAATTCTTTCTTTACATGTTTGGCTCAACTGTAATATTTTTAGATTTACTTTGATTACAATCTTTCTAATGATTTCAACTCCTAGGCTTCTACGCTTTCCTTCTTCTTTGTCCCTCCCTTCATGTCCTGTGACTCTCTCTTCCTCTCTCTTCCACCTCTACCTTCCAATGGGAGGAGGGGAGGATGAGCATGAGGCCCAGGAATGTATGATGTTTCCTGATTACTCTAATGTACTTTGTAGTACACCCCACCCCCATAAAACTGGGCATGGCTGTGTACAGGTAATTCAGATGTGAGGCTGTTTTATATATTCAGAAAAGGAGGTTCTATAAAACGGGTTACCACAAAGCTGCCATTTTTGTTCCAGATAACTTAAAAGTGTTCTGTGATGGATTCAAAAATTTTAAGAGAGCCTAGTTAACCAAATGGTTTCTTCACAATTCATGTCTGCTGTCTCTTAGGAACCTTTGCTCATGTTAAGGTCATAAAATGCCTTCTTGTGTTTGTATTTTAAAAATGGTCTTTTACAGTTTTTATGTTTTATATATTTTCGATTAATTCAAGTACTTTTTTCTTCTCCTTCAGAGACCCGCCCCTCTTTATACTACCTTTCTTTCCTGTCATACCAGGAGCCAAAGAAACTTGCAGCACATGAGAAGTCAGCCCATCATGAACTTTGCTGGCAATGGATGGAATTTGAGAATATCATCCCGAGTGAGGTGCAGCTTGGTCTTCATGTAGGTCCCCTAACAAGTGGAGTGGAAGCTATCCAGGTCTCTATTCCCTGCCATTGCATCCCCTTCTTTCTACTTAGATTGACTGGTTGGGCCTCAGGGGGGAGAAAATGTGCCTAGTCCTGCAGGGATTAGATGCCCCAGGATGGAGTGGTACCCAAGGGGAAGCTCCACTTTTCTGAGAAGAGGAGACAATGGAGAAATGTAAGGTTGTTACAGGGAAGAGAGAAAGGAGGGGGCTGTGATGAGAATGAAAAGCGAATTAAAAATATATAAAGTTTAAAAAAAAAATTAGCCCATTTCCCCACACCACCAAAATAGCTAATTGACCAAAATTTAAGTGGACATACAGCTTGGCACTCTTTTTGTGGAGAATTATCTTTTTTGTTCTGATGATATATGTCTTTCTATGATAACCTCTCTACTAGAGTGGTGGTCATTGATATATTATGCCTTAATATACTTTTGATTGCAGTAAGGGCAGAAGAAAGCAGTCTCAAAATGCTGACATTACCATAGGTTTCCCACTCATTTTAAAGTAATGTTCTACTTGAAAAAAGTGTTCATTACATTAATGTTGCAACCATCAAAATATAGGAAAAGGGTATGAAAATAGCCATAGCATTTTACTTCTAAGTCTTTCAGGGATATTTCCTGAGAATTAGGATACTATTTTCCATAGTAAATATAACACACTGTCTTTAGCAAGTTTAACATCAGTATAGTAATGTTTTGACATAACTTATGATTTATATTCCATCAGTATCAATGGGCCTGATATCGTTGTTTGTAGCATTTCATCCTCCTAGATGAAGCTACTCTCTAGCTGGTTTTGCATTTGTCAGAGCACTACCTAGTCTTCAGACTTGCATAATGACTCACACCTTCCCTGTCATTTGTGACATCAGCAGAAGGCAGCACTTTCCCCTCCTCTGCCAAACAGGACTCCTATACTTCTGAACTCTCTCTACCTTCTCATGATTATATCTATTCTTGGCCAGAATGTCTCTTGTATGTCTCAGACTCAGAAGCACAAAGGCTCATTCATCCCTTGTGGATGGCTTTAATTTTAATCACTTGTTCAGGGTATTTTCTGTTTTCTCGTCTCTGCAATTCTACTCTTTCAAACAGCAAGCAGCCTACAACATTATTTTGTACTATGAAAATATTTTGCTTCTCACCAATAAAAATTTGTCCTGGTTATAAATACTGGAATAGATTTTTATTGATTAAATCTACAACCCAGTGGTTGAAAAATGATCACGTTTCAACCCCAGCATTCTCTTTTTATTTACCATTTGACACTCAAAATTCTGCTGTAAAAATAAACTTTCCATTTCTCTGTGGGTAGCTAATACAAAAGAAACTCACTTTCTCACAAAATTACTGGTCCTTGAGAAGTCAAAGACCAAGGTTTATAAGCAATATCGACATAACCATACCTGGTTGTACACTGACTTCTTGTGAAGGAGGTAGAATAGGAGAAACGAGTTATTTTCTTCTTTTAAACCCATGTCTGACTATACACTACTCCACTAAGAAAAATCACTTTTCTTTGCTGTTCTCCATATGAGGATGTTTTCCAAATGCAGTCACATTTTACACTTCAACTGCAGTACGGTGCAATCCACAGAACAGCAAAAGCTTAAATCTTATCAAAGCAAAATTGAAGTTTATAATGTTGTTGGGCAGATTTTTGTCTTTTGCCCACTTATCTACTTTATTGTGGACTTGTAAACTTCATTGTTTGCAATACTTTTAATAACCAGGTACTTTAATCCTATAATATGTGATATAGGATGCAAAATTTTATCCTAGCATTTAAAAAATGGAAACTTCTTAGGGAAGGGGGCCAATGTATTAGTCTCTTTGCTTCCCATGTAAGCAATCAGAATGTCTATTTTTGTTCTTTAAATTTGCTTGTCGGGTATTTTATTTTATAGTGTATTTAGCTTTTTTTGTTTTAATGCAGTCAAAGTTAATTTGTCCTTATTGTTAGAAAACATTTTTTATACCCAAATCAGATGTTACTTTCTTAATTTAATTTGGTAAACCTCATTGTTTCTTTTTCAATTACTGGCTCTTTGTTTGAAGTCATTTTTGAGAAAACTTTTCTTGCTAGAATCACTTGCTATGCCATCTTTCTTGCACAGATTTCCCAGTGTAGCTTGAACTCTTTCCCAGCTGCCCATTTTCAAATTCAGAGGAATATATTATAATAGTCACGGTTTTAGAAGCCATGCAGCCTATGGTGCAAATGTCCCATCCTCCTCTTACGAAGCAGAAAGTAGAGAATGTAAGAGAAAAAATTACAAGAACAAGTTGTAGACCAGATTTTGCCTGTGGCTTTTCTTTCTGACTCCTGGTCTGGGCTATCACATTAGTCTGTCTATTAATGAACAGCTATCGTACTGGGTTACTTATTAGTGCTTTGTAGTATATTTTCCCACCTGGTATGTTACCAGTGATATTTATCTGTTTACTTTGTTTTCTTGTTTTCTGCATAAACCTTGCCATGGCTTGTTAGGGTATTGTAAATGAAGGTTACAGAAACTACTGTAAAACTTCCAAGGTCAAACTTCCTACAAGACTAAAAATGACTGTTACTTTAGAGAACTTCAAACTTAATAGAATTGGAGCCTAAATACATTGTATTTTGTCTATAATTACCCCTGTAAACAGCCCTTCTTTTTCCACATTGTGCCTGATATTGTCTAATTAACAGATAACACCATTTTCAGATATATCAACTTAATAAAACGCTAGTTCCCACCATCAAATCCCTCAAGAATCTCAGTGGACAGCGTCTGAGACCTATGGTTGGAATTCTTCTGCTTTGCCGGAGCCACCTATTTAGTATTTCTACCGTGGTCTGCAGAAAATGCTCTGCTATCATAAGGACATAGGGAATAGCAGCTTCCACATTACAACATAGAATTTGGAGTGACCCACATCTCCGTTACCAGGCCATGGTCACTCATATTTGTCTTCAGAGTAAACACTCTTATTTTCCCTTAAAGCGAGAACCATGTTTTTGTTTTAGTACTGCCAAACAGAACAGAACTTCTGTCATTACTGTCATTACAAAACCACTGCCATTACTACCAAAACCAAAAACACCCTCCCATTGAAAATTTTACTAGGGTTGTACTGAATATGCATATGAACTCTGCTTCAATTCTGTCCCTAAATATTATCAATACTTTAATTGGGACTCTGTGTTGTTGGTACTGAGACAGATTAGGGAGGATCTATGTCTCCTTTACACTCGGAAATCTTAAAAGTTGTTATAATTAATAGGTTTTCTTTTTGTGGTATTAAAATACCTGTCAACATCAACTTCATTAAGGATGTATACTGGTTCATAGATTCGAGGTACTCTGCATCGTGTCAGGGATGGCGTGGCATCAGAGATTGGGGCAGCTGTTCCACTGCATGTACAGTCAGGAAGCAGAGAGTGATGATGATGCTAGTTCTAAGCTCCCTTTCTGCATTTTATGCACACTGGAACCTCAGCATGTGGAATGGTGACAACCATGGTTGAGGTTAGGATTGCTATCTCAGTTCAGCTAATCTTGACGATCCCTCAGGAGAATGCCCAGAGATTTGTTTGATAACTCTAAACCCTGTCATTTGATCAGTAGAGATTGACTATCACAGTGTAATGATATGTTCTTTAAGCTCTTGTCATTGTAAGCACTCCTTCTGGTGTTCATAATCACCTAAACAATAGCTGTTAATGGTGAAACAATTAACTCCCCAATCCTGGTCCAAAGACCAAGAAACCTGATAGTGCATGTTCTAGTTCTGTGAGCAGGAGTCTGATATCTCATCCTGAGCACCCAAGCAGAGGACCAGTTTGAGCCTGTTAGGTCCTTGTTCTTACTTTTATTCGGTATTTGTTCCATAAAGTTCTTCAAGTAATCATAAGGGCTAGGTAGCATTAGACAATTGTACCGATTCAAACATTTAACTCATATGGGCATAGATATTGTACTATTGGACTAAAAATCAAGTTGTTATGTAAGATTAGTTAGCAGGGATTCACAGCCAAGTTCATTCCAGTCGGGTCACATTTTTGGGCTCTAATGGTCTTTCTGATTCCCATACAATGATTGCCACAACTCCTGGCATGGCTGGCTGGCATGCATATTCTTATATTCCAGTGTCCAAGGAGAGGCCACTTGGCTGTCAGTGTTTGCATATTTAGTTTGGTCCTCTTGGCAGCTAGCATGGGCGGGGATAGCCAGGAATGAGCTTCCCCTGATACACTTGAGGAGGCAGAGTGGTGAATGAATGCTTCTGGGTATGTGAATGAGGGAAGATAAACAGCATAGTAAGCACTCGTCAAAGTGCTTAAACACATCAACCTCTCCCTCCAGACGTTGTGTCCCCAGAAGTTAAAAAAAGAAATGCCTTATCCACCACTGAATACTTCACATGCAGGATAGTTGTCAAATGAACTATTTTAGTTTGAGATTAGAGAGAGTTCACTCAATAAACTGATGGTATCTTAACAGGGGAGTTTCCCAACTACCATTGAGAACACTTCTCTCAGCTCAGACATTTATGTTTATGAAAGTTTTACTCCTAGCTATTTCTTCTCTGGGTTCATTTTCACCGATGATTCTTTTCTTTAAACATCAAGAATGGCAAATCACAGGTGATATCTCCCATGATTCTACATCACTGCATGTGGACCACTTCTCTCCACACTGAGCATTCCTTTGTTATTTCTGTAAGATCTGGTGACTCTGGTTATGATGTGTTGTACCATAGTGGCTTCTAGAAGGCATACAAAACAGCTCCTTCCAGAATATAGCTTTCATCCCTACCTTTTCTCCTGCCCCTTCTCACAAAACCCAGTTAATCTAAAAGGGAATTTAGGCAAAATTCCTGCAATATGGAGTATTTCAGGTGTGTACGTCACTGGAGAATATTTAATGTTAATATTCTTCTGGAAAACGTAGAGAGAGATAAAGAGTCTTGCTAGCATCCAGTGCCTTTTCTTGGTTCATTCTAGAGACTTATTCCTCATGTTTCAGAGATCTACATTCTCCAATTTTAGCCATGTATAGTGTCAAGAGACTATGTCCTGCAAGGATGGTGTGGCTTTAAAGTATGCCTTAAGGCCAAAAGGAAGAAACTGGCATTTTATTTGGAGGCCATTTTTTGCATGTTAATGTTGGCATTTCTAAAGAAACCATTTATTTCCCTGACAACCAAATACCATCAGGCACATCAGAGGCCTTGGTGATTCAGATATATTTGGATATTCCTTATAAATAATGAATAAACACACAGCATCTCTGTCCAGTTCTATTAATAAAACATTGACTGTTTCTCGGCAAGTAGCAGATTTTATGATGGCTTCCACATGATATTACTAAAGAAATCTTCTTTCATATTTGAACAAATATTCTTCACCTGTAATTTTAATGATCAGGAAACTAAGGACAATTTTCCCTGTCATAGTCAGTTTGTGATGCTGCATTGGGATACTACAGACAGGAAAATTTATAAAGAGCAGCGATGATTTATTTCTCATTATTCTTCTGGTTGGAATGTCAAAGATCTAGGTGTTAACAGCATGGCTGTCTAATGAGTGGTTTTGGGGGCCTCACAAACCAAGTCATTTTGTCTTCTCCACAGAGAACAATCCCGTCATCCTCATAGGGGAGAGTACATTGATGAGCAAGGAAGAAGGCTCCCTTCAACCTCAAACTAGTTCTACTCGTGTGAGCTTGAGTGATGGCCTCATACGCTCTTAAAAGTCACTCCCTTTAAGAGTATTCCACTCAGGTTGGAAGCACATCATTCAAACCACAGAACTTTAGTGTGATATCTTTGGGAGCATTTTAACTTTTTGAGTACAGGCACCATGGTTAGAGTCCTGGATGTCATTGTGTTCTAGTGAAGACAATCGTCCAGCAGAGCACCCAATTATTTATTAAAGCATTATTACACACAGGCCTCAGTAACTCCCATATGTAGAGCTTTCTGGGTAATACTCAAAGGGAGAAGGCATGGGAACATAAAAATGCTTCCATACATGCTTCTCCAAAACCTAAATCAAGCATAGAATTTGATATGTACTTGAAGGGAATGCAGACACTTGAGTGTAGACAGGCTCAGTACTCTCTTAACCCTTAGTTCATGCTGATGACTACAGTTTGTCCTAATCTAAGACACAGTACAATGGAGGGTATCAGAAAAAACTACTTTATCTAATTAATACCACACTTCAGACCTCTAATAAATATGGACTAATGAATGTCATTATCTGATTAATGTCATTATTATTCTTTACTCTAGAGAAAAGCAATCAACGGATAGTTCCATATTAAGAACGGTCACCTTTAAAGCTGTACATGTTGAACTGATGAAGAAAAACGTGTTTCCTATAAGTAAACACAAGAGATGCTGTTAAGGCCCTGCTCCCATTGTGCTGCTATCAGTTGCTTCTACTGCACACAAAAACTGAACATTAAATGCTCAGAAACACAGATGTAAAGTCAAGTGTCCAAAATAAATCAGGCACAGGAGACAATCCGGGAAATGTCAGACTATAAGCAACCACAAAATAAAAGACAGGAGGGGCCATGTGAGGTAGGAGGGGGTGTGTGATCTGGATATAAAGTACATAGATACATATATACATACATACATATATACATACATACATGAATAAATAAAATAAATAAATGGAAAAAAGAAAGAAAAGGAACCAAAAATAAAAATAATCAACTAGACAACCCTACCCCTGAGAACTGATTGTTTACTTGGACTGTGGAATATTCCCCTGTGGAAAGAAGGAAGAATAAAGCGCACAGGTATTATTTTTCTCTGATGCTTCCACTGAGTTCCATTTGGCTGTCCCCTGGGGCATGCTTCCCTCTCTTTACTGCACAAACACCTCTGGAACAAGTTGTGCTCCCACCCATTACCTTGGATCCTTTCTGAGAGGAGAGCTTTTCAGCACGATTGCACTTTTTCCTTCTTTAAAGCCATTGGGTATATCTTGCATGGATTTTTTTTTGTAAAATTTGTAGGCCTGTAAATAACTATATAGCATTTGCAGCACTCATTTTTGTCTTCTGTATCTATGTGTCTGTGTGTGTTTTCTTTCATGCTTTTGTTTATTGAAAATAGATTCTTTTTCATATAGTGTATGTTGGTATCAGGAACTGGCTTAAGGTCAGGAAGAGTCTGCCTTTTATTTAGGCTGTGACAGAACAACTCGCAGGTAGAGGTGGGAAGTGGACTCTGGGGATGTGTGGCAATTGCCACGGCAACAGATGCACAGGTCCCTGTCGCCTATGGGTGACATCACCATCATCGCTGGATTCAGAGGCAATCTGCAACCATAAAGCTAGTTTCTGATACCAACATACCTCCCTTTTTCTTATCATAAAGAGAAGAAGAAAAAAAGGGGGAGGGGAAACTGATGGTGGACAGGCAATAGGGGCTTTGTGTCTCTTTAAATGTGCCAAGTACCTCCTGGTCTTGGTGGACACCTTCTTCTTAGGATGGGTAGAGGCATTTCCCAAAGCTAACAAAGGGCTCAGACAGTTTCTGATCTCTTCTGAGAGATCATCCCCCAATTGATTTGATGTTCTGGCCTCTCTCCAGTCAGACAGCCCTAAATCTACTTCCCAAATTTTCAAATTCTATCTAATGCCCTAGACATCCCTGGCATTTTCATATTCCCTACTGTCCTCAATCTTCAGGTAAGTTAGAAAAAACCAACCACTCTTTAAAAACCACTCTTGTCAAGCTGTCATAGGAACTTCACCTCAATTGGGTAAAACTCTTGCCTCTGTCTCTTTTTAGGCTACAAGCTCTCCCCAAAGAACCTCTCTTCATCACACTCTTTGAACCTATGTATACATGTCTGGTTCTAACTCCTGGTCTTTCACCTAAATGCTCTCCCCTCCCAGACCACCTACCTACCCTGTTACTTTGCCACCTCTACTCTCTCTGGGGAACTTTGCTGACCACTATCTACTTTGGCCACACACTGTCCCTTGTCCACTGCCTGTCAACATTGGAGACCAAGTTCTTCTATCCCTTCCAGACCATCAGCCCTCACCCCTCTCTCCTAAATGCCAGGGCCCTTTTTAAGTTAATTCTCATGATACCTATAGCTTCTAAACTTGAGGGTCAACCTGTCTCACCTCAAACCTTTCATCTCTCCACATATAAATTCTTCATACACATCAACCCTAACAGGACAATGCTCTATTAAACTCTAGATGTTGAGACCACCCACCTTGTCCACAATCCCAGAAAATGAGACTCTATTCCAGCAGCTGTGCTCAACCCTGACCCCACTGGATTAGACATGGGCTTCTTATCCTCCCCTGCTGTTTGTTTCCATTCATGGTAGCCCTTATATTTGGAGATTAGCAAAACCCCCATAGATAACAGTCTTTCCAAGTAGTGTCACGAAACTGCTTTATAGCCGCATTCCAGGAACTGATCCAAATTGTTGTCATCCCTGTATCTGTTATCTCATCTAAATATTAAGATCTTTTTACATTCTTTCTCTTTGACCAGACAAAAAGATGATTGTAAAAAATGGCCAGACCCATATGAGGGCTACCAGATACATATGCTAGGATCATGGGCCAATCACATCTCCTAGCAACAACACAAGACACCCTATTTCTACATACGAGACCCATGGAATCCCAGGTGGGAGACAGGAGTTGTTGGTAAGCTCTACCATAAAAATCAAGCTGGGTCCCCAGTGAGTACTATCTGAATTCAGAGAAAATATGTCTCAATTGCCTAACCTCTAGATATCAGAAAAGTAGAAGTAACCAAACCTTCCTCCAAGGTCCTTAACTCCTTGACATCCCCCCTAATAAATGGCACTAACTTGTCATTTCACCCAATGCTTCAGTCCTTGACCTTGGCATACCAACTCCTTAATGCCGCCTGACCCGGTCACTTTAAAGGTTGCTGGATATGTGTACCCTCTGGAACTAGCTTGCAATTGCTACTCACAGCCTCTCCAGTGATACTGCCAAGTAACCTTACCTTAGCTTTTGTCAGCTGCCCCGACTCTGATGTCGCCATGACTCCATGCCTTTTCTCTATTCCTCTTCATGACATGGCAAACTGTTTTAAGACATCCAGCACACATTCTGTAGGAACGCTAAGCTTCCCCGACTGCGATAGAACACAACCCTTGGTACTTCATCTCTTCCACAATGCTCTGCAGTTCAAAACACATCAGTTCTTTGTGGCACTCGGGTATATCATCACCTACCTGCCAGCTGGTCAGGAGCTTGCACGTTGGTATTCCTTTCCCCTGAACTAGGAGTAATCCAGGGAAACAAGCCCCTAACAATCCCAGTTGTAGATATGATAGCTGCCCAATGTAAGAGGGCAGTTCAGGTCGTGCCACTCTTGGTCACTGCGGGAATAGCCATTGGTGCCGGTACTGGGATTGCAGGGATAACTCTTCCATGACCCCATATAAGTTCACTTTCGAGCTTGACACCGGTTTTCAAAAAATGTCTGAAACTATGCTTACAATCCAAAAACAAATCCATTCTTTGGCAGTTCTGGTGCTTTAGAACCAATGGGGGTTAGATATCCTGACAGCTAAAAAAAGGTGGTCTTTGCCTGTTCCTCCAAGAATACTGTTTCCATGTCAATCAGTCCAGAATAGTAAGAAATGAAATCCAGAAGCTATAATCAGACATGAGAATCTCAAGGAACATGAGGCCTCCAGTTCCTGGACTTTTGAACCCCTATATGGAGGTGGAAACTCCCTTTCATAACACCTTTCTAGTCACCTTCCTGGCACTATTATTTGCTTCCTGCCTCATTCATCTTGATTCTACATCCCTTCAATGACAAATGCAAAAATATTTCTAATCGTACTATCAATCAGTTCCTGTTACAGGATAAACAGTCGATGCCCATAAGGAGCCTGATGCAAAATATTTACCAAGTGAACCCTGATGGTGAAAGTCAGTTACAATCCGAAATTGTTGACACCCCAAGATGGCAGGAAGCAGTTGAAGAGACACAATGCCCCTATTCCCCTTTTACCATCGGCTTCCCCCTCCCCCTTTTTTCTTCTTTTTATGATAAGAAAAAGGGAGGTATGTTAGTATCAGGAACCAGCCTTAAGGCTCGTTGTAGATCACCTCCGAACCCAGCGATGATGGTGACATCACCTCTAAGTGATAGGGACCCACGCACCTGTTGCCATACATTCCCAGCATCCGTGTGGTTTACCTCCCACCTGTATCTGCAGTGATGTCATAGCCCAAATAAAAGGAAAATTTTTCTTGACCTTCACTCTCTCCTTTTTCTTTCTTTTCTCCCTTCCTCTTCATTGTCACTTCCCCACACCTTGTCCCCTTTCCCCACAGTAAACACCTTTCATGTGGAACTGCATTGGCCTAGTGTGGTCTATTCAGATGCAAGCCACGATTCTATCACAATAGTATACCCTGATTACAGTTTCCCCTCTGTCTTCTCCTTCCAGTTTTCCCATCCATTCTCTTTCTGTATCTCATCAGACAAGAACAGACTTCCAAGAGATAGCAAACAAACACTACAAAACAAAATATAATAAGATGAAGCAAAAACCATCATATCAGAGTTAGACAAGGCTATTAAACAAAATAAAGAATCCTAAGAGCAGGTATGAGACTCAGGGACACACTTGATCTCTCACCTTAAAATTAGAAAGCTAAAACTCTAATACATATGCAGAGGACCTGGTACAGATGAGTGTTGTCTCTGTGCTTGCTGCATCGAGTCTCTGTGGGCTCATATGCACTTTGCTTAGTTGATTTAGAGGGGCTTCTTCTCCTGGTTTCTTCTATCTCCTCTGCCTCTTATGCTCTTTCTTCTTCCTCTTCCATGGGGTTCCCTGAGCTCTGATGGGAGGGATTTGATACAGATGATTTAGACTCTCTCTTTGTGTAATGTCTGACTGTGAGTGTCTGCACTTGTTTCTATCTGCTTCCAGAGTAAGCTTCTCTGATGATGCCTGGATATTGAAGATATATGTGTGTGTGTGTGTGTGTGTGTGTGTGTGTGTGTGTGTGTGTGTGTGTGTACATATACATGTAATATACATGCATATATATAATGTGTATATATATATGTGTGTATATATATATACTAATTAATTCTAATATATATGTATATATGTATGTACCAGTAGTGTTTGGTTTAACCCTAGGTCTCTGGTTCTTGTGTCTGAGTTTCATCTCATGGAATTGGAATTAAATCTAATCAGACACTAGTTGACAACTCCCACAAGTTCTGTGCCACCATTGCCCCAGTATATCTTGCAAACAGGACAAATTTTAGGTCAAGATTTTGTGGCTGGATTGGTGTTTACATTTTTTTTTTGTTTTGGTTGCCTGCAGAGTAGCTTCCCATACCAAAGATATTAGAACATAGGGGTGAAGGCTCTATTAGGCACCAGCTGTCTGGACTTTCCATGTTCAATGGATTGTGTGGGTATTGTCCTTGAGAATGGTGTCCTGTGTCAGGTTGCAGAGATCAGACCAGAAATAGCCTGGGTTTGAGAATTTTCCTGTGAGCCCCTTGCCCAAAAACTCAATTGTCTACAACCCAGTCCTGCTACTGAAAGCTTCACTGGATGAGGGGAGATGGACAGCTGAGACTCCATATCCCACACTATTAGGAGACTTCATTAAGATCACCTCCATTGATTTTAGGAATTTTCCAATGCACTAGGTATCATGTTCCAAATGACTTTTAATTTCAGATGTCTCCCTGTACTCTCTGCCTCTCTCTTCCCTCACCTCCCAAGCTGATCCCCCCTTTCTCCTCTGTATTTACCTCCCAGTTTACCAGTAAATTCTATTCCATTTCTCTGTCCCAGAGAGATCTCTATATCTACCCTAGAACTTTCTCGTATACCTAAACTCTTTTGGTCTACAGTTGTAATTTGATCATCATCAACTTAATGGCTAATAACCACATCTAAGTGAATACATAGAGATCTTTATCTTTCTGGATGTAGGCTTCTTCACTCAGGATGATTTTCTTATCTGGTTCCAATTTGCCTACAAACTTCAGGATGTCATTTTTGACAGCTGAGTAATATTCCACTTTGTAAATGTACCACATCTTATGTACCCATTCTTTGCTTGTGGGACATCTAAATTGTTTCCAGTCTCTAGTTATCACAAATACTGCTACAATGAACACAGTTGAGCAAGCATCCAAGTGGTAAGATGGAGTGTCCTTTGGGTATATGCTGGATATATAGCTGGATCTTGAGGTAGATTGATTCACAACCTTCTGAGGAAATGCCATCCTGATTTTGATAGTTGTAAATTTTTCCACTTCCATCAACAGTAGCAGAGTGTTCTGCTTGCTCTACATCCTCACCAGCATGAGCTCTCACTTGTGATTTTTATTTCAGCCATTCTGACAGGTGTAAGATGAGGTCTCAATGTAATTTTTATTTGCATTTCTCTGACGGCTAATGATGTTGAACATTTTTTTAAAAAGCACTTCTCAGATATTTGAGTTTCCTCTATTAAGAATTCTCTGTTTAGATCTTTACCACATTTTTAAACTGGATTATTTGTGGGGCTTTGTATATAGTATCTTAAAATTTTTCATATATTTTGAATATTAGTCCTCTAACAGATGTGGAGTTGTTAAAATTCTTCGTGATTCTGTAGACTGCTTTGTTGTCTGGTTGATGGTGTCTTTTGGTTTACAGAAGCTTTCGATTTTCATGAGATCCCATTTATTAATTATCTTAGCCCGAGCTTTTGGTGTCCAATTCAAAAAGTCTTTTCCTGATCCAGTGCATTTAAGGCTATTCCTAGTTTTCTCCTCTCTTACATTCACTCTCCGGTTTTGTGTTGAGTTTTTTGATTCACTTGGACTTGAGTTTAGTACAGAGTGAAAAGTATGAATCTACTTCCAATTATCTATATGCAGACGTCCAGTGAGACCAGTATCATTCATTGAAGATGCTGTTTTCCAGTATGTATTTCTTGCTTCTTTATAAAAAAAAATCAAGTGTCCACCATATGTGTGTGGATGAATGCACAGGTCTTCAATTCCATTGATCAGCATGCTAATACTATGCAAATATAAGTTTTTTTTACTATATTGATAATTCATAGTCTTAATTTTTACTATATTACCATGTTATTACTATATTGTTAGTACTAAAGTTCTGTAATAGAACTTGAAGTTAGGAGTGGTGAGACTGCCAGCATACCTTTTATGTTCACGGTTGTTTTAGCTATCCTGATTTTTTTGTTTTCATATAAAATTGATAATTGTTCCTTCAGTATCTTTGAGAAATTTTGTTAGAAGTTCAACACAGATTCTATTCATTGAATCTATAGATTGCTTTTGGTAGGGTGGCCATTTTAGTATGTTAATCATATTTATTTATGAGCATGAGTGATCTTCCAATCTTCTGATAGCTTATTCAATTTCTTCACAGACTTGATTTTATAACACAAGTCTATTGTTTCATTTTTTGGCTTTCCTTTTTTGCTTTATTAAAATTTTATTTCCCTGATTTCTTTCTCAGTGTCTTTTCTTTTGTATATAGGAGAGAGAGAGAGAGAGAGAGAGAGAGAGAGAGAGAGAGAGAGAGAGAGTTTTGTGAGTTAATATTGTGTCTAGCTACTTTTCTAAAAGGATTTATAAACTGTAGGAGTTCCTTGGTTTAAAATTTATGTACAGAAAAATATCATTTGCAAATAATGATATTTTAACTTCTTCCTTTCTCGTTTGTATCCCTTTGATCTCCCTCAGTTGCCCTGATGGTTCTAGCTAAGACTTCAAGTATTATATTGACTTGATATGGATACAGTGTACAGCCTTGTTCCTGGTTTTCATGGAATTGCTTAGATTTTTTTCTCCATTTAATTTGATGTTGACTTATAGGTACTGTAAATTGTCTTTATTATGTTTTACTACGTCCCTTTGATTGATAATCTCTCCAGTGCTTTTGTCATGAAGAACTGTTGGATATTGTCAAAGGCCTTTTCTATATTCAATGAGATAATCATGTAAAGTTTTTCCTTTCAATTTGTTTTCATGCTGGATTACTACATTTATTGTTAATATATTGAACCATCCCTGCATCTATGTGATGAAGCATAGTTGATTGTGGTAGATGGTCTTTTGGCTTTGGCTGGCAAGTATTTTAATGCATATTTTCCTGTCTATGTTCATAAAAAAGGTCTGTAATTATATTTCTTTGTTGAAGCTGTATGTGAACTGTGTATCAGGGTAAATGGAGCCTCATAAAATGAATTGGGCAATATTTCTTTTGTTTCTATTTTGTGAAATAATTCAAGCACTATTGGAATTAACTCTTCTTTGAAAGGATGGTACAATTCTGTGGGGAAACCCTGGACTTTCTGTTGGGTTATAGGTCTATTTAAATTGTTTATCTGATTTTCATTTAACTTTGGTAAGTGTTACATATCAAGAAAGGTATTCACTTCATTTATACTCTTCAATTTTGTGGACTACAGATTTTTAAAGGATGTTGTTGTGTTTCTGTTTTTTGTTTTTCTTCATTTGGATCCTCGCTCTCCACCTTTTAGTTAGTTTGATTAATTTTTTCTATTTTCCTTTTTTTCAAAAAAAATCAGCCCATTGTTTCATTGATTCTTTGTATTATTTTCTTTGTTTCTATTTTATTGATTTCAGCCCTGAGTTTGATTGCTTCTTGCCATCTACTCCTCTTGGATGTAGTTTCCTTTTCTGTTGTTGTTCTAAAGCTTTCAGGTGTGCTGTTAAGTATGAGATCTCTGCAGCTGTTATTTTGGTTGGTTGTTTTGTGTTGTTTCTTTTAATGTAGGCACTTACTGCTAAGAACTTGCCTTTTAAAAGCCCTTGTATTGTGTCCCAATAGATTTGGGCATGCAGTGAATTATTTTCAATTGAATTCTAGAAATCTTAAATTTCTTTCTTTATTTCTATGTTGACCCATTTTTCATTAGAGAGTAGATTAGTTTCCGTGAGTTTGTATGCTTTTTGTTGTTTCTGTTGTTGATGATATTTAACTTTAATCCAAGATGCTCTAATAGGATTCAGAGAGATTTACACTTTTCTTGAATCTATTGAGATTTGCTTTGTGTCTGACAATATGGTTAATTTTGAAGAAATTTTAGTGAGATACAGAGGAGAAGGAATATTTTTTGTGTGTATAAGTAAAATGATCTGTATATATCTAGTAGGTTCATTTGGTTCATAATTTCTGTTAGCTCTAATATTTCTTTAATTTTTGACTGGATGATCTGTTTATTGGTACTGAAGTCTCCTACTATAAGTGTGTGAGTGTCAATGTGATTTAAGCTGTAGTAGTGATTCTTTTACTAACTTGGGTGCTCTTGCGTTTGAGAACATAGATATTAAGAAGTAATATGTCACTTTGATGGATTTTTCCTTTAATGAGTACATAGTGTCCTTTCCTCTTTTGATTAGTTTTGGGTTGGAGTTGATTTTGTTAGACATTAGAATAGTTACACCATCCTGCTTCTTAGGTCCATTTGCTTAGAGCATCTTTTTTTCCAACATTTTAACCTGGATGTAGTGTCTCTCCTTGATGCTGAGTTGCACTTTTTGGGTGCAGCAGAAGGATGAGTCCTGCTTTAACATTCATTCACTTAGTGTCTCTTTATTGAGAAATGAGACTATTGGTATAGAAATGGTCTATTGGTATAGAATGATTGCTGTTATTTTCTTATTCTTGTTCTTGTTACTATTGCTCTTGTTGGTGGTGGTGGTGGAGGTAGTATGAGGTGTGTGTGTGTGTGTGTGTGTGTGTGTGTGTGTGTGAGAGAGAGAGAGAGAGAGAGAGAGAGACAGAGACAGAGACAGAGACAGAGACAGAGACAGAGACAGAGAGAGGAGGGGGTTCTTTGAGAGTGTTTATTTTCTGGGTTTTCATGAGTATAGTTAACCTTGGTAAGTTGGAGTATTCCTTCTAGCACCTTCTGTAGGTGTAGTTAAATATCTAAATATGGCTTTTGTAGGATGCTATAAGGTAAAGGCAGGTACAAGATAGAATGAGACCTGTCATTAGATGAGAAGGAAGGATGGGCAGGAGAAAAGTCTGAGGGAAGAGGAGGAGACTGGAATGGAAGACTGGGGGAGACTGCAGAGCAGCCGCGGAGAGATCATGGAGGCTGACACTAAGATTCCACTCTGTGTACTTACAGGTTTTTATGGATGTTCTTAAGGGATGGATGTGTACAGGGCTTTGAATGTTTAGGTGGGCAATTATATCTTATCAATTGGATCAGAGGTTATTGTGTTGTGTGTTCTTTCTTGTAGTGATTTAAGTGTAAGGGAGTGTGTGGCAACTAGAGACATTGGGCCACCACAGAATTGGGATGTGTGCTTCTGGCAAGATATCTACCAGATATCTTGGGACACTGTGGTGCCGGATCTAGTGGGTGAAAAAGACAGCCCATTTTTATAATTTTACAACAACAGGCTTTACCATCAGATACCTTACTTCCTCTTTCTCTGGTAACTGAAAATTTTGCTGGATATAGTAATATTGGCAGGCATCTGTAATGTCCTAGAATTTGCAGCACGTTTGTGCAGGCCCTTCTGACAAGCTAAAGATTTGGGGATGAGAAAGGACTGACTGAATACAGGTAATAAAGAAGATGTGTGAAAGAAGATGAAAAAGCTGTTTTTCTACTTCTTACTCTGTTGTAGATTTTACATTTATGGTGATTGATAGATAAACAAAACATATTCTAAAGTGGAGGCATAAACACCCATTATGAAACGCCACAGCCTCTGTTTCCAATGGTTTCTCTAAACATAGAAAAGCTTGCTCAAGTGTATAGTCAGGATATTTCAGATAATTGCAGAGAAATAAAAAAACAAATTTAATTCAATATTTTGGATTCTTAAACCATATGTCTAAAAGGGGATTTTAGAATGGGAACATATAGAGGACTATGCTGGTTAATTTCATTTCAACATGATATAAGCCAGAGTCATTTTAGAGCAGAAAACTTGAACTGAGAAAATATTGCCACCAGATTTGCCTGTGGGCACACTTTGGAACATTTTCTTGACAATTAATGTGGTAAAGCTCAGTCCTCTGTGGGTGGTTCTACCCATGGGCTGGGCTGGTGGTCCTGGCTGCTATAAACAGGCAGGTTAAGCAAGCCACGTGAAGGAAGCCCATAAGTAACACACCTTTATGGTCTTTGCTTTAGTTCCTGTTCCGAGTCCTTGCTGACTTCCTTTAGTGATGGACTATAACTTGGAAGTTTACAATAACACAAACCTTTTATTCAGCAAATTGTTTTTGGTCCTGGTTTTTTTGTGTTACCAGAGCAGTAGAAATGCTTATCAAGACAAGGATATTGATTTCTCTGGCCAAAGTATTTTATTTTATTTTATTTTTTTTCGGAGCTGTGGACCGAACCCAGGGCCTTGCGCTTGCTAGGCAAGAGCTCTACCACTGAGCTAAATCCCCAACCCCCAGTATTTTATAAAGGTTGGAGAACATATGCACTTAAATTACCAATTGTGGCAAGATTTCCATAATCCTTCTGACTGTGATAGCAGATGAGCAGATATGGCTATTGCCTGAAGAATTTATCTGTCCGTGTTCTGATCAGCACATGCTCTCTTCCTGTATCCACATCCCTTTTGCCCTGGCTTGGAGACTTCCCTGAGACCCAAGAAACTAGAGATTACTGGATAAACATAAACAGAGTTAAATCAGCCACTGGAGCACTTACTGGACATAGACTGTGGAGGCACGGCTAGCTAAGGGCAGAGAATTGGGTTACCCCCATTCTCGAAGTCATAAACACTGGTGTTCCTTACTGCCTAAACACTCCTGAAAGATCTATCACACTTTGACTAAAATATTCTTCAACATTGACTATAACTGAAGCACTCTCCTTGGCTTTCACAACAATTACTCAGAAGAGGAGAAGAAAGAGTAAGGGAACTTAGAAGCCGGAGGGAACACAATGGAAGAATTTCCACACATCTTATTCCACATGTCTCTTTGTACAAAATGAATACTGTGTGATATTTCAGGATCCCTTAAGTCACACTGAAGTTCTTTGAAAAAAATTCAAAAATTTGGCAGCTCCAGTAGGAAAAAAAAATCTCTTTCTCTTATAAAATTCATTCAAATTGCCTTTCTCAGGCTTCTCTTCAACGTGTTTGTCAGTGTGGACTGGAAGTGCACTTCATGCCGTTAGTTTTGTTCCCATACTAAGTAATGCTAATAAAAAGACAGCGTATATAGACATTTCTTTAGGAATGGATTCGAGCACATGAATTGTACTGGCTGGTTTTGTCTGTCAACTTTGAAACAAGCTGGAGTTATCACAGAGAAAGGAGCCTCCGTTGAGGAAATGCCTCCATGAGACCCAGCTGTAAGGCATTTCTCACTTAGTGATCAAGGGGGCGGACCCAGCCCATTGTGCTGCCATCCCTGGGCTGGTTCTCTTGGGTTCTATAAGAGAGCAAGCTGAGCAAGCCAGGGTAAACAAGCCGGTAAGTAATCTTTCCATGGCCTCTGCATCAGCTCCTGCTTCCTGACCTGTGTGAGTTCCATCCCTTATTCCTTTGGTCATGAATAGCAATGTGGAAGTGTGAGCTGAATAAACCCTTTCCTCCCCAACTTGCTTCTTGGTCATGATGATTGTACAGGAATAGAAACCCTGACTAAGACCTGAATCTAAATAACCTGGCCATTATTGTTTACAATATAAGTACAGGGGAAAGGGGCACCAATGATATTGTTTGCTTTTGCCCAAGTACCCTCCCCAAGTCTCATACACCTACCCCTGCAGTCTGAGTGTGATTTTTGTGGTGCAAATCAGCACAATGTGTGCCCACTTGAATGGAGAACTAGATGGAACTCTCTTTTTCAGCAATTGAAAGATGCCCTTCAGAACACTGCCTTAGCAAAGGGAAACTTATTTTCAAGATATCATGAATTCTACTTCTAATCAAAGTAGCCCAGTGACCTTATTTCTGAGTGACATAGTCCTTTCAATTCTAGGAGGTCCTGGCTGAATGTGAAATCACATTGTGGCATTGTAACCTCCAGTATCCCAGAATATACTTATATTCGAAGATGAGATGTATAAGGACATAATTAATTGAAGAGATTCACAGAGGAAAAGAACTGTGAAGATGCAGGAAGGACCTGGCTAGCCTGCCCATGCCTTCACCTTTGGCTGCCAGCCTCCAGACCCGAGAGACATTGAAAGTCTACTGGTTAAGCAGCCGGGCCTCTGGTAATTTGTCACATCATTTCCATGTTAATAATGTCCTGAAGAATTGATTAATTCCAACTTGTGATGTTGCCTCTTCTTCATCTATACAGTTACTCATATTTTCATTAGCAAGTGTTGATTGTATTAAAATAGATGACTGGCACTGATGAAACATTTAATAATGTTTTTTAAAGGCCTGAGAACTTAGACTGAAGGTGCCAAGATCTGCATTATGAAAAAATATTAATATGATGAATTATGAAACAATATTGTATCTAAAAGTAAAGAAAATGACAGGTTTTACAGGGGAGTTCATAATCTCCCCCAGGACCTCAGACGCAGAGCTCCACTGGAGGCAGCAGCCATCTTGAACTTCCACGACGTCACTTTATTTTGTGGAGGCAAGAAAAGAGACTTAAATATCATAGGGTAAAATGTTCTGACCATTCATCGGTAGAGTGGGGACCAGGCTACTTAAACATTCATACTTTGGACATTTTTTCTTTTCCAAATGCCATTTTCTTCTTTGTAGAATGTAATGACAATAATAAAATAAGATGACTTGGGACTTTGTGACTTTGAAGTTGACCGATTCAGCTACCTGACAAATGTCTCAATGGAGCTTACAGACCACTTCAGACAAATGACAAACCTATACTTGCCTACATGAAATGGCACATGCGTGACTTCAACAAGAACAAAGCCTTCCAGATCAAATCTTTAGGTATGAGGTAGTGAATAATTGTATAAAAAGAATTTGAGAAACACTAGTTTTATATTCTAAAATTCACTGAGGAACTTGATAAAACACAAATAATTTAAACAACTAGCACCAAGCTTTTGTATTTTGTTTTCTATCATCATAAGAAATGACTCTTACTTGGAAGAATGAGAAAGAATTATTCTCAGGACCCCCAATGTCCCCCCAAAGCATGCAAGTTAATTTGAAGAGCTGTAGATTAACAGCTTTGTCAGAGGAAATTTTCAGACAGCCTAGTATTGACTGTGCTGCTTGGTTATTAGAGGCCAAGTTTATTCAGGCCTACAATAGAAAGGAGTGGCCAAGCAAGGGAAAATAAAAAAGGTAAAGTCTGAGAAGGAAAGGAGTACCTCAAAGATTATTGGTGCTAAATCCGGTGTTCAAGGCAGAAAACAAATTAAAGGAAAGCTTGAGGCTAAATGGAATGCAATGACCTCAAGGCAAGACCACACCCACCTTAGTTTCCATTTTGTGAAAAGAAGTTAAAATAAACTTTAAGCTTTGGTGTACTTTAATTTCAGTAAACAGATCTCTGAGTTTGAGGCCAGCATGGATTGAGTTCCAAGACATGTAGTGAAGGAAACCATGGAAAACAGAAAGCTGGTGAAATGTATTTGAACAAGTGGCTGCGTTCCAGCCCCAGCATACAGCACAGCTGTGGCATCATGGTTCTGGCTTTAGAGTCAAGGATACAAGAAAGGGTTGCAGAATCAACCTTCTTGACCAAGGAAAGCTGCTGAAGCCATATATGACAGGGATGTCGCTGCATGGAGGCCCAGAGAGGCCATTGTGTGAAACTGTGAAGGTGAAATCTGAATTACCTTGGAAACCCTAAAATGTTGGAAATGCCTGACCCATGGGATACCTGATAAGGAGAGCTGCTAACAGGGAGTGGAACCAGCCTGAGAAAGAAGTTTGTTGAAGTCAACACAGCTGAAAGGAGTTGGAAGAGCGTTTTTACATCAGACACAGAGATGCAGTTTGGAGTTCGTCCAGCTGGTATTTTTGTTGTTGTTGTTATTTGTTTTGTTTGGGGGGTTGGTTTTTTGTTTTTTTTTTTTTTTTGTTTTGTTTTTTTTTTTTTTGGTCTTGCTTGGTGCAGTATTTCCTCATTACGTCCCTCCCTTATGATTTGGAATGGTAACGTGTATCCTGTGTCATGATATGTTGTAAGTATGTGACCTGCTTTTCATTTTGATTTTATAGATTACAGTTAAGAGATTGTGTGGGTCTAAGAGACTTTAAACTTTCGACTTTTAAACTGTGCAGATACTATGGTAAATTTAGAGACTTTTGAAGTTGTACTAAGTAACTACAAGTGTTAGGCAGCCAGGGTTGGAATGTGGTGGCTTAAATGAAAATGGCCCCTGTAGAATCATAGGGAGTGGCTCTATTAGGAGGTCTGATATTTTTGGAGTAGGTTTGGCTTTAATGGAAGGAGTGAGTCTAAAGGGGCTGCCTTTGAGGTTTCAGATGCTCAAGTTAGGCCAAGTGTCACTCTTTCTCCTTGTTGTTTTCCAATCTTGATGTAAAACATTCACCTTCGATTCCAGCACCATGACTGCCTGCATTCCAACGTGCTTCCCACCTTGGTGATAATGGACTAAGTCTCTGAATCTGTAAGCCAACCTCAATTAAATGTTTTCCTTTATAAGAGTTGTTGTGGTGATAGCGTCTCTTCAGAATAACAGAAATGCAGAATCAACACTCAGGATAAACATAGGACCCCCTGAATAATTACTAAGAATGAACCTTAACACAAAACACAGAGAGAAGCTGTGGGTCTTAGCTGCCTGTGAGGAAGACTTGGGCTTCCAATAGCTTATTTCAGGACTGCAGTGTGCCACTCTGTAAACGACCTGAAACATACACTGGAGGTAAGTACACAGGCTGCTTAATTGTGGTTCCATTTTGTGGACATTGGAATTAAAGTTGTCATCAGATCACCTTTCAACTTTGTTAAAGCACTAAACACACGTTTAAGAGCCACTTTCTGCTGTTCATGTAGTACAAGTTGAGCACACAAAGATAAGACTTAGGGCTTTTAAGCTGTCACCATAATTATTACTTTTGCATAGAAAAGTACCCATTTCTTATGTCTTCATTTTGTAATTAAACAAATTTATATAATCAAATATAATAAGTTTGTGCTTGGTTGTGTTTATTTTCCTGGTCATCCTATCAACCATTAAATTATTGGCAAAAACAGGAAATGTAAGTTTGCTTTTATTTTTCTCATATTTCATCTCACTTTTTTTGTTCCCATCTTCTACAGGTCTTGTGTAGGAACAGGAAATGACCAGAGTTGTAGGTTACTACACTCTTCTAGAATGAAAGCAAAGAAACAAGCACCTGCATCCTCCCAGCTCAGTCAGGTCCATGAGTAGCTGCTGCTTGTAGCTCTTCCTGGAAGTTTGTTCTGATGCTACCCATGATCTTTTTAGAGAATGTTTTTTAATAGAAGGGTATTTCCTACCTTGGACCAGAAAAAAAAATGATGGTAGTAACAGTTATTGGTGGTCTTGTAGACATATTCTCTAATACACTAAAGTCATTTTATTTGATATCTAGACAATAATATAACATAAAATTCAATTTATCACTTTTTTCTTAATTTCGGATGGATACTAAATTTCTGCATGTCCTTGTTTGGTATCTATTAATTTGATTGGCAGTTTAGGATTTTTACATTTGATCTATTGGTGAGATTTGTTAGGGAAATGAATGCTTTACTATTTTTTTGAAATTTTTTTATTTACATTTCAAATGTTATTCCCTTTCCTGGTTTCCCATTCATAAGGCCCCTATCCCATCCCGCTTCCCTTTTTCAATAAGGGTGTTCCCCCTCCCCAACCATCCCCCTTCCCACCTCCCCACCCTGACATTTCCCTACACTGGGAGGTGCAGCCTTGGCAGGACTAAGGGCTTCTCCTCACATTTGTGCAGAATACCTAGAGCCATGGGTCTGTCCATGTGTAGTTTTGGGTAGTGGTTTAGTCCCTGGGGCTCTGTTTGTTTGGTATTGTTCTTCTTATGAGGTTGCAAGTCCCTTTGGCTCCTTCTTCTGATTACTCCAACAGGGACCCTGTTCTCAGTTCAATGGTTTGCTGCTAGCATTCACCTCAGTATTTGTCATGTCCTGGACGACCCTCTCAGGAGACAGCCGTATCAGGCTTCTGTCAGCATGCACTTCTTGGCTTCATCAATAATGTTTAGTTTTGGTGGCTATATACATATACATATACAAATACATATAAATATATATATACATACTTACATACACACACATATATATACATATATATACACATACATACATATACATACATACATACATACATACATACATACATACATATATATGTCATGTGGGCTGGATGCCCAGATGGGGCAGGCTCTAAATGGCCATTCCTTCAGTCTCTCCTCCAAACTTTGCTCCATTTCCTCTCCTATGAATATTTTTGTTCCCCCTTTTAAGGAGGACTGAAGCATCCACACTTTGGTCGTCCTTCTTGAGCTTCATGTGGTCTGTGGATTGTATCTTGGGTAATTCAAGCTTTTGAGCTAATATCCACTGATTAGTGAGTGTGTACCGTGTGTGTGTGTGTGTGTGTGTGTGTGTGTGTGTGTGTGTGTGTTTTGTGATTGGGTTACCTCACTCAGGATGATATTTTCTAGTTCCATGCCTTTGCCTATGAATTTCATGATGTCATTGTTTTTGATAGCTGAGTTGCACTCCATTGGTTAAAGAACCACATTTTATGTATCCATTCCTTTGTTGAAGGGCATTTGGGTTTTTTCCAGCTTCTGGCTATTATAAATAAGGCTTCTATGAACATAATAGAACATGTGGAGGAGCATGCTTGGTCTTCAGGTAGTAGAATGTCCAGTTGTCTGAGGAACCTCCAGACTGATTTGCAGAGTGGCTGTAAGCAGCTTGCAATCCCACCAACAATGGAAGAGTGTTCTTCTTTCTCCACATCCTTGCCAGCATTTGGCATGACCTGAGTTTTTGATCTTTTTCATTCTGACTGGTGTGAGGTGGAATCTCAGGGTTGTTTTGATTTGCAGTTCCCTGATAACTAAGGTTGTTGAACATTTCTTTGGGTGCATCTTAGCCATTCAATATTCCTCAGTTGAGATTTCTTTGTTTAGCTCTGTACCCCATTTTTTAATAGGATTATTTGATTCTCTGCAGTCTAACTTCTTGAGTACTTTGTTTATATTAAATATTAGCCCTATATCAGATGTAGGATGGGTAAAGATCTTTTCCCAATCTGTTGGTTGCTGTTTTGTCCTAACAACAGTGTCCTTTGCCTTACCGAAGCTTTGCAGTTTTATGAGTTCCCATCTGTTGATTCTTGATCTTAGAGAATAAGCCAGTGGTGTTATGTTCAGGAAATTTTCCTCAGTGTCCATGTGCTTGAGGCTCTTCCTCACTTTTTCTTCTATTAGTTTGAGTGTGTCTGGTTTGATGTGGAGGTCCTTGATCCACTTGGCCTTAAGCTTTGTACAGGGCAATAAGAATGGGTCGATTTGCATTCTTCTACATGCTGACCTCCCGTTGAACCAGCACCATTTGTTGAAAATGCTATCTTTTTTCTATTGGGTGGTTTTAGCTCCTTTGTCAAATATCAAGTGACCATAGGGGTGTAGGTTCATTTCTGGGTCTTCAATTCTATTCCATTGATCTACCTGCCTGTCTCTGTACCAATACCATACAGTTTTTATCATGATTTCTCTATAATACATCTTGAGGTTGGGGACTGCAATTCCTCCAGCAGTTCTTGTATTGTCGAGAATAGTTTTTGCCATCCTGGGGTTTTTGTTGTGCCAATGAATTTGCAAATTGCTCTTTCTAACTTTATGAAGAATTGAGTTGGAATTTTGATGGGGATTGTACTGAATCTGTAGATTGTTTTTGGAAAATGACCATTTTTACTATATTAGTCCTGCCAATCCATGAGCATGGGAGGTCTTGCCATCTTCTGAGATCTTTTTCAATTTCTTTCTTCAGAGACTTGAAGTTCTTGTCATAAAGGTCTTTCACCTGCTTGGTTAGGGTCACATCACGATATTTTATGTTATTTGGGACTATTGTGACTGGTGTCATTTCCCTAATTTCTTTCTCAGCCTGCTTATTTTTTTAAATAAAGGAAGGCTCCCAATTTGTTTGAGGTAATTTCATTCCCACCCGCTTTGCTGAAGTTGTTTATTAGGCTTAGTCATTCTCCAGTGGAACTTTTGGAGTCACTTAAGTGTACTGTCATATCATCTGCAAACAGTGATATTTTGACTTCTTCCTTTCACATTTGTATCCCTTTGACCTCCTTTTGTTGTCTGATTGCTCTGGCTAGAACTTCAAGTACTATATTGAATAAGTAGGGAGAGAGTAGGCAGCCTTATCTAGTCCCTAATTTTAATGGGGTTGCTTCAAATTTCTCTCCATTTAGTTTGATGTTGGTTACTGGTTTGCTGTATATTTTATTTACTGTATTTAGGTGTGGGCCTTGAATTCCTGATTTTTCCAATACTTTTAAAGTGAAGGGGTGTTCAATTTTGTCAAAGGCTTTCTCAGGATATAATGAGATGATCATGTGGTTTTAGATAACCCATCTAAATAGTCACGTAACTCCTAAAGAAATAGAAGCAGTTATTAAAAGTCTCCCAACCAAAACCAGCCCAGGACCAGATGGGTTTAGTGCAGAATTCTCTCAGACCTTCAAAGAAGACCTTGTATTAATACTATCCAAACTATTGCACAAAATAGAAACAAAATGAGGACTACCCAATTCCTTCTATGAAGCCACAATTTTGCTTATACCTAAACCACACAAAGACCCAACAAAGAAAGAGAATTTCAGACCAAGTTCCCTTATGAATATTGGCACAAAAATACTCAATAAAATTCTCACAAACTGAATCCAAGAACACATCAAAATAATCATCTATCATGATCAAGTAGGCATCCTTCCAGGGATGCAGGGCTGGTTCAATATACTGAAATTCATCAAAATAAGCCACTATGTCTTACTCTTTTAATCATGTTTCTGTTAACCAATACAGTTCTCTTTGTTTCTGCATAAGCAGGACTCTTTTATGGTAACTTTTGTATCTTGACAATATGTGCTTGGTTTCAAATCTGAGTTATCTTCTACTACAATATAAAGGTATATTCTCTTGTGCTCTGCAACTCGTACATGTCATAGCATGATGATACAAAACTTAAAATTCTAAGTCTACATGTAGATGGTTGATTTAAAAAAAAACAAGTCATCAAAACTTTTTAAAGCTTTGTTCACTTGTATATTTCCTGGTGACAGTTTTCTTTTGTTTCTTGAGTTGCTTTTTCTTAGCTATTTACATTCTTTTAGAAGCCTTAGCATAGAGTCAGTGTATGAACTTAATGACCCTCCATTTATCTACTTTCTCCTTTCTTTTCATTATTGTTATTTTCTTTGAATTGTTGTGGCATAGTCTTACAAAAAATTGATGAATTCACTTCTGGTTTGTTTAGGATGAAAGTACTGGGGATGTACAGAATTTGGAAGATCCGGCCATGTCTGCATGTCTTGCTGTATCTCTTATTATAAAAGCTCACATAATAATTTTGGACGTTTTGAGAATATGTTTTCAGACATAAATATATAAATTAGTGTTTTCATAGGCAAATGTTGTGTATTAGAAAAATGTGCGCTATAAAAACCATGTATTAGATGTCTGCCATGGGATATAAACTTTATAGGCATTTTTCATATAAATATTTAATATTCCTTTCCCACCACAGTATCTTGCATGTATGTGTAAGTTCTGACATATCTTAAAATAAATGTGTAATTTTTCCTTAAAAGAGAAAGAACAGACAATCCCTGCTTTGCATTTTAAGCACCTAAGGATTTTTGTCTCATATAACAAACAATAATTCAACTGCATAACAAAACATACATCTTTCTTTTCAGAATATTTCTGAATTATGCTAAAATTTATAACTCAAGAATTTTTTTGATGAGGAGACCATGGGAAGATTGATGGTAAAAAGTTTATTACCATTTTAAGGGGTAATTTGTTACAGAAGTAAATCTGCTAGAAACAGACCTGGTACTATTGGTTGCTCTTGACCCAAATATTCTGAAGGCTCTTTACCAGTAGCATGTGGCACTGAAGCTTCCCCTCATGGGCTGTCCAGGGCCATCTGGTCTAGCCAGACCCTTCCTTCCATAGCAAAAACTGTCACTCTAATTCAACATAGCTGGAGAGTGTATTACAGCACTCAGTGCCCATGTTCCAGCTGCACCAGGAGCTGCTGCTCACTGGAGAAAATCCTCACCACCACACCCTCTCTCTGACTTATGATTACAGATTGTAGGGAACACTTTCCTGCCTCTGAATTTCCCTTTAGTTCTTGCACAAAATGAGTTCTGATGTTAAGTTGCAAGTGATATTTTAGGGATGAAGCAATTGGCCTACCCTGTTAAGCAAATTACATATTAATTTAGTATTCCCAACACCCCAGGGCAGAGCTTGTCCTTTTACTCTTTGCTTGCCCATTATAATGATAACCAAGAAGCACTGGGGAGATGGTGATGTTTTAAGCTTATTTTCAAGGAATAAACAATTAAAAGATTTACATTGATTAAATGTGCCTTTATTTGGCAAAACATTTTCTAACATCCTTCTTACCAATACATCGCCTATCATTCCGAAGTGCACAGTTTACAGGAACCATAGGGAGCTTTATTAGAATAAGTCTGAATGGAATTTAAAGCAAAACAATTCCACAATTGAGCAAGTTTGTCCACCCATTTGATCAACTAATCCTTGATCCTTATGTCCCTGTACATCAGGTCTCATCCAAAAGGTCTTGAACTTGTTCAAGATGAATATTAATACCCTAAACTTTGTTTTTCAGTACTGTAAATTAAAACTTTGTCTTCTCTCTCTTGAACTGAGTCCCTTGTCCTCAAACAAAATCCTAAATGATTTAACATGTTACTGTACCTACACATATATCATTCTACAACTTTGCCCCATTTTGGTCACCCCCAAGAGATTCTATTCACATCCAACTTATATACATGGTACACAGCCAAGTGCTGTCATGTTAGATAACAAATGTAGGCTCAGTAATAGATGCTCCTGCTAGTGCACCATGTGCCAAGGGAGAGGGAGAAAGAGGAATGCAGGCCCCCGAGGTTGGGAGCTTTCTGGTAAATTATATTGAGTAGATTTTTCCACTGTATCCTACAACCTCTCCCTTCCTTGCCTCTTCCATCACTCTCTGCCATTTGCCTGGAATGTTTTGTTGCTACTTTTATAACATCTATATATGAGTTTATGAATCTCTAAGGTACTGGTTCTTAACATCCCTAGTGCCGCAACCTTTTAATACAGTTTCTCATTGTGATGGCTATTCTCGGTTGTCAACTTTACTGTATCTGTAATGAACTACAATCCAGAAATAGATGGCCACATGGGATCCAAATACTGAGGCAAGAAGATCTGGATCTTGAAGTTGGAAGATACAAGCTTTTGATCCAGATCTTGATTTTGGATAATGCATACCTTTTAACCGGACTTCTGTGGAGGCCTATATAAGGACAATGGATTTAGAAAGGGCTTATTCACTCTTTGCCTGCTTGAACTCACTTGGCCAGCACATGCACTGAAGCCACTTCTTCAGAATTCCAGCTTACACAGGAGACCAGCTAAAACATCCAGCCTTGCAGACTGAGCAGCTACTAGAATCTTCGACTTTCCACTTGCAGCTTGGTCATCATTGGGTTAGTTAGACTGTAGCCTGTAGGACATTCCAATACCTTTTATAGATCTTGAGACATACTGGCCATACTTATAAAGATCTACTAAAGAAAGCATAGATTCAAGCATGGTGATTGGTGCATGTTTTTAATCCCAGCATCTAGGAAGCAAATATCTGAGTTCAAAACCATCCTAATCTATAGAGCAAGTTTGATAACAGCCTAGTTTAATCAGTGAAGGAAACCATCAAAACCAGAAAGCTGGTGAAGATGTAATTGATTAAGGTGGCCATGTTCCAGCCTTGGCAAGCAGCAGATCTTGGCTGCTTTGGCCACTTGGTTTTGGATTTAGAACCAAAAAATCTCCCTCCACGACTAAAGAAAGTTGCCGAGGCCAGTTGTATGGTGGTGATGTCCTTTCATGGAAACCCAGAGAGCCCACTGTGTGAAACTACGAAGGTAAATCCTGAATTGCCTTGGAGACTCCAAAATGTTAGCGATGCTAGAGCCATTGAGATAACTGCTGAGCAAATCTGTTACCAGGGAGTGGTACCAGTCAAGAGAGAGAAGTTACATTTCAGTCAACAAAGCTGAAAGGAGCTTGACATCTGAAGAGCACTTTGACATCAGACGTGGAGATGCAGAGTTTGGAGTTTGCCTAGCTGGTTTTTAATCTTGCTTTGGTCCACTATTTCTTCACTATGCTGCCTTCCTGATGCTTTGGAATGACAATGCACATCCTGTGTCATGTGTTGGAAATATGCACTCTGCTTTTTTATTTCGATTTTATAGGGAACTACTGAAGGAGATTACAAAGGAGAGACTTTGGACTTTGGACATTTAAACATCATTGATGTTGTGATAGACTTATGAGGACTTTTGGACTTGGAATAAATGCGTTTTGCATTAATTTCTGGCTATAAGCCTATGGGGGCCAAGGTGGTTTCAATAGGTTATGACCCACATAGATTCATGTGTTTCAATGCTTAATCCATAGGGATCAATTCCCAGATAAATATACTTGACTTTTATATTTATAATAAGTCTTAATCAGTGCTAAAGCTGGGCAGATATTTACTCTCTATGCTATTATCTACTTCCCTATCAATAACTCAGTATGTTCCATTTGGCTGCTCTTAAATCCAATTGGCCGTCCCTAATGGCCACATTTTTATGACTTGTTTACCCCCATGACATCTTCTCTTCTCTCTTCCTTCTCCCCATCTCTCTTTCTTACAGTCTGTCCTCAGACCTCAAGCCAGGAACCCCAAACTCTGTCTCTCTTCTGACCAGATATAAGCTATAGGCGTCTTTATCCACCATTCAGGGATAACTTGGGCGACAAGGTAACATAGCATCACTTGTGCACATGTAGATTTGCTCATTCTTGAAAGCAACCAGGCCTTGGGAGCCAGTATTTACCATTACAAGACATAGCAAAAGGACCAAACCCCAACATATGGTGTCTGATGTTGCATTTTTATGTGTTTGTTGGCAGTTTTTGAAAATCTTTTAAGAAGTATCTGTTCATTATTAATCATCTGTCAGATATATAGCTAGCAAATGTTTTCTCCCCTTCTCTAGCTTCTTTCTTCACTTGAATGTTTCCTTTCCTCTGCAGAAAGTTTTCCATTTCATGAATCCCATATGTCAAATATTGGCACTAAGCAAATGGAGTCCTACCCTAAATGTGTTTTCCTCTGCTGAAGTGTTTTACATCTTTCATCTTCTATAAATTTTAGAGTTTCAGACTTTGTATTATTGTTGATTTATTTGGCCATGGTTTTGAGCACAGTGAGAGATGTGCATTACATTTTATTCTTCAATGTGTACATATACAATTTCCCACCACCATTATCAAAGACAGACATTATATCTTCTCCAAATGTACATTTTTGGTATCTTTGTATCATCAGAAAACTGCCCCCCTCCCGTGTTCTTCTAGCTGAATCTTTTATTCTCTTACATTGATCCATATTTCTGTTCCTATGCCAGCACAATGGAGATTTTATTACTATTTCTCTGAAGTCTAACTTGAAACAAGATAGTTTGATTGTTTTAACTCTCCATTGTCTTAGATGTGTCCATAAAAAATTAAAACTAAAATTATTTCTGTGAAAACTGATGATATTATATTGAATCTATAGATTGCTTTCAATACTCTGAGGGCTAATCTTGTTTTTCAAATTGATACACTTGTGAAGAGGATGCCTCACTTGAAAATGACCTGGAAAAGATTAGCTGGTGGGAATTTTTGTTGGGTGTTTTTGCTGATGTAGGAAAATCAAGCTTACTATGGGAAGGTAAGCAGGTAGGCTGTAACTGGATATGAAATGTGTTTGACCATAATCCTGAAAGCAAGCCAGTAAGTGGTTCCTACATGGGTTTTCCATAATGTTGGACTCTGTAAACTCTTTCTTCCCCAAATTGTTTTTGGTCAGTGTTTTATCCCAATAACAAAGAGCAAATTAGGAGAGATAGCATGCTGATTTTCACAATGCTAATGTTCCCAACATATAAGCCCAGGAATTCTTACTATATTCTAGTATGCCATTTCATGTCTTTGGTGTTTTGAAATTTTTATTGTAGAGGTCTTTTTCTTGCTTGGTTAGCTTTATTCTGAGAGAGTTTTAGGCAATTATGAGTGGGATTTTTTTTCCTGATTTCTTTCTCAGCATGCTTAATAGTATACCCCATATTATGAGATATGTTCTTTTTATCCCCAGTTTTTGTTTTTCAAAGGCATTCATCATAAACAGATAGTTGTGCCTTTTCAAAAAGCCTTTTCTTTTTCTATGGAGACAATTGTGTGACGTCTATCTTTGACTTAATTTTGTGATATGTTACACTTGTTGACTTGCTTATATTCAACCTTCTCTGTGTCTAGAATTGTACCAATTTGTTCATAAAAATGATCTTTTAAAATGTTGTTATATATTTATTATATCCATTCACTTGCTGCAGTTATGTGGAGATCTGAGGGCAACTTGGAAGTCTATTCTCTCTTTCAAAATGTGCGTCCTCCGGATCAAACTCAGGTTAAGTGCAAATATCTTTATCATCATCTCAGCTGCCTTTAGACTGATGTCCTTCTTTTACCTCCATAATTTATAAGCTTTTATTTAATGGTGGTCCTGAGAGCTTACATAGTCTGCATAGATTGTGTTACTTTATCCTTGTCAATGTCTGAATGTACGAACTCATTGCTCTTGCCATTCATCACTGAATTGTCTCCACTTGGCCCATAATTATGGTGAAGTTTTCTATTGAGTTATTTTTTATCTTTATTAACTTGAGTATTTCTTATTTACATTTCGAGTGTTATTCCCTTTCCCGGTTTCCAGGCAAACATCCCCCTCCCCCCTCCCCTTCCTTATGGGTGTTCCCCTCCCCACCCTCCCCCCATTGCCACCCTCCCCCCAACAGTCTAGTTCACTGGGGGTTCAGTCTTAGCAGGACCCAGGGCTTCCCCTTCCACTGGTGCTCTTACTAGGATATTCATTGCTACCTATGGGGTCAGAGTCCAGGGTCAGTCCATGTATAGTCTTTAGATAGTGGCTTAGTCCCTGGAAGCTCTGGTTGCTTGGCATTGTTGTACATATGGGGTCTCAAGCCCCTTCAAGCTCTTCTAGTCCTTTCTCTGATTCCTTCAACGGGGGTTCTGTTCTCAGTTCAGTGGTTTGCTGCTGGCATTCGCCTCTGTATTTGCTGTATTCTGGCTGTGTCTCTCAGGAGACATCTATATCCAGTTCCTGTCGGCCTGCACTTCTTTTCTTCATCCATCTTGTCTAATTGGGTGGCTGTATATGTATGGGCCACATGTGGGGCAGGCTCTGAATGGGTGTCCCTTCTGCCTTTGTTCTAAATTTTGCCTCCCTATTCCCTGCCAAGGGTATTCTTGTTCCCCTTTTAAAGAAGGAGTGAAGCATTCGCATTTTCATCATCCTTCTTGAGTTTCATGTGTTCTGTGCATCTAGGGCAATTCAAGCATTTGGGCTAATAGCCACTTACAAATGAGTGCATATCATGTGTGTTTTTCTGTGATTGGATTACCTCACTCAGGATGATATAGCAGCCTTATTTATAATAGCCAGAAGTGGAAAGAACCCAGATGCCCTTCAACAGAGGAATGGATACAGAAAATGTGGTACATCTACACAATGGAATATTACTCAGCTATCAAAAATAATGACTTTATGAAATTCATACGCAAATGGATGGAACTATTGAGTTATTTTTAGTTGTGTTTATTCATTCATCCCTTTGGACTCTTTTATATTAATTAGCTTACAGAGTAACAGGCTTCTGCATAGTATTTTGATACACACTACAATATTTTCTGCCCCTTCTCTTTCTACCTTCTTGCCATTCCCTTTTCCTACTGTGCTTTTTGTCTCTTGTATTCCTTCTTAAACCTGCACATCTCATTTGTTTTATTGACTTCAACAATCACTCTCTTAAAGCTTTTATTTTCTATCTGAAGGGCCCAATTCTAGATTTTCCCCATAATTATTCCCACATAGACAAATATTTGATGCTAGAATTTGAGATCTGCATATAAAAGAAAACACATAGTATTTGTCTTTCTGGGTCAGAACTACCCTTATGTAATATAATGCTTCAAATTTTATTCATTTTCTTGTAAATGTAATGCTTTCACAGTTTTTATGAATGAAGAAAATTCCATTGATTATGTACCACATTTTTATTATCAAATTATCTGGCAAGAGTCATTGAAGGTAACTCTATTTACTTGTTACTGTGAAAAGAGTAGTAAGGCACATGAATATGGAAATATCTATCTTTGTGGTAAGATCTGTAGCCCTTGGGTAATGTGACCAAGAGTGTGTTAGATAAATCACATGATAGTTCTATTGTAGGAGTTTAGAAACTTCTACAGACTTTCATTGTGGCTACCCTAGTTTTTTCTTGGAACAAAAGTGTACAGATCTTCCTTTTCCTTACCTCCTCAAAAGCATTTGTTGTTGTTGTTTCTTTTCCTGATGTTAGTTACTCTGACTGAATAACTCATATTCAATTGACCATTTGAATATATTCTTTTAAAATAATTTTTGCATGCCTTAGCTCATTAATTGGAAGCAAGAGAAACTATATCACTTTTAAAGTCATGCCACCAATAACTTTTTTTCCCTATTAGGCTCCATTTCCTAAATATTCTATCATCTTCCAATAGTTTCACAGGCCACTGACTAAACCTTTAACAAGTGGTTCCTGTCAAATAGTCTATGTCTAAACACAGCAGCATGTGAATGTTCAGAAACTTGTGCATATAAATATAATATCACTCACATAGACAAACCTATATTATATAACACTCATATACAATTCTACATTTGCCCCCATTACAATATGGACACACAAGGACAAATACGTCTGTAGCAGTGTACACTCAAATGTAGCTATAACATGCAGCTGTAACATGATTTCTTCCATAAATTGAAAGTAGTCCTCAATTCACAGTATTAAACATAAAACTTTAATAAATCCCTTGCAGTCTTGTATGTATTCTTAAAAGAGACTCAAGTGTACATTGATAAGTACTTAATGCACATTAAAAATGGTCATATATCACTGATGAGACAATTGTTACTGCATTAATCTGTGGGATATAGCTATTTGGGGAATAAAACCATAAAACCTTATATCATAATCTATACACTAAACATATATTGACAGATTAAATGATTATTAACGAGACATAGAAGGTAAAGATAAAATCAACTGACAATATGGTCAATTATTTGCATAATACCTAGGTTTGAAATACTTTTCCATAATAGTTAAAAAATGAAAATTATCACCAAAAATATTCATGAATGTAACATAAAAACTAGTTTTGAAAATGCCACCTTAAACTTAGTAACATTTTGAAAGGGAGGCATCGTGAAGTAATTGATGCAAATTCTGAGCCTCTTTTTAGTATAGAAGAGAACCTCATGAATCAGTAAAAAGATGGAAATTCCAGTCACCAAGAGGATGCCTGCTGCTTAAATTTTAAAGTTTCTTCATGCTGTCAAAAGTAGATGTCAACACAGAGAGCAAATAAAGCTGTGCAGATGAGCCCTCCACGTATTTCAGTTGACTGGGACTGGAAAATATACACTGAAGGCAACTCAGGTTCTCCTAAGCCCAACAGGTACACAGTGGGCAGCCCACAGAGGAGGCCATGTCCCCAGGCGAACCAGGTAAGAACAGCACAAACTGTGACAAGGGGAAGCTCTGAGCTCAGGCCACAGTGGAGCTGTAACGAAGGTGGCAAGCTCGCCAGAACACATAACGAAGGCAAGGCAGTGGGGTTGCTGAATCCAGGCAGCAGCTGTATGCTGGATTACTGGATTTTCTTTCCACTTTCCCCTGTTTGAAATTTTTATAACAAAATGTTGGGAACAGGAATCACTACCCAAAGCATTACAGTTGGAAAGTAAATAATAGAAATAGAAGTATTAGTAAGAGACTTGAAGCAACATTTCAAACTTCTAAATTAATTAAAAAAATATAAGTCAAAGCACATATTGTAAAATTTGAGGGCCAGTAAGATGGCTCAGTGTATTAAGGCACTCACTGCCACACCTAGCAACCAGTGGAAAGAGTTGACTATAGTATGTGGCCTTCTGACTACCACATGCATGCCCTTACACACATACGTGTTCATTTATATGATACACATACCAAATATATATTTACATATGTGTAATGTGTAGTATTATATATCCATATATGTGTATTTATACCATTGTATAAATATAAACATATAATTTGCATATATAGTATAATATATTACCTTAAAACATTTGATTACATGTAACAGCGTATGATATATATTATATATATGTAAATATTTTTAAAGGTCATATACTTTTTATAAGTTGTATTATTGGATTACAAAACCACAATACGAGTAACAGACCAAATTTGTAGATCAATGAAATGGTTTCTAAAAGCAAACCCACAGGCATCTAACTTTTGATGAAGGTGTGGAAAATATACATTGGGAAAAGCCACTTCTACACAGGATGCTGGGAAAATAAGTCAGTGTGAAAACTATAAAATCCTCCACAGAGTAGCAATCCGGCTTGGCTGCCTACTTGTTCTCAGCCACACCACCATGACATAGGGTCAGGCAGGTGATGTCCTTTCTGAGACAAGGATACTTTAGTGCTACCATAAGCTTACGAGAGATTAGTGGGTACAGATATGAAAACAGAGCTCAGTACACTGCACGCAGGGAGCCAGGCACGCAGTCATTACTATGTCTGTACAGCACGGTAGCCTAAAGCTGGGTTTCCTGCGGGAGATAACCTGAGTAACATGTACATGGTGCCGCCACCACTGCTGCCAACACCTAAGCCAATGTTTAACTTACCTGTAGTGGGTTTGGTCTAACGCTGCTTATATTATAATGTTTATTTTGGTCCCCAAAGCTGCTTACATGAGTGTCTGCATTTAAGGGACCCTGCTTCAGTTGGCTCTGATTGGTAAATAAAGATGCAGGCAACCAATGGCTGGGCAGGGCAAACAGAGGCGGTACTTTTAGGATACCTGGGCTTGGGACAGAGAGGAAGGAGGAACAAGGAGATCTGCCATGATGGGAGAAGGAGAAAGAGATGAAAGACACCATGTTTGGGAAGAGTGGAGGACATGGAGGCATAGCCAGCATGTGAAGGAGCCGGGAGAGTAGGGCTCTGGGTCCAGCGAAACCAACATAGAATATAGGATTTAGTAAGTAATAACTCAAGATTATTAGTGGGAGGTGGACTAACCAAATGGAGGTTAGAAAGTAGCGCAGCTGTTGTGCTATTTAAGGCATATCAAAATATAAAGGCTGTCTGTGTGTCTTTCATTCGGGAACATAAACCTTTGGGGTGGGTAGCAGGAATCCGCCGCCAGAATTTATATAAAAAATATTGCTACATTTACTGTGTCACTACTGTGGCAAAATACACCGACATAAACAACTTAGGGAAGAACTAGTCCATTTTGGCTCACACCATGAGGCGCAGTTTTCCACACTAGATCAGTCCTGATAGCAGAGGGGAAATAGAGCTGGTTGCTTCCTCATGCACAGTCCGGGAGCAGAAGTCTATGGATGAACACTTTTGCTCAGCTTGCTTTCTCTTTTCAGCCCATTTCAACCTCATTTCATGGGAAAAGATTCCCATCATAACGCTGGGTATGGGCCATTTCAGTTAAAATAAAATAGATAATTTTCCATCGGCCTGTCTAGAGACCAATCCAATCTATATAATCTCACAGGAATCCCCTCAGACTTGTATCCTATGTAATTTTCAAATTCTAGAAATGAAAAGTTTAGTTACTAGGCACAACATATGCAGAGAAAAAGAGATCATGAGGTACCCAATCCCTACTGAAATATCTAAAACATAATTCCCACATCTAAGGCTCAGGAGTCATTTTGCACCAGAAAGAAAGATTAAGAGTCTGGGAAACAGGCAGTTGGCTGAGAGATTGGGTCTGCTAGAAACGTCAGAGAAGCTATACATGTGTAAACATGGTCTGAACAAAATGGACTACAGGAATGTTAACATGGGAGAAAACTCACAGGGTTTTGACCCTAGACAAACTATAGATAAAAGTTAAGTATGCTATATTTAGGTACTTAAGAATGTGTTTGTGTGTGTGTGTGTGTGTGTGTGTGTGTGTATGTGTGTACTACATGTGCACATGTGCATGGAATGCACACACACTCATATGTATAAACAGTTAAAGAAAAGGATGCCATAAAATTTAAAAAGAGCAAGAAAAAATGAAAGTGAAAAGGGGGAGAAATAACGTAAATATATATATTATAATTGCAAAAGTTAAAAACTATACACAATGAGAAAAACAAAAGGAGAGAGAGGGAGAGAGAGAGAGAGAGAGAGAGAGAGAGAGAGAGAGAGAGAGAGAGAGAGAGAAAACCATGACCCAGGTAACCAGATAAAAGATGCAGAATAATAGACTAGATTAGACAACTAGATCCATCTATTCATTGTCTCTGAGAAACACATATCTCTGGCAAAGGCATAAAAATCTGATTGTCAACAGATAAACATTAAACTGCCAAGCAAATGGAAAAGAGCTGGCACATCAATTCTAACATAGGCTTCAAACGATTCAGAAGAAGGGAGGAAGATCATGACATGATAATAAAGGGCACAACTCATCAAGAATCTTTATCAACTTGTAGAAATACATTCAGCAAACCCTGGAGCCCACAATTTTATGAAATAGGCAAAAGGACTAAATATCAGAGAGATCTGATGTAATCATAGTGTGAGACTTCAAAATCCCAATTTCAGCATTAGATAAATACTCCAAATAAAAATGCAACAAGGAATCTTCAGATTAAAAATATATCACAGATCACTTGGAATCAAGAACTACCTACATAATAACCCATACAACAGCAATAAAATATACATTAAACTCAGAAGTGGACAGTGTTCTCCAATATTGATTACATCGGGGCTAATAAGAAAGTCTTAATACAAACAGACCAATAATTAAAATAATTTCTTATATTTTAACAGGTAATAATAGAAACAAACTATAAACCAACAGCATTAGAAACTCCAGAAAGTACACACATGCTTGAAGACTGGACAATAATGAACAGCGGGTCAACAAAAAGATGTAAAAGGAAAAGTTTAAGTTCCTGAAATCAAGTAAAAATTTTATTAAACCAACAGAATGTCTGGGTTATAACTAAGACAGTTTAAAAGGAAATTTTATATTTTGTATGATTACATGAAATAAATTAGAGCATCCAATACATAACCTAATCTTTCCCTCAAGATCTTAGAAAAATTAGACAAAAATTAAAAATTCAGTAAACAGTGTGGGATGATACATTCCAGGGAAGAAATTAATGAAATATAATGAAACATATAAATAGACTTATCCAAAGAAAATTAAACGATAATCTCAATAGATCAAAAGGTCATTAGACAAAATTCAACATAGTCTCAAAGTAGAAGTCTTGAAAACACTAGGGACAAAACTAAATATGTCAACATAAAGGTTATATACATTGAAGCTAAATGAGGAAATAATGATACCATTTCTTCTAAAATTTAGGAAGAGCAAAGATGCTCATTCTCTCCACTTTTATTCCATTGTGCTTGGTATGTTTACTAGAATAGTAAGTTAATGCAAATAATCAAAGGAATACAAATAGGGAAAGGGAGTCAAATGTTCATTATTTGAACACATCATGATCCTATACTAAAACTCCTGAGAATTTCATCAAAAGCTTATAGATCTGATAAAGTCTTATAGCGAAGTAGCAGAACACAAAATCAGCAGACATAAATCAATAGCTTTTCTCCCAGAATATCCATCTTGCTGAGAAACATTTGGAGGAGCAGCATCTCATTCACGGTCATGTAAAAATTAAGTACAGGGATAAGCCTAGCTATAGAGGAGACGTACAGTGAGAACGCTAAAGCACCAAAGGAAGACATTTTCAGACACAGTAGAAAATGCAAAACCCATTCATGATCCTAGATTATCAGAATTAATATTTCGAAGAATGATTATGTTACTAGAAGTGGTCTGCAGATTTAGTAGAGTATCCATCAAGTTCTAATCTTACTCTTCACAAAAAACAGCAATCTTAACATTCATATGGAAACAGAAATCATTATAAATAGCCAAAGCTATCTTAAGTAGAAAGAACACTCTTGAAGGCCTAATAATTGATCTGAAAATTATACCACATGGCCATAGGAACAAAGATAGCATGAGCTTGCACAAAACCATACACATAGTTCAGTGGAAAAGAATAGACCACCCAGAAACAATTCCACAAAGTTATAACCACCTGATTTTAGATAAGGTGTCAAAAATATACATGGGAACAAAGCTTCTACAGATACTGATGAGGAAACTGGATAGCCACCTATACAAGAATAAAATTAGATTTGTGTTTCTGAATCAGAAAAAATGAATAACTACAAAGGTAGAACAAAGACCTTATTTAATACCTCAAAAAATAAAAGAGCTATAGAAAAAATAAAACATTTGTATATGCCTGCACAATTAGGGGCTGTTGGAAAAGGCCACAAAGAGTAAGGAAACAAAAAAATGACAAATGAAATTTCATGAAATTTAACATCTTTTGCACAGCAAAGAAAAAAATTAATCATGTAAAGAGCCTGACTACAAAATAGAAAAAGATTTGCTAACCATGTGTCAGATAGGGGTTTAATATACAGAATTGATTAAAAAGCAAAAAATTATGCACCAAAAATCAAATATTCTAATCAATACACTGACTAATTTCCTGAATAGGCAGGTATCAAAGGAAGAAATAGAAATAGGTGATAAACATAAATAGGTGAAAAATGTTCAAGGTTCTTAGCTATTAGATGAACTCAACCTAAAATTACTTTCAGATATTTCCCAAATCCCACTAAGTATAATTATCATCATGAAAACATATTAAGCAATGCTAGTGAAGAAATGGAGAAATAGACAATAATTTGCACTGCTGACAGGATTGTGAAGTGGTGTAGACACTAGGGAAGGATCATAAAAGGAACAAACTAACGCTAGAGCTATCTTGTGCCCCAACTATTCCAATCTTAGACATTTGTACGAAGGACTTTAAATGGTACTTGTACATTGATGGTTTTTGTTGCACTGACAACAGTGATCAGTATATGAAACTAGCCTCAGTGGTCATCAACAAATGGATAGTAGAATGCGGTACCTAGACACAGTGGAATTTTGTACAGAAATAAAGAAAATTGAAATTTGTAGGCAAATTCAAAACTGGAAATCAGCATGTGAAGCAAGATTAACTAAACTCAAAAGAAAATATTAAATAATTTTATTCATAAATACAATCTAGATTTGTGTGTGTGTGTGTGTGTGTGTGTTTAAATTATAAATGGAGTCATGAGAGGTGGAATAGATCTTACAGGGAGAGAAGTGCAGAGGAAGGTGTATAATGGAATGCATATGACCTGAAAATAGAAAAAAAAGAAAAGATCATTGCATAATTGGAGACAGGAAGGAGACTCAGCAAAATAAGGGCAGGAAGAAAATAAGAGAATTGGGCTCACCCAAAAGGTACTCCACCATACCACAAGGACATTGATCAACTGTCTTTATTCACAATAGTCAAAAATTTAAAATAACTTTGATGTTCCTCAACTGATGGGTAAAGAAAATGTGGTGCATTTCCACAATGGAATACTACTCAACTATTAAAAACAATAACATCATGCAATTTTTTTGGCAAATGTATGGAATTAGAAAATATCACCCTGAATAAGTTAACAAAGTCTTGGAAAGACAAATATGGTATGTATTTACTTATAAGTGGATATTAGCCTTAAAGTACAGGATAACTGTGCTACAATCCACAGACCTAAAGAAGCTAACACAAGAGCCTGAGGGAGGAGGCTTGAATCTCATTCACAAGGGGTGAGATAAAATATACATCAGAGGTAGATAGAAGGAGGGAACTGGATGGGAGAGAAGGTGGGGAGAAAATTGGTAGTGTCAGGTGTGGGGAAGGAGATGTGAGGGCTGCAAGAGAAAAGGGAAATTGGTGAGTTGGCATACATGTCTGGAACAAGTTGGAAGCCTGGTATGGGGCTGGAGGCCCAGGGAGTCTATGGGGGTGATCCTCGCTGGGACTCCCAGCTCCTTGGAATATAGAGGCTGATGTAACTATGTCCTGTAAGCCAGTTAGGACATCCATTTTGACCCAAAATTTATCCTGACTACAAGATTTGCATGGATAAAGATGGAGAAGAAATTGAAGGGATGGTCAAGCAATGACTGGCTCAATTAAAACCCATGCCATGGGAGATACCCAACCCATGACCCTATTAATGATATTCTGCTTATGCTTACAGATAGGAAGTTAGCCTAACTGTCCTCATCTGACGGGCTTCATCCAGCTGCTGGTGGAAACAATGCAGAGACCTGCGGCCAAACAATAGGCAAAGCTCAGGGAAACATGGAAGAAAAAGGATTGAGAATCGAAAGGAGTCAAGGACACCACAAGAAAACCCACAAAATCAACTAACCTAGACCCATGGGGCTCACAGAGACTGAACAACCCACCAAAAAGCCTGCATGGACTGGCCCTTCACCCCCTATGCTTAAGTAACAGATCAGCAACCTGGTCTCCACGTGTGTGTGCCTTAACAGTTGGAGCAGGGGTTGACTCTTGTTTCCCTTTGATCCCTTTCCCCTAGCTGGGCATGCTTGCCTGGCCTCTGTGCGAGAGGATGCACTTAGTCCTGGTGTGACTTGATGTGCTAGCATGAGTTGATACTCATGGGGGTCATTCCCTTTTCAGAGGAGAAAGAGAGAGGGAAGAGGAGGGGGGAATATGAGGGTGGGTCTAGGAGAAGAGGAAGGGGCTGAAATCAGGATGTAAAGTGAATAAATAAATTAGGGAGAAGAAAATAGAAAAAAAAAGCCCACTGAGTCTAACTATTGATATCAGTATGTACATGGGTGCAGAACCATCTACTGGGGCAGTCTCTAAGGGTTTGCATCCTTCTTCCAGCACTCAACAAGTTCCAATTGCTCCTCAGGTAGGCATGGCAGAGACTGGAGGATCTCTTTCATGATATGTACTGGGAATTTTTACTGGCTTGATCTTGTGTAGGACTTTTGCATGCAGTCATAGCCAGTGTCAGCTCATGTGCACATGGCACCTTTGTGTCTGGAAAAGTTTCTCTATAGTTATCCAGACCTTCTGGTTCTTAACAATCTTCAGCAAGATCTTTATATTTTGGTTAGTTTTGCTGGAGACAGTACTCCTGGCTGGCATATACTGTATCCTTGAAGTTTGAAACATTTCATCATGTAGACAAACTCCTTTATATAAAAGGAAAACAAAACAGCTTTAAGAAGTCTCTGAAACTGACTAGATTCACTAGGCCCCTTTATCACAAGAGTAAATAACCTGAGGGTCACTCTCAGATGAACAAAGCTACATAGAAGACTGAGATCAGGCCATTTGCCCAAGAGAAACAGAAACAAGCCAAGCTGCTTGGAAGAAGTTAGACAAACTGAGTCACTTGGAAAGGGAACTCCAGCCTGTTGAGCTGCCTGAAGACTGCAGTATACTCAAAGTTCCCAGCTCTTGAGGGAAGTAACTGGCTCTGGGGTGTACTTGGGTGATGCAGGTGTTCTCCAGTCATTTCTGCTCCTGTAACTCACCTATACTATGTTAAAAAAAATCCTTATGCTTCTTTTTGGGCAACTTCTATTAATGATAGCTGTGGATCTGAGACAATTTCTGAATAATTGGTAAATTGTTAACTCTTTAATGAAGAGTTAACTCTAAACATCAAGCCATTATGACTTTTAGCCACTGCAGTGACTATGACTATATAGCCCACATTCTTCCTCTCATTGCCTTAAAGCCACTCTTCCTGGGCTCCACCAAAACCCTTGTCCTGTTGTGTTGATCCACAGGATTGACTTGAATCTGTCAGGATATAGAGCCTATTACTATAAGATGTTCTGATCTTTGTAGTTATTATTCCTTTTTGTGTTCGGTTTGTCAGTCTCTATCTCTCCCCCCTCCAGTGTGCCTGTCTCTAAGGGTTGTTTTTTTCTCCCAGCTTTTAAGCTATTAAAAACCATTATAACCTGGATTCTGGAATCTTCCATCTCTGTGTCACACTGTCTATGATGATTGCTAGCTATCTCAAGAGCAAGGGGTTTAAATTGTATGACCATAAAATTTCTGAAAGAAAGAGAATGCCTCATAAGAAATTGATCAGAAATGTAATATATTAAATTACCTTTGGCTTGTGTTGCTGACACCCTCAGGCAATGCTCAATTCCCTGTCTTCCTTAGTACTATACATTTTCTTTCCTGGTCCTAGAAGGAACTTATTTAACTTGGTTCTCCTGTGACTAATTCAGAAGCATATAGGGCTAGAAAGTTAGCCTGTTCACTATACCAGCCCACACAATGTGACTTTCCTCAGTGCTTTCAAGATGAAAATTGAGAAACAGTGTTAATAAAACTATGGAGGGTCGTAATATAGTTATGCCCTTTTATTCAGTGCAGAGTCAACAAACTTTCTGTAAAAGGCCAGATAATTTATGTCTTAAGTTTACTGGATCAGATTTATCACAATCCTGTTAGCTGACCAGCTCACCAAATGGCAGACATGGTTGATATGTAAAGGAAGCAACACAGTTTATACATTTTTCCCCATGTGGTTCAAAATATAAAGTAGAATATCCGTGCCACAAAGGAAATGGCTGCACCTTTTTTTCCCCTTCTGAATGCTGATTCATCAGTGGTTTTGGTGCTAGAAATACAGTGGCAGCTCACAGAATCCAGGAGAGCAGGGGCCAATTTATTTTTGATCAGCCATCACTTCCATCGGTGACTTAAAAGAGAGAGACCAGGATCATTACACAGTGCCACAGGGTGTCAGAGTCTAAGCAGTAGTAAGAGGGGCTTTCTGGACAGTTATATTTACACAAAGTAGTGTGTTATACTACAAGTGCTTGGTTCATCTGTTTGGTGTGTTTAATTATAATACATTCAGCATCTCCTATTTCTATACAACTTTTCCTTTTTCACAGAATTAGATGATACTGCCAGAGGGATTTGGACAATGTAAGTCCATTTCTGTGGACATAATTATAGTTACATAATGTAGTATATACCTGTTTTGATATTAATCAAATTAAATTAATTAAACTTCAACAAGCCTTCAGAAATTAATGGCCTTTAGGAGAGATATAATACTGTTTATGATGCCTCCCAAATAATTAAAGCCATAATAGTAACCCAGACATAATAAAAGTATCTTTGAAGTCACAGATCATTGCTTCAAACATCCCATTCTCATTCATGGTAATGAGTATCCTACCTTTCAAGACAAATATATAAAATAAGTATTTAGTATTTGATTACCTTAAAATGTAAGCTGTACATAGGGGAAAAGACAAAAGTCATTCATAATAATCAAAAAAGTATATGTGGTCTAGTCATAAAAAACAGATAATATGAATCTTCATCATAGGATGAGGTAATATATAGCAATAGATGGAGTGGAGTTTCCCAATAGATCATGTAGATGACTAATGTGTCTGAAACATACTTTCTGCTGTGTAAATATTTTCACGGAACAACAGAGAAAAATAGCTAACTAATGAATAATTAAAAATGATCAGTAAGCTTTACCACAAAATCAAGGCCAGACATTTAAGAAATGCAGAGCATCAATGCTGTTTTTAATTTGTTGGCACAGTCAGAGGCAATGATAGTATCTAAATATTTTAAAAAATAAAAAATAAAAGTATGTGAACCCCCACTAACAAGTAATTGAACTGTGTATTAGAAATTCTAAAAAAGATGAAAATCATTATTTTATTCTACAGTTTTACCTTTTATGGACAGGGATCTCATTTAAAGAAAAATGTTATTTTAAATATTTTATTTTTATTTATTTTAGTACTTATGCATGTGTGTTTGTATGTGTCCATACAGGACAGAAAGTATATAAGATCCCTCAAAGCTGGAGTTGAAGGGAATTCTAAGTTTCCTAATATGGAATCCAAGAACTGAACACAGGACCTTTGGAAAACTAAGAAGACTTCTGAACAGCTGAGTTCCCCAAAATGGTATTTTAACATGTGTTTGTCAGTGCCTTGTCTTACAGCATTATTTATAAGTATAAAAAAATTAAAACAGCTTGTTTTCCCCAATAGATTATGGAGAAAATAATCCATGGTTAATCTATATAACAGAATATTATGGTCTACCAGTACTCTCAAACTTGCAGTCCATAGACCATTGTTATGGACTAGGAATGCATCAATGTATTTGCAGATCATAGCATCAGGTTGTAGTGTCAAAAAGCAAGATACCCATTATTATGCAAAATTATCATCAACTTAATGTGTTTGATAGTTAATTCAATGAAAAGATTGTTTACAAAGCATTATGTAGTATGTTCTATACACATTCATTTATTATCTATTATTATAATTGCCATTATAATTTGACATATTTGATCATATATATATATAAATGTACATGTAATATTATATATAATATATAATGTATATATACATAATGTGAGGTATATATGTAAATGTGAATGGATGATGGACAATTTAGCATACTTAGTATATCTATTTCCTGTACATTTAGCATTCTGTGATGAGAAGATTTAAAAATCTCTCTTTTGACTAATTTGGAATATATGGTATACTCATTAACTGTGGTAGTTTCAATATTCTTGGTGCAGGGAGGTGGTGCTTTGTTAGAGAAAGTATGCCACCATGGGGGTGAGGTTTTTTTGATATTATAATAGTTTTATTTTTTTTATTAACTTGAGTATTTCTTATATACATTTCAAGTGTTATTCCCTTTCCCGGTTTCCGGACAAACATCCCCCTCCCCCCTCCCCTTCCTTATGGGTGTTCCCCTCCCAACCCTTCCCCCATTGCCGCCCTCCCCCCATAGTCTAGTTCACTGGGGGTTCAGTCTTAGCAGGACCCAGGGCTTCCCCTTCCACTGGTGCTCTTACTAGGATATTCATTGCTACCTATGGGGTCAGAGTCCAGGGTCAGTCCATGTATAGTCTTTAGGTAGTGGCTTAGTCCCTGGAAGCTCTGGTTGCTTGACATTGTTGTACTTTTGGGGTCTCGAGCACCTTCAAGTTCTTCCAGTTCTTTCTCTGATTCCTTCAACGGGGGACCTATTCTCAGTTCAGTGGTTTGCTGCTGGCATTCACCTCTGTATTTGCTGTATTCTGGCTCTGTCTCTCAGGAGCGATGTACATCCGGCTCCTGTCGGTCTGCACTTCTTTGCTTCATCCATCTTGTCTAATTGGGTGGCTGTATATGTATGGGCCACATGTGGGGCAGGCTCTGAATGGGTGTTCCTTCAGTCTCTGTTTTAATCTTTGCCTCTCCCTTCCCTGCCAAGGGTATTCTTTTTCCTCATTTAAAGAAGGAGTGAAGCATTCACATTTTGATCATCCGTCTTGAGTTTCGTTTGTTCTAGGGATCTAGGGTAATTCAAGCATTTGGGCTAATAGCCACTTATCAATGAGTGCATACCATGTATGTCTTTCTGTGATTGGATTAGCTCACTCAGGATGATATTTTCCAGTTCCAACCATTTGCCTATGAATTTCATAAACTCGTTGTTTTTGATAGCTGAGTAATATTCCATTGTGTAGATGTACCACATTTTCTGTATCCATTCCTCTGTTGAGGGGGATCTGGGTTCTTTCCAGTTTCTGGCTATTATAAATAAGGCTGCGATGAACATAGTGGAGCACGTGTCTCTTTTATATGTTGAGGCATCTTTTGGGTATATGCCCAAGAGAGGTATAGCTGGATCCTCAGGCAGTTCAATGTCCAATTTTCTGAGGAACCTCCAGACTGATTTCCAGAATGGTTTTACCAGTCTGCAATCCCACCAACAATGGAAGAGTGTTCCTCTTTCTCCACATCCTCGCCAGCATCTGCTGTCACCTGAGTTTTTGATCTTAGCCATTCTCACTGGTGTGAGGTGAAATCTCAGGGTTGTTTTGATTTGCATTTCCCTTATGACTAAAGATGTTGAACATTTCTTTAGGTGTTTCTCAGCCATTCGGCATTCCTCAGCTGTGAATTCTTTGTTTAGCTCTGAACCCCATTTTTCAATAGGGTTATTTGTTTCCCTGTGGTCTAACTTCTTGAGTTCTTTGTATATTTTGGATATAAGGCCTCTATCTGTTGTAGGATTGGTAAAGATCTTTTCCCAATCTGTTGGTTGCCGTTTTGTCCTAACCACAGTGTCCTTTGCCTTACAGAAGCTTTGCAGTTTTATGAGATCCCATTTGTCGATTCTTGATCTTAGAGCATAAGCCATTGGTGTTTTGTTTAGGAAATTTTTTCCCGTACCCATGTGTTCCAGATGCTTCCCTAGTTTTTCTTCTATTAGTTTGAGTGTGTCTGGTTTGATGTGGAGGTCCTTGATCCACTTGGACTTAAGCTTTGTACAGGGTGATAAGGATGGATCGATCTGCATTCTTCTACATGTTGCCCTCCAGTTGAACCAGCACCATTTGCTGAAAATGCTATCTTTTTTCCATTGGATGGTTTTGGCTCCTTTGTCAAAAATCAAGTGACCATAGGTGTGTGGGTTCATTTCTGGGTCTTCAATTCTATTCCATTGGTCTATCTGTCTGTCTCTGTACCAATACCATGCAGTTTTTTATCACTATTGCTCTGTAATACTGCTTGAGTTCAGGGATAGTGATTCCCCCTGAAGTCCTTTCATTGTTGAGGATAGCTTTAGCTATCCTGGGGTTTTTGTTATTCCAGATGAATTTCCAAATTGTTCTGTCTAACTCTTTGAAGAATTGGATTGGTATTTTGATGGGGATTGCATTGAATCTGTAGATTGCTTTTGGTAAAATGGCCATTTTTACTATATTAATCCTGCCAATCCATGAGCATGGGAGATCTTTCCATCTTCTGAGGTCTTCTTCAATTTCTTTCCTCAGTGTCTTGAAGTTCTTATTGTACAGATCTTTTACTCGCTTGGTTAAAGTCACATCGAGGTACTTTATATTATTTGGGTCTATTATGAAGGGTGTCGTTTCCCTAATTTCTTTCTCGGCTTGTTTCTCTTTTGTATAGAGGAAGGCAAATGATTTATTTGAGTTAATTTTATACCCAGCCTCTTTGCTGAAGTTGTTTATCAGCTTTAGTAGTTCTCTGGTGGAACTTTTGGGATCACTTAAATATACTGTCATGTCATCTGCAAATAGTGATATTTTGACCTCTTCTTTTCCGATCTGTATCCCCTTGATCTTTTTTTGTTGTCTGATTGCTCTGGCTAGAACTTCAAGAACTATATTGAATAAGTAGGGAGAGAGTGGGCAGCCTTGTCTAGTCCCTGATTTTAGTGGGATTGCTTCAAGTTTCTCTCCATTTAGTTTAATGTTAGCAACTGGTTTGCTGTATATGGCTTTTACTATGTTTAGGTATGGGCCTTGAATTCCTATTCTTTCCAGGACTTTTATCATGAAGGGGTGTTGAATTTTGTCAAATGCTTTCTCAGCATCTAATGAAATGATCATGTGGTTTTGTTCTTTCAGTTTGTTTATATGATGGATCACGTTGATGGTTTTCTGTATATTAAACCATCCCTGCATGCCTGGGATGAAGCCTACTTGATCATGGTGGATGATTGTTTTGATGTGCTTTTGAATTCGATTTGCCAGAATTTTATTGAGTATTTTTGCGTCGATATTCATAAGGGAAATTGGTCTGAAGTTCTCTTTCTTTGTTGGGTCTTTGTGTGGTTTAGGTATAAGAGTAATTGTGGCTTCGTAGAAGGAATTCGGTAGTGATCCATCTGTTTCAATTTTGTGGAATAGTTTGGATAATATTGGTATGAGGTCTTCTATGAAGGTTTGATAGAATTCTGCACTAAACCCGTCTGGACCTGGGCTCTTTTTGGTTGGGAGACCTTTAATGACTGCTTCTATTTCCTTAGGAGTTATGGGGTTGTTTAACTGGTTTATCTGTTCCTGATTTAACTTCGATACCTGGTATCTGTCTAGGAAATTGTCCATTTCCTGAAGATTTTCAAATTTTGTTGAATATAGGTTTTTATAGTAAGATCTGATGATTTTTTGAATTTCCTCTGAATCTGTAGTTATGTCTCCCGTTTCATTTCTGATTTTGTTAATTTGGACGCACTCTCTGTGTCCTCTCATTAGTCTGGCTAAGGGTTTATCTATCTTGTTGATTTTCTCAAAGAACCAACTTTTGGTTCTGTTGATTCTTTCTATGGTCCTTTTTGTTTCTACTTGGTTGATTTCAGCTCTGAGTTTGATTATTTCCTGCCTTCTACTCCTCCTGGGTGTATGTGCTTCTTTTTGTTCTAGAGCTTTTAGGTGTGCTGTCAAGCTGCTGACATATGCTCTTTCCTGTTTCTTTCTGCAGGCACTCAGCGCTATGAGTTTTCCTCTTAGCACAGCTTTCATTGTGTCCCATAAGTTTGGGTATGTTGTACCTTCATTTTCATTAAATTCTAAAAAGTTTTTAATTTCTTTCTTTATTTCTTCCTTGACCAGGTTATCATTGAGTAGAGCATTGTTCAATTTCCAAGTATATGTGGGCATTCTTCCTTGATTGTTATTGAAGACCAGTTTTAGGCCGTGGTGGTCCGATAGCACGCATTGGATTATTTCTATCTTTCTGTACCTGTTGAGGCCCGTTTTTTGACCAATTATATGGTCAATTTTGGAGAAAGTACCATGAGGAGCTGAGAAGAAGGTATATCCTTTTGCTTTAGGATAGAATGTTCTATAAATATCCGTTAAGTCCATTTGGCTCATGACTTCTCTTAGTCTGTCTACATCTCTGTTTAATTTCTGTTTCCATGATCTGTCCATTGATGAGAGTGGGGTGTTGAAATCTCCCACTGTTATTGTGTGAGGTGCAATGTGTGTTTTGAGCTTTAGTAAGGTTTCTTTTACATATGTAGGTGCCCTTGTATTTGGGGCATAGATATTTAGGATTGAGAGTTCATCTTGATGGATTTTTCCTTTGATGAATATGAAGTGTCCTTCCTTATCTTTTTTGATGACTTTTAGTTGAAAATTGATTTTATTTGATATTAGAATGGCTACTCCAGCTTGCTTCTTCTGACCATTTGCTTGGAAAGTTGTTTTCCAGCCTTTCACTCTGAGGTAGTGTCTGTCTTTGTCTCTGAGGTGTGTTTCCTGTAGGCAGCAGAATGCAGGGTCCTCGTTGCGTATCCAGTTTGTTAATCTATGTCTTTTTATTGGGGAGTTGAGGCCATTGATATTGAGGGATATTAAGGAATAGTCATTATTGCTTCCCGTTATATTCATATTTGGAAGTGAGGTTATGTTTGTGTGCTTTTCTTCTCTTTGTTTTGTTGCCAAGACGATTAGTTTCTTGCTTCTTCTAGGGTATAGCTTGCCTCCTTATGTTGGGCTTGACCATTTATTATCCTTTGTAGTGCTGGATTTGTAGAAAGATATTGTATAAATTTGGTTTTGTCATGGAATATCTTGGTTTCTCCATCAATGTTAATTGAGAGTTTTGCTGGATACAGTAATCTGGGCTGGCATTTGTGTTCTCTTAGTGTCTGTATGACATCAGTCCAGGATCTTCTGGCCTTCATAGTTTCTGGCAAGAAGTCTGGTGTGATTCTGATAGGTCTGCCTTTATATGTTACTTGACCTTTTTCCCTTACTGCTTTTAATATTCTTTCTTTATTTTGTGCATTTGGTGTTTTGACAATTATGTGACGAGAGGTGTTTCTTTTCTGGTCCAATCTATTTGGAGTTCTGTAGGCTTCTTGTATGTCTATGGGTATCTCTTTTTTTAGGTTAGGGAAGTTTTCTTCTATGATTTTGTTGAAGATATTTACTGGTCCTTTGAGCTGGGAGTCTCCACTCTCTTCTATACGTATTATCCTTAGGTTTGATCTTCTCATTGAGTCCTGGATTTCCTGTATGTTTTGGACCAGTAGCTTTTTCCGCTTTACATTATCTTTGACAGTTGAGTCAATGATTTCTATGGAATCTTCTGCTCCTGAGATTCTCTCTTCCATCTCTTGTATTCTGTTGGTGAAGCTTGTATCTACAGCTCCTTGTCTCTTCTTTTGGTTTTCTATATCCAGGGTTGTTTCCATGTGTTCTTTCTTGATTGCTTCTATTTCCATTTTTAATTCCTTCAACTGTTTGATTGTGTTTTCCTTGAATTCTTTCAGGGATTTTTGTGTCTCCTCTCTATGGCCTTCTACTTGTTTATTTATGTTTTCCTGGAATTCTTTCAGGGATTTTTGTGACTCCTCTCTATGGGCTTCTACTTGTTTATTAATGTTTTCCTGGAATTCTTTCAGGCATTTTTGCGATTCCTCTCTGTAGGCTTCTACTTGTTCTCTAAGGGAGTTCTTCATGTCTTTCTTGAAGTCCTCCAGCATCATGATCAAAAATGATTTTGAAACTAGATCTTGCTTTTCTGGTGTGTTTGGATATTCCATGTTTGTTTTGATGGGAGAATTGGGCTCCGATGGTGCCATGTAGTCTTGGTTTCTGTTGCTTGGGTTCCTGCGCTTGCCTCTCGCCATCAGATTATCTCTAGTGTTACTTTGTTCTGCTATTTCTGACAGTGGCTAGACTGTCCTATAAGCCTGTGTGTCAGGAGTGCTGTAGACCTGTTTTCCTCTCTTTCAGTCAGTTATGGGGACAGAGTGTTCTGCTTTCGGGCGTGTAGTTTTTCCTCTCTACAGGTCTTCAGCTGTTCCTGTGGTCCTGTGTCTTGAGTTCACCAGGCAGCTTCTTGCAGCAGAAAAGTTGGTCTTACCTGTGGTCCCGAGGCTCAAGTTCGCTCGTGGGGTGTTGCCCACGGGCTCTCTGCAGCGGCAGCAACCAGGAAGATCTGTGCCGCCCCTTCCGGGAGCTTCAGTGCACCAGGGTTCCAGATGGCCTTTGGTGTTTTCCTCTGGAGTCCGAGATGTGTGCACAGAGAGCAGTCTCTTCTGGTTTCCCAGGCTTGTCTGCCTCTCTGAAGGTTTAGCTCTCCCTCCCACGGGATTTGGGTGCAGAGAACTGTTTATCTGGTCTGTTTCCTTAAGGCTCCGGAGGTGTCTCAGGCAGGGGTCCTGCCGCTCCTGGGCCCTCCCCCATGGGAGCCCAGAGGCCTTATACAGTTTCCTCTTGGGCCAGGGATGTGGTCAGGGGTGAGCAGTGTTGGTGGTCTCTTCTGCTCTGCAGCCTCAGGAGTGCCCACCTGACCAGGCGGTTGGGTCTCTCTCTCTCACGGGGTCTGGGAGCAGAGAGCTGCTGCGGGCTGGGATCCGCGGGTGTGGGACTTCCAGTAAACACAGAACGTGCCCGGTCCTAGAGGAATTCTGCTTCCTTGTATCCCAAGCTCACCAGGCAGCTTTCTTGCAGCAGAAAAGTTGGTCTTACCTGTGGTCCCGAGGCTCAAGTTCCCTCGTGGGGTGCTGCCCACGGGCTCTCTGCAGCGGCAGCAACCAGGAAGACCTGTGCCGCCCCTTCCGGGAGCTTCAGTGCACCAGGGTTCCAGATGGTCTTTGGCTTTTTCCTCTGGCGTCCGAGATGTGTGTGCAGAAAACAGTCTCTTCTTGTTTCCCAGGCTTGTCTGCCTCTCTCAATAGTTTTATTTTTTAATTAATTTTTATTATCACATTTTAAATGTTGCCCCCCTCCAGTCCTATCTCCCAGAATTCTTCACCTCATCACCCTCCTCTTTGTCTCTGAACAGGTACTCCCTCCCCTGCTCCAGTCATACCCCATCCCTGAGGCATCAAGTCTCTCCAGGATTAAGTGCATCCTGTCCCACTGAGCCCTCTCTTACATATGTGCCAGAAGCCATGGGCCACCCCATATATTTTCTTTGGTTGGTGATTTTGTCTCTGGGAGCTCCCAGGGTTCCAGTTTAGTTGACACTGTTGGTCTTCCTATGGAGTTGTCATCCCTTTTAGTTCCTTCAATCCTCCCCATAACTTTTCCATACTGGGCCCTAACCTCAGTCCAATGGTTAGCTATAATTATCTGTATCTGTCTCAGTCAACTGTGGTAGAGTCTCTCAGAGTACAGCCATGCTTGGCTCCTGTCTACAAGCACAACATAGTATTAGTAATAGTGTCAGGGTTTCATCCCCACCAATTGCATGGATCCCAATTGGGCTGGTCACTGGAAGACCTTTCCTTCTTAGTGGGATTGAAGCATCCTCACTTGGGTCTTCCTTCTTGCTAAACTTCTTTATAGTCTGTGTGCTGTATCATTAGCATTCTGTACTTTGGGGCCAATATCCACTAATCAGTGAGAACATATCATGCATGTCCTTCTGGGTCTGAGTTACCTCATTCACTATTCACTATTTTATAGTTCTGTCCATTTGCCTGAAAAATTCATAATGTCCTCATTTTTAATAGCTAAATAGTAATCCACAGTATAAATGAACTACATTTTTAACCCATTCTTTGGTTGAGGGACATAGGGGTTGTTTCCAGTTTCTTGCTATTATGAATAAGGCTTCTATGTGTGTGGTGGAACATGTGTCCTTGTAGTATGTTGGACCATGTTCTGGGTATAGGCCCAGGAACACAATAGCTGAGTCGTCAGATAGAAAATTTCCAATTTTCTGAGGAACCACCAGATTGATTTTCAGAGTAATTATATCAGTTTGAAATCCTAGTTTATTTCTGGGTCTTTGGTTCTATTCCATTGATCAAACTCTCTGTCTCTATATCAGTATCATGCAGTTATTTTGTTTATTTGTTTAGATTTGTTGTTGTTGTTGTTGTTGTTGTTGTTGTTGTTTTAGTCATCATTGCTCTGTAATACAGCTTCAGATAAGGGATTGTGATTTCCCCAAAAATTCTTTTTTGCTAAAAATTACTTTTGCTATTCTGGGTTTTAAGACCCAACAAAGAAAGAGAAATTCAAACTAATTTTGCTTATGAATATCGATGCACAATAACCAATAAAATTTTTACAAACAGAATCCAAGAACACATCAAAAAGATCATTCCTCACATCATGTAAGCTTTTTTCTAGGGATGTTGGAATGGTTCAGTATATGAAAATCCATCAACATAATTTACTATATAAAAACACTGAAAGAAAAAACACCACATGTTCCTCTCATTAGAGTCTAAAAAAGCCTTTGACAAAATACAACATCCCTTCATGATTAAAGTCTTGGAGGGATCAGAATTCATGATACATACCTAAACATAGTATTAGCAATATAGAGCAAACCAACAGCCACCATCAAATTAAATGGAGTGAAAATTGAAACAATCCCACTATAATCAGGGACAAGACAGGGCTGCCCACTTTCCCCCTATCTGTTCAATATAGTACTTGAAGTTCTAGCTAGAGCAATTAGGCAACAAAAAGATTAACAAGATACAAATGAGAAAGGAAGATGTCAAAGTATCACTATTTGTGGATGATGTGATAATATACATAAGCAACCCCAAAAATTCCACCAGAGAACTTCTACAGCTGATAAACAACTTCAGCAATGTGGCTGGATATAAACTCAAACTAATCAGTAACCTTCCTTTATGCAAATAATAAACAAGCTGAGAAAGCAATTAGGGAAAAAATACCCTTCACAATAACCACAGATAATATAAAATACCTTGGTGTGACTCTAACCAAGCAAGTGAAAAATCTATGTGACAAGAAAGCCAAGTCCCTGAAAAAAGAAATCAAAGACCTCAGATGGTGGAAAGATCTCCTATGCTCATGGATTGGTAGGATTAAAATAATGAAAATGTCCATTTAACAAAAAACAATCTACAGATTCAATACAATCCCCATCAAAATTCCAACACATTTTCACAGACATAGAAAGAGCAATTCTCATCTTCACATGGGAAACTTTGAGAGAGCTTCCTCCTAGATGCCTCAGGATCCCAGTCTGTCTCCTGCCTGCAGTCAGCTCAAGACATAGAACTCTCAGCTTCTCCAGCACAGTGTCTGCCTGGATGCTGCTATCCTTCCTGACTTGATGATAATGGACTGAACCTCTGAACCTGTAAACCAGCCCCAATTAAATGTTTTCCTTATAAGAGTTGGCTTGGTCATGGTGTCTCTTCTCAGCAATGGAAACCCTAAGACGTTAAACATATCTGCTACTCTCAAGTGCATTTGGTAGTAGTACCATGCAGTAGTTATACAGGTACATGTTTTTACATAGTAGTAATTTGTATACATTGGATACCCTGTTTCCCTAACATCTTGTAACCACTATCATACTTTATTTCTACGTACTGAGTCCTTGGAATTACACATGACTGAGAGTATGCAGTGTATGTCTTATGTGTCTTCTGGGGCTAAGGAGTATTTACTTTGCATTTGTATCACATAAGGATAGTCTGCAATCAGGCAGTAAAGGGCTTGCAATGAAATGTGTGCTAAGGCTCTTTGAAAGCAAATTTGATCACACTGGGAATGGAATATGGACACAGCATGTGACCAAGGAGATGCTGAAATATATCCACTGCAATTTCTCTGACTTCTTTAGGGACCCCAAGACACACTGTGCTGAGCTGAGCAGAAAGGGAAAACATCACAAGGTGGGATGCCCAAGCAGCCTCTCAGTGGGATACATCAAGTGTGCGAATAAGAAGGAAGGAAGAAGTCTTGGCCTTTTAGTAACATAGGAGGCTTATTCTTTTACAACTGTACAAAGGTAGAATTTACCACAATGATTTTTTTAAAAAATAATGTTTATGAAGCTTTCACAACAGGTGGTGAATCTAGGGGGAAACCAGTGACAGTGACACCAATAGAAACCATTAGCAAAACCATGTGTAAATGGGTAACCTCACACTACTAATAGAGAGGAATAAAAAACAAATATAAGAAAATGTATCTAAAATTCCCCAAATGCCCCAAAAGCATAATCTTTAAATAAAAAGACAGTATTTTGATGATATTCTTGAGGGAATGTAGCTCATATGACTGCTTTCATATATTATATATTATATATTATATATTATATTATATTATATAGCTTTTATCAAGTTTGTACAATAACATATTGGTAATTCTTGGCATAGTTAATTAACAATAAGTTATGAATACTGTGTCATTTAAACTGAGGTTGATGAAGCAGGACCTAGCAAAAGATACACAGGATTGACATTTCTCCAAGTGCTCTGACGAAGCATATCCATTTAGCAGGAGAAAGATTCAAAGAAGAAATTCAAAAGGGAGGTAAAAAATTTGATTTGGCTGAATTTCAAGATAACATTGACCATTGCCAGAAAGAAAGAAGTAAAGAACAGGGAGATTCCAAAGGTTCTAGGGGA